>NW_018164497.1:1759666-1811130 GCF_001263595.1 Phalaenopsis equestris
CCCGAACTGTTCACGAACAACGAGCTTGTTTGGCAGCCCTACTAACATGTAAGCAACTACAAATAAATAATAATTTCCTGGCCAAAATATTCTGTTTATCTCCTCCATTATGAATAATAATATCCAATCTTGAAGAATAATTCATTAATAACTAATCGGTTTTATCTAACTTGATAAAGAATACATTTCTAATGTAACTTATTCGCTATGAATACTTTTACTTCATGGAAATAATTTTTCATCATTTAAAGTGCAAATATTATCAAACAATAAAATTTCATTGTGCTCATTAAAATCAAAATTCCTTAAATAACCCTCTATATAGATTTTATCATATTTAAAAGAAATAACTTCATAATATTTTTTAACATTCTATTTTCATCTATTGTTAAAAAATAACTTTGATTTATGAAAATACATAGTTTTTAAATTTATATTTAAATCTTAACCTAATATTTAAGTTTATAATTTTTGTAAATATAATTTCGTACATAACAAGGGCTTCCCTAGAAAGAAAAATTTAAAAAAAAATTTGAAATCTTCTTTATGAGGCAACATTTCTGCCACATCAGCCTAAAATCTTACCTCGCAAACAAGATTTTGATGTTTCCTAAATCTACTCCTTCATGATCCGCTTTTCATAATTTATTTTTAAAATATCCTTTAAAAACTTTTGCCTACTATGGATTATCATTTCATAGGCTTCTGAATTAATTTCATAATAAGATCAACATAATTATTTTAACCCATCAAAAATAAAAAATAAAAAACATTTTCATGAACATCATAAAGGCATAGTTTGAGGACGCAATGAAGTTCCATTCAATTGAGGCATATGATGACTTCTATAATAATTTTTATTTGATGAAACAGCGCGGCGAAGCCTATAGAAGTTCTTTCACAAAAACAGTGTATTTACATCATTTCAAATTGAAACACCCCTCTCCGGAGATTTGATAAACACAACTTTTAAAAGAAATTTAATGAAGTTTATCGTCCTTATATGTCCTTTCAAACTATGCTTAAATTTCTATAAATTCTAGCATCATTCGGTTTGAGTGCTTTGGAGTTGACTTTAGATCCGACCTGATAACCCAATCCAATATGATTCTGCCCAATCCAAATTTAACAAATCTGATATAAAAATGATTTGGATGAAATTCAAGTGGAGATCGATATCATGTCTAATCTTTCGGCGGGGCATCTCAAGCCACCCGTAGTTAAAGAGGCAGAAAGGCAGACATGACTTCGGTCCCGCTTGCGCTATGGAGCACTGAGCTTCAAAAGAGAAGGGCCCGCGGATATGGTGGGAGGGAGGCAAGGTGCGGTGCGGTTTTTTTGACCAAAATGCGCGAAGCATGTTAGGTCTGACTTGTGGGCGGAGGCTGTCCAGAAGTGGATTTCGTGATGTGTGGTGGGGTTGGGAAAGTGTGGAGGAGTCAAAGGATGCAAGTGCGGATGGTACTTCTCGCTTTCCGTGAGTTACTGCAGATAGTGAAGTGATGTTGGACGCGCGCAGACTATTATGAATTTATGATGCGATTTTGAGTTGAATATTGTAGATGGGATTGATTGTCTTTTAATTATAATCGTATTTTGACTCAGTTATACGATCAAAGCCGAATTTTAATTGAGTTTATATCGATTTTGGGAGCTTTTAGTGAAGTTCATATCTTAGCTTGTTAACAAGCATTTGTACATATACATGTAGAATAAATGTTTTTTTGCATGCATAAAAGTGGTGATCGCAGAATAATAATTTAAATTGCTTAATATTATACAAAATTTAGCCCACTTAGAGATAATAAAATAAATAGAAGAAGTCATCATAAATTCTTATGTAGAAAAATTTGAAGAGAGAGAAAATATGTGGTCTAGCCCAATTAAGATGATCAATTATAAATTCATAAGTACAAAAATAAACTTATCTCACAACCAGAGAAGGGTCGTAAGGTTTGTCAAAATACAATGTTTGTATATAGAAATGTGCATTGTACACCAATCGAAAGCAGTTGTTGATGGAAGTTAAGATAGGGTCTTTGATACGTCGTGTTCGGGGTAAGTTATAGCACATAATTTAGTACACTATGTTACTTTGTATGGAGGGGACTTCGTATCTCCATAGAGTATTTTGTTCCTTTGCAATGTGCTTCGTTACTCGGAAGGGTAGTTTGTTACTCTGCAAATTCCAACAACTGTGGAAAGCAGAGGGTAATTGTTGGTGGTTTATGACGGCATGCGAGTAGTGGTCAACAATGGTCGGAGGCTACGAAAGTCGGTATCATTCGTCTTCAGTCCAGAATAACATTAGAAATTGTGAAGAGATGGGGTCATTTATATCCCATGGCAAACCACCATAATCACTCGATTGAATGACTCACATTGATTGCCCTTGATTATAGGAGATTTTCTTATAGCCTGATGGCCTTAACGACCTCAAAATTGAGTGATCGTGGGCTCGACTTATCTCATCAAGATGATCAATTTGACTATATTCCTGTCAAATTTTGAGTTCATTTGACCCTCTAACTAACCATTTAAAGCCTCCAAATGTGGTTTAATGACTTGATTCGTGCTTAATTTAGCACGTATTGGATTAATATTGGTATAGTTAGGTTTTTCTTATTGAGTCGGTCAATTTAACTATAAATTTGACAAAGTTGGAGCTCTAGTTGAATTTTAGCTTGAATTGAAGTGCTTCTTAATCAAAGAATACATCGAGATCTGTTCTGAAAGCATTGAGATTTGTGCTTAGTAAAAAATTTTGTTGATAATGCGTTAGTTGCCCCTTATTTTTTAGCATTTTATTTTATATTATTTGAAAATAATCAAAATAATGAGAATAGTTAAACAAATCAAAAAAATTGAAGTTGGTCAGCAACGTACAATGGTGGAAGGTGGTGGG
Source organism: Phalaenopsis equestris (assembly GCF_001263595.1). NCBI lineage: Eukaryota > Viridiplantae > Streptophyta > Magnoliopsida > Asparagales > Orchidaceae > Phalaenopsis > Phalaenopsis equestris. Next base: position 1,762,572 of record NW_018164497.1, read on the forward strand.
CGGCGGTGGCTATTGACACTGCAGCGGGTCGCGGGTCAACGAGAGGTGCAAGCACAGGTCGTGCTCGGGTCAACCAGGTCATGTCAGGTCACAATTAGCAGGTTGGCGGGTCACGATACTAGATGGGGCAACCAGTTTGAGTCACATGATGCAAGCCACATGCAGTTACTTGGGTCGTTGGGTTGGTTCAAGCCATGCATCATGTGTGGTTGCATGGACCTTCACGTCGAGTCAAGTCAGGGATGCAAGATCAAATTAGATGGCGGCAATACAGGTCAGGTAAGCTTTATGGGTTACATATTGCATCATGTGTCGTGAAGCACATGGATCAGGTCAGAAATTTTTGTTGCAATCCCATAGACTGTGCAGGATCAAGTGAAGCTCAGTTCAACCAGTCTTATCTGATGGTTTGTGTAGGTCCAACTCTTAGGTCACTATTTTTCTCGAACTGGAGACCATTTTTCATGATATTGAGCTTATAAATAAGCCTAAAAGGGGATGGAAAAAACAAACCTCCCCTTTGAAGTGTCTAAAGTGCTTTGGCGTGTTGTTGTGCCTCCTTATGCACTTGTGTTGCACAATCCTAAAAGTTCATTTCCTCAGTTGCTATTTCTTTTTCTACCTGTTGTAGTTGAACTTTCTTTGGTCAATTATTTTGCCTCCTTCTATGTTGGTGTAGCACAATCCTTAGAGTTCCTTTGGTCAATTGTTATGTCTCCTTCTATGTTGGTGCAGCGCAACATGACATACCAAAGCTTATGGCAAGGTAAGTTTGTCGTACAACTCAAGTGCATGTATCAAAGCAGTATGTGGTCTGAGAGTGCGTATAGATCACATAAAGAAAGTCTTAACAATTATTCATGCAGAAAAAACTCTAGCTTACTAATTTAGTGAACCTAGTTGTTTGGATTGCAAAGAAGATTTAATTCATAAGATTCTAGCAAAAAAAAGAATAAATAGTAGGCAATAGAAAAAAAAAATAGCTAGAAAGATCTTGTTAGTTTCTTCAAAAATGGTGAGGCTTATGCTTCTGTGATTTGGGGATCGTGGTGATCATAGCTTTCTTAAATATTTTTCTATGTGATTGTTGTCAATCGGGAATAAATTACTTCTTATGTCCATTTCTAGGTTAAAATAAACCTAGAATCCATAAAGTTGAGGCTTCCTCAATCTATATGACATTCTGCATAAATGTTTCAATCCACTAGAATTATTGCAAAATACCATTGGAATATGTTTATCCTCTTGAAATTCTATGGTTAACCCTTCATTTTCACACACAACAATTAAAGGTTGTAGTTTCAAGAAATATTTTAACATCCTGGATCACCAAAGTATGAGTAAATGAAATTCATAGGTTAACCAACAACATAGGCTATGAAAGCATAAATAAAACGATAACAAAAAATATTTTTGAAAAACCAAGATTAAACCACTTCCCTTACATCAAAAAGACACGAAGAAGTGATTAGTTGCTCATAATAGAAAAATAATAGCGAGGAAAATTATGCTGGATTTCATTGCAAGAAATCTAAACATGTTAAACTGACAATAACTTGTCTTTTTCACAATAGCAGCAGTCCTTCCTCTCACAATAATCTCTCACAACTCATAAAACTGAGGGAAAACTCACCCTTGAATGTTTCAACCAAGGGATGAAGAAGACCTTCAAGAAAGCACTCAAATTCTCCATAACTCTTGCCTATAGCAGCCTCTAAATCTTCTCTGCTCCAGAATATCCTCTTAGAAGTCCTAAAATTCATTCTTATAGAAAAATCATGGATTTGGCAAGTAATTTTTCTTCCAAAAGTGTTTTCCCATTTGTTAGCGTAGGCATGCCCAAAACTGGTGTGGCCAAGACATTGTGTTGAACAGGGCAGCGTGGTCACTTCACAGGCATGCCAAGTATGGCGTGGCCATGTCAGATCTGGCATGGTTACACCACTTCCCATGATAGGTTGCATGGTCACGCCACTTACATATGTGGTCATGCCGCTTCAGGTCACTTTTTTGTTGGATTTTATTGTTTCAAATTGCTCGTAATAAAAACCTGTAGCCTACACAACATAAAAAAAAAACTTTATGCAAGTGTTAATCTATGATAAATTAATGGAAATAATAGATAAAAGGTAGGGAAAAACATAAATAAAATCATGTAAAATTATCACATGTCACAACTCTCGGAGTCCTTTCTGTATTGTTGTTGAGTTTCTTGAAGAAGATTTTTTACATCCTAAGATGTCATTATTTGGGAAATTATGTTCCCTAAAAAATCAGAAGAAGTATCAAATTCTTGATGTGATATTGGCACTTACATAAGATGACCTTATAATATATCAAAAGAAATTTCACTTTTCAAACGACATGGTAGTGAACTTAATTGCTCTGACTAATTGAGCCTATTCCCCTCTTCCATGATACATTGTAATTGTCTTAATATGTTTCCTTCCATTTCATACTCCACTGAACTTCACTCAAGCTGAAACTTGACCGGAAACTTGAAGCAACCTTGATCTGCAGGATCCTAAATTGTCATTTCCTCTCCCGAGTTATTGCGCGACTCAGGATATTACTTGAAAAGTTGCATGATATTTATTGTTATATTTAAAAATATGTAAATAATTTTAATGATGGCTAAAAATTTTTGTGTGAAAATTTCAATTCAAAGTTCTTATGCATGAGCACCATCCTGCAACAATAAAAATTATCAACGAGCCCTTCTTTGATTAAATTCAACTTCGTTTGGGCACCCAATGAGCCGACGATAATTTTTTTTTTCTCCATCACTCAATCCAATGATCCAAATTAAATTATGTAAAGTGCATTACCCTCGCAATCACATGTGAAGAGCATGCAAACAAGTTTGATGGTCATCATATTTCATTTTTATATCAAAATGTGCAATTAGGATTTTCGTGCATGAAATTTGGGCCCAGGTAAAACTTTTTCAACAGCTCATTATTTTTGAAAATGGAAATTTCTACTATGTAGTCTCATTAAAAACTTTCCAACGAGCCCTTCTTTGATTAAATTCGACTTCGTTTGGGCACCCAATGAGCCGACGATAATTTGTATAGAGAAAGTGAAAACTAGGAGAGAGAAAGGGCTCACACCACATTAAAATGGCTTCAAATAAGGCCCAAACTTCAACAAAAGCTGTTTGGAATGTAAAGATACACATTTTGGTCAAACAAAATTCATTGGAATTTCTAGCTCCAAAACCCTCCTTTTTTTGCTCTCGTAGGCTTTTGGCCCACTTTGACCAACAATATATCATCAAGGAGCTTGATCCAGTTAAAACCACTCTCACCAAAGAAACTATCATGTTCTCCTCTAACAACTGAATCTAATTTGACTTTTGATCATCATTGACCTCTGATGGGCTCATAACATGCCTAATTTAGATAACCACTTCAATCAACTATTATTTGAGTGACATACCTCCTTTTTTAAATTTTGTTAAATTATTGGATCCTTACTTCATCCTTTTTGAAATGATGTAAAATTCTATTTTTTTCCATACATAACATGAATGCCCCCAACCAAAATATTCAAAATCCTGTCTAAAATAGCCTGCTTGAACCCTTTGATCTCAGCCCTCCGTTTTGCCCATCTGAGCCTCCTCCTTGTGCCACCTCACTAATCCCCGACCCTCTCCCTATTGGTCTCCTCCATACCAGCTAAAATTGCCCCCTTCCCTAATTTAAATCCCATTAGATTTTATTAAATCTAATCACAAATATTTCCCCTCTTTTATGGACATTCCTTTCTAATTCCCCTCCAAACTTTCAAAAATCCTCTCTTAAAAAAAAACAACAAAAAAATCCTCAAACTATTGTATAGTGGTACGGTCTTCTTTCCCCACTTTTACGGCTGTAAGGAGGAACTCCAATTACGTAGCTAGTTAATAATTTGAGGATATGAATGTACCCAAAGTTATGGAAAGTCATTGGCATCTTGATATGGTACATTATTCCCAAATTTTAGGTTAGCCAGCCCATTACTTTCCTTAACAGTTCGAGTTAGGGTTTCCCATCCATCTATAATTCTCTCCGGCTTATTTTTCCTTTATCTTAGGTTATCTTTAAACTCCACTCATTTCCCTTTCAACATAAATCCAATCTTATCTTAACTTTAGAGACCTTATTTTAAACCTGACTTCTAAATCCCAAATCCTAAGACAGTAGCTTCAAACTCAATCCAAATTTTAATCTCAATACCTTTGTCTGGTGACAATCTCCTCTTTCCAAACTCAAACTGTTGAGCCTAAACCCTACCTTCCTAATGTAGGTTGATCAAGTTGGTTTATGTTCCAACCCATTTGTTTTCTCATCTCCATTGTTCACCCTTTTGAATCTGAGTCACTTGTCCTTGTACGAATGTTTGCTGATGACTTAGCATAATATAATCTGAATTCAGAATTGAAATTTTTCTTAGGAGTCACAACTCTTAGGATGTAATTAACTATGAGGGATCCCCCCTTATAGGCAAATCCAAGCCCCATAATAAAATAAACCCTATCGTACCCCCATTATCATAGGGGAAAACCCCTAGTTTCGTAAACCCACAAGTTAAGGAGACCTTCCTCATTCAGACGATTAGTCTCATTCAAAGATAAATCTTTCCCTATAGGAAAGTATAGTAATCTTTAAATGTAATGTCTGATTGCTTAGATAAAAGTTTTCCCAAACTCTGTGGTCATCAACAACAAAATAAGCCCCAAAATTTGCGAGTTAGCATGTGATTTCCACTAGCATCTGGGTTGATGGATATTCTAAAAGCTATCGGAGTTAACAATTCAAAGCTCTCTTACTGAGGTATGTTGAAGATCATCGTGCTAGTCATCTTCTTTATAAAATGCAAGGAAAAGTCAGTTACAGAGATTCTAGCCCATTTTGGCAGGTTTTATGGAGACACAAATAGTCTTGTGTAATTCTGGTGCAAAGTATTGGATCTTCAAACAAAGGATCAGAGAAGATATTAGTCAGTGGGATTTTTCTTTATGAAGAACAACTAGGGGTTTCACAAGAAATGTGAGAAACCACAGTAACTACATACTTCTCTTTAGATAATGGTGGATGAGATATTGCATATACTTAAATTTTGTGACATCAAGTTCTTCAGTTCAAGGTATTAGTACATTAACAACTTTGTGAGAGAGGAATTCCTGTTTAAGACAGGTATTTCAATCTATCCTAGATGATCTTTTGTGATGATGTTGAAGAAATCAGAAAAGAAGCCTCTCGAAATGGCTCCTGCTACACCTACAAAGCGGTCTTTGTAGAACAAGGACCGCGAGATCCTTCTTCCAAAGCAGAGTAAGAGGAGTGAAGAGGCAAAAAGTTTTTTACCAGTCCTTCAAATATCAAGATCTTGAGATTGCGTTGAATCAATCATGCATAGAATATCATCTTGTTTAGGAATTTGTATTTTATTCTTTCAAACATCAAATTTCTTTATTTTTTTATCTCTTACATCTCTTTAATAGGAAATTATTTATTTCAGGTGGTTAAAAATATGAAACCTAATGTGGGGTTTAATCTTTTCTTATCATGATGGAACTTTGAATTTGTTATGATCAAGTTTCTCCAAAACAAGCATAAATATTGACAAGATTCTAAGGTTGAGGAAGCTGCAACCTTAGAAACTCATTTGATAGAGTGCGAGACAAAGTTTCCTCATTGGTGACTTCCCTCTCATTATAGTTTCAAGATCTAGAAAACACACTAGATGAGCTGGTGGAGATACAAACTATCCTTAGACAGAGTTCTAAGAGCTTGTAGGCTTTTAGAGTGAAAATGAATGCACTAGAGGAAGAGAGCTAGAGATTAAAGTCTGAGAAAGAAATTTAGAAAATTGGTATTGTTTTGAGAATTATGGAGGACTTCAAAGCATTATTGAGTTCAGGAGCATCATTCAACCCAAGAAGGAGTGCATCAATGTGTGATTCATCCACAGCTTCCAAAAGAGGACTCAAGTAGTGCACCGCCAAACCGGAGCTGACATAGAGGGTCTTACTTCTAGCTAGGCCCATGAAGATCCCCCTCCTCCTCAGAGGGCAAAGAAGTGAAGAGTAACCTGCAGAAGCATGTCCTTGACGATGGGGAGGTAGTTGAAGTTGACTAATAATTTGTGTTTGTCAATTTGTTTTTTTCTTGTAGATTTCGTCTGTTTGAAGTAATTTGTACATATTATGATAGTGTATTTTTTTGTATATCTTTCATAGCTTTCTACATTTTCTGCTAGTGGATTTGTTTGTACATCTTTCACATTACATCATATAAATGTTTTTTTTTTTTTATCCTCTATGTTGTAGTATATACTTAGATTATAAAGTAAGTTGAGAGTTACAAAAATTTTGGATTTACTTAATGTTAACCCGACTATGGCTCTCATGGCTCTTCACTACTTTTAAATTATAGGCAAGCTATTTGAATATCAGTTTCTTGTATCTCCTAGCTTGTTATTTATTTTATGGTGCATAGCTTGAACTATCATAATGTGAGGCAACAAGTTGCTCACACGGTTGAAGTGATAACTAAAATCAGTGCTTGGGTTGAAAATTACTTTGATATAAATCAACTCTAAAATTATTTAGTGTCAGTTTCACCACATTTTGTTTTGAATATGGGCTTTTAAACTTTCACTTTGAAAAGAAATTAACTATGAAATCACATAGACAAAATATTCAGCTCTAATGTAAATTTTATTAATCGATTATTTTTTACAAGATAATAATTAATTACTTCAGCCAAGAATGTTTGCTTCAGATATCCTTATGATATATAAATATGGAATATCCTTGATAAAAAATATATTTTTTTATCATTTATATGAAAATATATGACGATTTAATTAGTACATCGAACGAACAATGAGATGAAGACACGCTTACTATTAGAGATATTTGAGCTTTGCAAGATCAATACATGAAAACCAAAATTTTAATAAAGTTGAAATAATAATTTAATTATTTTATAATACATACCTAAAATGAAATTATTAGGATAAGTATCATTAATGATCTAAATCTAGAATTAATTAAGTTGTTCTAAGATGAACTAAACATGCATAATATTTTAGTGGGATGGAACAATGAAGCAAACTATTCATGACCATAACGCTAATTTACCATGAGAAAATAAGAAAAAAAAAGGTACATAATTTAAATAAACTATAAATCTAACACAAATCTATGTAAACAAAAAGATCAAAATAAAAAAGGCAAAAAATTTGATGAGTAGTGAACAATCAAACCAATTAGATCATAAATAGAGAAGGGCATGTTCAATCATTCAATCTATAAATGAAGTGTGTCAATGAGACCTGGGCTGAATTTGTGTAAATAATTGGCATCATATTAGAGGTTACCAAAGAAGTATAGGTTTGTTAATCATTCATCACTAGAATGTTATTATAATAAGAGGTTGGAAGGCTAGAGATTTATATTTTTAATTTATTGTAAGTGATATTAATGATATAGACTTTGATTTTTATGATGAATTCCTATGTGAAATTATTGTCTCCATAATGGCAACTCGGCTTAAGTTGATGGCATTTCCATCAATCTCTGATAACTTACAAATATTGATTTATTTACGTAGAAATTTCAACAATGATGTACTTCATTGCATTAATACGATTAATGGTGAGTTATTAAACTTTAGTTTCTCTAAGATCTTAAGTAAGTGCAGCTCAGGCAACTACATCCTCAGTATCTGAGCACTCATCATTTCAAGTTAAAACTAAGTAGCAAATCATCATAGAGATTCAGAAAGCTCCTAGTAATATTCAAGAGTGTTTGACAGATTTTAAAAACTTTTGCACTAACAATTGTGTAATAAAAAGTTTCTTTAATTTCATAAAACTTAAAATATGTTCAATGTTTATAATTAGAGAACCATATTAATGATGCTTCCTTTCATCTTGTAAGAAGTAGTCAGCACATAGTTGCATTACTTATAATAAACAAATAAATTTTCACCTGAAATCAAATAATGATTTGTTAGTTTTGATAAACCTTCATTCGTGAGTATCCGAACGAACATAAATTTATTCATACTCCCTTAGACTTGATGAAGATCATTCAATTCAGCTTTAGAAGATGAACAAAGAAAATCAGCATGTGGTTAATCAATAAAGTTGATGAAACATTACTTGAAGTTTTTGTCAGATCATCTTCCATTTGATTTACTGAGAAGTAAAAAAGTTTTGCTGTTCATCTTACACTAATCTGCCTTCCCTCTGAGTGACATCTTGTTTGGTTTCTTATTCTACGCATTGCCCACATTCATAAAATCTTTGAAGGCTGTGCAAGTGGATAGCATTAGTGCTCTACTGAAAAGAATTGATAGAAAAAGTGAAAAGAAAAAAGAGAAAAAAAAAAGATTTAAAATAAATTAATTAATAAAAATTAAAAAATAGAAAATTTTTCAAAAATTGTGCATGCTTGACTTGATGTGGCATGATTTCATCAACTTAAGGAAGTTATTAGATCTATTAATATAGATGTATCATGAATAATTATTGTTATTTGACATGAATCTTGAAGTAATTAATTCTAATCTAAGCGTATTTTTTAGCAAGAAATATTCAAATTTTGATTAAAAATCATCCATATATTTAAATCTAAAAAACTTACAGTAAAACTGGCAAACTCGACAAGATAGACCTAACAACACTGAAATTAACCCAGTCTGAATCAATTCAAGTTTGGATTAAGCTGTTAAGCCACTTTTAGAAGCTTTTGATATCTAGATGAAAGTTCAAATAGATTTTGAATCTAACAAGTCTATAGAGTGTTTTGACGAGATGAATTCAAGGAGCCCAAATTCATTTAATTCTGATATTATTAAGACGCTCAAATGTCAACAGAATGTCGTTGATCGTCCAATGCAGTGGTTCAGATCCTTTCTTTATTTGTAGAGAGGTTTCTCCCAGACTCTATAAATAGAACTCTACTATCTTCATGAAGGGGACCTAGGCATTGAGCAAGATAAGGAGCTAAACCTAGAGCTAGTTCACGAAGAAGTTGAATTCCAATATCGTTTCGAATCGAATACCCGGCAATGCTTCCCGTTCCCACTGTTTCCAACCACCGTCAACTGTCACTCACTAACTATAGTCAACCACCTTTACCTGCCATATGCTTGCTACAACAAAGCCTCTCATGGAGTCGTGACATGTGCTGCAGAGTAATGAAGTACCGTGCAAAGTAAAGACCAATGTCGCAGATTCATGAGATCCTCTATGGAGCAGGGCATCATTCTGAACATTGTTTAACGAACTCTTCTACAGTACAACTATTGTAATCCGAGAAACTATGTAACTTTTTCCCGTCTTTTGGATTATGGTATGTGCGTGTACTCATCAACTTATAGTGAATCATTTTTACAAGGCTAGACCACGTGATTTTATCCTTTTAGGGCTTTCCCCGTAAAATTTTCTGGTGTCTATATGTGTCACTTCAATTATTTGCGTGTATGTTGGACTTTTATGCAACACTAAGATATTAAATAAACTCTCCACTGATGTGAATTTTTTTGGCACACATCAAATAAAAATTTATTTCAATACTCATCTAATTTTAAATTTATAGTATGTTTTTAATTTAAAATAAACAAAATCATACTTGGCATAATTTAAGCCACATATGACCAGATCGTTCATTTTACTTATTTTTTAATTACATCTAAATTAATTCTAATTCTAATTCAATTTTAAATTTCTGCCAAAAAATCTTCTAGAAGATTTAAAATAATTGAACCATCCAAAATCCTCATTAAACATATTCTCCGTTTATACAAAACTAAAAAATAAATTAGTTATTCAAAACAGAAATGCAGATAATTACCAAAGATGAATGTCTTTAGAGATTGGGGCAGCAGTTGCTTATTGAATAATCTGGTGTAAGCAGATTAAAAATAATATGTTGATAAGCTAGATGTCATGGCTATTACAAATTTTTATTTTTTTGAAAAAATCAGATCGCTGCCAATAAGCTCCCACCGCGGTGTGAAAACGTTATTTTCTGCGTTTTGAAAACGCATAAACTGTCAAAATGCAATTTACCCAAATAGGCAGTGTGCGTTTTCAAAACACCACTGCACCAAATAAGCTATCCCAAACGGGCCAAAAAGATCCAAATTATCAGCAACCATAAAATAAGAACAAAACACTAGATATTATTTTTTTTTTTGGAAAATGAAGGTAATTATTTTCCTGAATTTCAAAAAATGAAGATATTATGGCAGCGAAATTGACAGTAATATTTTTTGGGATTTTTACATACATAACATCAAAAACTTCTATATTTATGTGTTTCATACCGAAACTTCTATAATTACAAATCCCATATAAAAGGTAGCACTCATCATCACGTTTTAATCGTTAAATCAATTTTTTCAACCATAAATAAAATAATATTTGTATAAAAATTAAAGTTTAAGTGTGAGTTGGTTAAATCCATAAGAATTTAGTGTAATTTATGTAATTTTTCTTATTTTTTCCCTTCGCTTTGGAAGATGCCGTACTTGACATATAAATTTTAATTTATTTAAATTATCATCTAGTTTAGTTTCATAAGTCAAATATGTGGGTCATGATAATATTTTATATTAACCCATTTGGGGCAGTTTATTTTGTGCGGCGGCATTTTGAAAATGCATCTGATTTGTTTGGGTAAACTGCGTTTTGACAGCTTATGCATCTTCAAAACACTTAAAACTTAGCGTTTTCACACCGCACCTATCTAGGTGTGGTGGTAATTTTCTGGTTGCGGTCTGGACTTTTCAAGAAAATAAAAATGTGTAATAGTCATCGCACCTAGTTTATCAACAGATTATTCAATAAGCTACAGCTGCCCCAAACAGTCCCTTAGTCAGTAAATACGAAACGATAATTGGTTCGCATTGTTATCAGTGTGAAAACCAAAATAGACATCAAAATGGAAGAAAAAATGGTTCGAGATTCATCGAATCGATCAGAAGTTCAGACATAATAAATATATAAATTAATTAAATAAGATTTAAATAATATAAACTAATAATACAATTTTTTTTGCCTCAACTTATAAATAAGCCGAACACAAATAAATATTTGTTCGTTCATCTTTAGCCTGTTTGGCTTCGAAATAATTAAATTATTAAATAATTGTATTTATTTATTAAACAAATGTTAATATTTTTTACTTTGAAAAAAATTTTAAAGTGGTATATTTATAAAAAAAAATACGAATTTAGGTGTTAGATATGTAAATAAATAAGATTTGAGCGGTATGCATGTAAGTATTCCTAAATATATATTTAGGTGTTTAACTATGTAAATAAAGAAGATTTGAGTTTTTGCATGTAAACATTCTTAAAAATATAAAAGGTAAAAGTTTAGGTGTTATAAATGTAAATAAATAAGATTTGAGTGGTATGCATGTAAATGCTAAAAATTTTTTATTTTTAAAATTATTTGAGAGGTATATTTAAAAAAATACAACTTTAGGTGTTAGATATGTATATAAATAAGATTTAAGTGGCATGTATGTAAATATTTCTAAGAATATAGAAAATACAAGTTTTGGTGTTAAATATGTAAATAAATAAGATTCGAGTGGTATGCAGAAGGTTTGTGTTCTCTCGATGAAAAATAAATTTTAATTGCTTGACTTATCACCTTTGATCCTAAAATTTCCAATAATAGCAAGGCATTTTCTTACGTTTAAATGATGGATGACTGCCCATGGGCTGATCACTTGGTTCAATAAATTGGGCCAAAGTTTTTGAGGAACGGCAATGTCAAATTTGTGCCCTGCTAAAAGGCTTTTTATTTTACTTTTGCTGTGGGCCAAATGGTTGTCATCTATATTTACAATTTTCCCATATTAATGTGGGTTGGAAAGTGATTTTTTAGTGTAAATGTGCAACATTTCTTATGAAAACGCCTAAAATATGGCGTCCCTCCGTGAAATATTTCTCAAAATTACAATCTCTCTTCAAAGAGCAAAAGAATTTTGAATAATTTCATTGACATATCGGATTTGTTATTAATTTTTAAACCTTTGTATACATGTAAATTTAAAATTAATATTAAATCATTAAATTCCTATAAAATTTCAAAAAATTCAAATTAACATTAAATAATCAAATTTATTTGGCTAAACCTTCTATGCTCAGTTGACTATTGAAGGAAATACCTCAAGTCATTAGAAAAAATCATGAGTCCTTGGACTTGATTTAAGGATTGAGTAAGTCCAATGATCCTATAGAGTGTCTAAGAACTGACTTAATCTGATTGAGCTTATATTAGACTTGTGTTCTCTTGGTTTTCAAATGAACTTACTACGGGTCTACCATTTAAACTAGATGAGTTAGAGTTTCATTTGTGCTCATTTGAAAGCAAAAGAAAGGTTGAGTTTGGTTCTGGGTAGCCAATCACTAAGGCTCATAGGAGATCATGTACTAAGAAGAAGTTCTAGGCCTATGAGTAAACGATTGTGATTTGATTTAATATATCTCATAGAAGAAGAAGCACTAGCTCATAGGAATTCAACTCCTTCAAAAATTTAACTATAGATCCTTGGGTTTTTAAAATTTTACGAAAAATTGATAGCTTGTGGGTGAGAGTACAAACTCATATCACAATTTTCCCTTTATAGCCATTGATTCTTTCTTAAAAAAACATCGATACTATTGTGAATAAGCGGTCTATACATTTTCTTTAGCAAACTTTGTTACCTCTATAAAGAGATTCGATATCATTATATCTCGGTGGAGCACATTCTCCTTCCACAAATTTTAATGCTTCATTATAATGGGTCTTAATATTATTTCACATGATGTAGTTGTGAGTAACAACTAATATTTATAATTTTCTTAGGAAGTGACAATCATTTTCTCTTCAAAAGAGATTTACTTTTCTCATTTGGGTTGATTGGATTTGATGTGGAAAAATTTTTCATCCTATTTAAGGCTCCAATTTTCTCTTTTGTAAAACTTAATTGTACCCAAAATATTATTTAATTTGCATAAGATTTAGGGTTTCTTTGGTTTGCAAGAAATAGAATGTAGTGTTAAAAGAATATTGTGTTATTGAAATATAGTATATTTCGAATAATTTAGAGTTATTTAATTTTGGGTAAAATAAATGCAAAACTTAATTTGAGGAAAATTAAAATTAATGCTAGGTGAATTGACATATAAAGCACTTTAAACATTGCTATTTATGAAATTAGCACCCAAGTTAATTTTTGAACAACTGAACTTAGGCATTTATGCATGCCACTATCAAACTACCGAAGAATTTTAAAAAAATGAATATTATGGGTTTGGATTTTATTGTGAATTTTAATATTTGAGTGAGAATTTAAAATGGAGGAATAAAGGTAATATATTTTTAAATAGCAATGTTTTGAGTGATGTGTAGGTGATTGCCGCTAATATTAAATACAACCGATAATGGCAAGAGCCGAAGGGTTGTGGTGAGCTGCACCATGTGTGGAGGAAAGACATGATCGTGGCTGGCATGCAAAGACAGTGGTTGTCACAATCAGTGAAAGTGATCGACAATGGCAGTGGCTATGGTCAGCGGGCAGCAATTACGAGTGTGGATCGTTGTGACGGTGGGCAACAACGAGTATGTTGAGGGGTGGGACCAGTGGTAGTTGGTAGGTGATGGGCAATGGCACGTAGTGACCAACCATCAATACTTTATATAGACTGTGTATTTGGAATTTTCCTGAATCCAACAAGTTACAAATACACACACTATAAAGTGAAATTGAAATGCATTAAAATTATGCACTATTTTTATTTTCTTTAGACCAAGCACCAAATTTTCTTAAAACTCATACATTCATTTTACATTACACTCCTAATTTCCCCTATCAAATAGCTTGTTAATGATTAGTGAGGCAATACATATCCTTAATGAGTAGATTATGATGAAAGAAGTCCAATAAAAATAAACTTATTTTCTTTAATTCATGACTCTATAAGTAATTTTTTGTGCTTGTTATTTGTCTTCTTCCCTAAACATTATGTTGTGAGATATACATCAGTTGTTGTGGTATATAGAAATAAAATAGAAGAACGATCGACGAAGCGAAAAATAGAACGAGAAAATTCACACTAGAGAACAGTAACACAGCAGAACGCACAGATTTACGTGGTTCGACAAATTGCCTACGTCCATGTAGTTGCATTGAATTTTACTGCTTGAGAAATTTACACCATTCGATCGTTTTGAATTACAAGAGGAATCTCTCACTCGTTGTTCACTCTTCTTCTCTCTCTACACCGAGATACACTGAAGAAGCTCAACACCGAGATACACCGAAGAATCTAAACTTACAAGAGAAATAAACTTAATTTCTCTTCTGCTGCAAACCACTAAGAAGAAGCCAAGGGAAAACAATCTTCTTCTTCTTCTTCTTTCTTCTTCATTCTGCCGCAAGTAACTATTGCTTGCACTTTCCTTCCTCTATCCTAAGGAAGCCTGAAGAAGAACACCAAAAACCGTGACTTCTCAAACTAAAGGAGAGCTGTCCGAAGCCTTTTATCGCGAGAAGGAAGCGAGAGACGTCGCCACTATTCGCGATCGGACAAAGCGAAGCTATAAGGAAGCCTGAAGAAGAACACCAAAAGCCGTGACTTCTCAAACTAAAGGAGAGTTGTCCGAAGCCTTTTATCGCGAGAAGGAAGCGAGATACGTCGCCACTATTCGCGATCGGACAAAGCGAAGCTTCGCTTCGCGCGCACGGGAGCAAGCAGAGGCGGGAGGGGGAACAGGTAGCACAATCTGAAGACGCAAGCGGGAGCGATCACGAAGATTCGCGACAGAGCGGGAGCGGAACATTACGATCAAGTGGGAGGCGGGATTGAGATCGGGCTCCAGCACAACAAATCTCTCACTTGGAGACCGATACATATGCTGCAACGTCTTCTTCCTCAAACTGATATCCTCTACTAGCGGCGACACATTTTTCTTCAAACATGAATCCTCCACATCTGCAACTCAGAGCCTCTGTCTTCACTCCAGAAGACCAATTGAAGTTGTGCACAACTTCAGTTTCTCAATAGTAACACCCTGAGTCAACATATCAGCAGAGTTCACATAGTCTTGCACCTCCAAGCTATTTTCTAGATTACTCTTGCCTCTGCTTGCAACTCTCACTGTATGGGCAATATCCTGTCTATGCTGAAAGCCTTTTTCAACAAGTCTAGCCTTGTACCTTTTACTGCCATCACACTCAGTCTTCACCTGATACACTCACTTGTTGTGTAATGCCTTCTTACCTGGAAGTTCTGTCAGCTCTCACTTGCTCTAACTTTCATCTTGCAAGATTTCTTCATTGCTCTATGGTTCTCCACCATCTGTCTGTGGAACAATAGGAATGGATGCCCCGGACCCACTCTCTTCTTCACTTCCATCATCAACATAGCCATGAAGTGTCAGCAATAGTGTATCTTGTACTTCTTCAGATACTACATTTGTGCTATCATTCTCCATATTCTTGTGATTTCTGTAGTTCCTTTTTATGTGGCCAACCTTGCCACAATTCAAGTAGGTTGTCTGTTGATCAGACTTTGATTTTGATCTCCCTTTGTTTGAGTTTCTGTCTTGTCATCTTCCTCTGAAATCAACATTCAGTGTCGAACTCGAACTTGAGATGTCGTCATACTCTTTCGTGTGCACCTCCTCAGCCAAAATCAAATCACGAATATCATCACATTTCAATTTTGATTTACTTGCAGAATTGTTAATTGTCATCGTCATGAATTCCCAACTATTTTGCAACGATGCCAACAATATCAACGCACGTATCTCATCATCAAAATCAATTTCAACAGACGACAATTGATTTGTGATAGTATTAAAATTATTCAGGTTTTGAGCAACAAAAACACATTCCTCCATGTTCAAGTTCAATAACTTCTTCATCAAGTACATCTTGTTAGTCGCTGATGGCTTTTCATACATACCTGATAAGGCTGTCATGAGATCTGCAATCATCCTTTTCTTAAAGAAATTGTGTGCAACGGAACTCAATAGGGTCAATCGAATAACCCACAGAACTTGTCGATCCAATAAGTGCTATTTAATAAGTTCTATTCAGCTTCATTCATCTTTTCAAGTCTTTTCCCTAATAATGGAAGATGAAGTTTCTTCTCATAGAGTTAGTCCTCTATTTTCATCCTCTACTAACCAAAATCTTTGTCATCGAACTTCTCAATTCCTTAAACCTTCACTTCATTTGCAGCCATCATTCTTCCTCAGATCCGAACAAGGCTTTGATACCAGTTGTTGTGAGATATAGAACGAAAAAATTCACATCAGAAAACATTAACACAACAGAACACATAGATTTACGTGGTTCGGTAAATTGCTTACATCACAGTACATCAGAAAATATTAACACAACAGAACACACAGATTTACGTGGTTCGGTAAATTGCTTACGTCCACGGAGTTGCAGTGGATTTTATTATTTCGAGGATTACACTGTCAAATATGTTGACTTACAAGAAAGAACTATCTCTCTCACTCTTTTTCTCTCTATCCTCTCTTACTATTCTTCTCTCTCTACATTGAGATACACTGAAGAAGCTCTACGCTGAGATACACAAAAGAAGATAAACTTACAAAAGAAATAAACTTAATTTCTCTTCTGCCACAAGCCACCAAGAAGAAGTCAAGGGAGAATAATAATAATCTTCTTCTTCTTCTTCCTTCTTCCTTCTGTCGCCTGTAACTACTGCTTGCACTATTCTTCCTCTATCCCGAGGAAGCTTGAAGAAGAACGCTAAAAACCGTGACTTCTCAAACTGAAGATGAGCCGTCCGAAGCCTTTTATCGCGAGAAGGAAGTGGGAGACATCGCCACTATTTGCGATCGGACAAAGCGAAGCTTCGCTTCGCGCCCGCGGGAGCAGGCGGTGGCGGAAGCGGGAACAGGTCTTGTGAACTTAAGAGGCGAGCGGGAGCAGTCACGACGATTCATGCCAGAGCAGGAGCGGCGCTTCGCGATCGAGCGGGAGGCGGGATCGGGCTCGGGCTCGGGCTCCAACACAACACATTAGCATAACTTTATAATTGGATTATTATATGTAATTATATATTTCTCCCAAAATTTACTATTATTAATTTTTTGTTTTTTAACTTTTGAATGCCCAAATGTTGAAATTATAGAATTTTTATCTTTGGTAATTTTTTTATGATCAAACTAGTCAAGAAAATAAATATTTTTTTTAATGTATCACATAACATTTTTATCTATCCTTATGAATTATTTCATCTAAAAAATTATCATTTAGTAGGGTGAAAATTTTATAAATAGCAACTTCACATAAATTACAAATTTCAAGAGTTTATTATGATTTGAATTCATGACAAATTTGATTAAATTTTCTTATACATGTTACCCTTTTATATAAATTTTAAAATTTCATTATAAAGCATTTTTTCTCTAAGATGTTTTTGAATGATCAAGCTTGTAGTTCGTGTGCAACATTGTCTATAAAAAAATCTTTTATAATGAACATTCAACGATATATATCCTTTCATTTTTTTTTTAACATACTTTTCATATTTTTTTTTTCTTTTTTTTTTCTTTTAATTTTTTTACTCATATATAGTATGAATAAGTATTTGAGGTGCCCTTAAAGATGGATATTGACTCTTAACATGATATTATATTTTTTAGCAATTATTATGTTTTTATAAAGAAAAATCAATGATATATATCCTTTCAATATTTTTTTAATATATTTTTCATTTTTTCTCTATTTTTCATTTAGTTTTTTTTCTCATATATGCTAGGAATTGGTATGTTTTCTTTTATTGTGTAGCCACCATAAATCTCAAAAGATTTCAATTTGAATGATCAGATGCGGCATTTGAAATTTTATATATTATTTTGAGGGATGTAAATATTATCTTAGAATAGATCTAATCACGTGGATAATAAAATAATATCTGACCTTTTCTGTTACCTTACGGGTATAAAATAAAATTTATTTTATTCTAGGGTTGGTTTTTCAGTGAGGGAAAGCCCTCATTTAGTTAATTACATTTAAGGAGTGCCAGCCCTCCCACGAGAGCACTCTCGATTAAATTTTTGACCTATTTTGCCCAAAGTTATCGGTAAGTGTTTATGAGATGATTGATATCAATGACTTAAATTGATAGATTTAAGATCAAAATAATTTGAGTGGAATTTGAAGTTTGAATAAGCTTCATTAGAGTTGATTCAATTGAGTAAAAAAATGTGAGTTGGTTGGGTTTAATTTCATTTGAAGATTTGAGTTTAAGTTGATTTGTTTGTTTTGATTTATTTAAGTTTGTTTTCAAGTTGTTTGTTGAGAATATGTTTAAATTTTTTTTATGTTGTGTTTGTTTAAAATCATTTATTTAAGTTCTTTGAAATTGATTTTATTATATCAATACTAATTAGAATTATTAGGTTTATTTTAGAATTTATTTGATGTTATCTAATTCATTAAATATTACTAACTTTACTTTTAAAATTTTTTTGAGTTTGCTTAAAGATTTAAGGTTTGTTGATGCTTGCTAAAGTTAGTTTAAGCTCATTAAAGTTTGTTAAAAATTATTAAGTTTTATTAAAATTTGTTAAAGTTTGTTAAAATTTATTAAAATTAATTTAAATTTGTTAAAGTTTATTTAAATTTGTTAAATTTTGTTAAAACTTATTTAAGATAGCTAACGTTTGTTAAAATTTATTTAAGTTCAGTTAAAGTTTGTTAAAATTTATTATGTTAGTTTTGAGTTAAAGTTAATTAAACTTTTTGAGGTTTAAGTATTATGTTAGTTTGAGTTAAAGTTAATTAAACTTTTTGAGGTTTAAGTAAAATTTACTAATTTAACTTCAGTTGGAGTTTGCCACAATTTATATAGTTTATTAAAATTTGATTAAGGTTTATTTAAAATTGGGTTCAAGTTTTTTAGTTTGAATTTTAAGATCTTGAAATTCTAGAGTTCGGGCCTAATAATTTGAGAAAAAATCGAGAAATTGATATCAAATTTTAGGATTTGAATTTGACTTGGAGTTTGAAAATGTGTTTGGGACATAGGCAAGTAAATTGGCTTTAATCTTTTGAATTGGGTTTGGATTGAATTTTAGTTTGGCAAGTTTAATTTGAATTTAAAATTGATATAAAGTTGAGTTTGATAAGTGATTGCATTTCATTTGAAAGTTAGATTTGAATTTGAATTCAAATTTATGTTTAGATTTAAGTTTGGAGTTGACCCTCCTCTAAAGGGTAGAAAAAGTTTAGGGAATTTATAGATGGAGGTAAAGCCTTAACTTAAAATAATTATAAAAAGGAGGCTAAATGGGTGGACTAACCTAAATTTTGAGAATAATGCCCCTAATAGAGAAAGATTTAGAAACTTAATCTAGCTTGGACATCCTTAACATCTTCTTTGACATGCTTAAATCATGAGTTATTCTTTTAAAAAATAAAAGGTACACCATATATAAACTATATACCACCCATCAAGATCATTTCCAAATCTTAAATAGAAAAGAACTTGAAAAAAAAAAACCATCCGTAAGAGATAACAAATCTACATATCCTTTAAATGCTCACATCTTACTTATGGCTTTTCAAGAGATCGCCATAGAAATTATGCTTATCGAGTGTGTAACCAACCAACGTTAAACTCCATGGCTCGGAGCCATCCTCAATTACTAGATCAAAAAAAGAATCGCTCATCTGCACAAGGAATACAGAGGAGAGAAATTGGAGGGTTTAGAGATATTAGAACATAAAAGCCCCTTCCAATTAAGAGTTGGAGCATATCCAAGAGGAGAACCATAGGAAGATGAAAACCGTAAAAAAAAAAAAAAAGATGAGCCGACTTAATGCAAGGGGCATCACTTAAAGCCTTCAAAAGTAGGCAAATCCTTCAAAGAATAGAAAGAAAGGAGAAGGGGAGATGAAAATACAAGTAGAGCCCCTTCTTTGAGGGGAAAATATTACCTACCGATATTCGTTGGTGCGGACACGAGCTGAGATGGGCTAAACATAGGCGCGACGACCATACCTAATCAGCAATCTGTTCCTAGAGGAAACACTACATATTTATTGTAATTCGTACCTACTAAGAAGGCAACATCTTGATGCCCAACATTTACACGTGGACACCATCATAGTTAATTCGCACGATTTTCAAAGCTTAGACAATATCAAATTCCCTCTTCAAGCATCCGTTTATAACAAGAGGGTCCATGAACCACTCTGCTTCCCACGCTCCTCCGTCTATTTGAATTTGAAAAATGAAAACCCACCGTCGCAGAATGAAAGAGCGGGCCGAGTGAGAGTCGGAAAGAAATTGGGGGAGAGAGATAGATGTAGAGAGCGCAAGACCCGCCTTTGCGCATTTATATAGGAACCCTACTTGAAGTGAAAACCGTACTCTTTCAAATTCCTTTCAAATTTCATGCCCTAACACTATCTGCCTCCCGCCAAGATCTCCTTTTTCCTCTTTCTCCTCCCTCGAGCTAACTCGCTTTCACTTCTTCACTGGCGGAATAGGCTTATGGATGGGCAGGAGGCAACGCCGGCAGTCGATCCCTCCTCCATTTCTTGCCCTAGTTCTCCATTTCAGGCGGGGACTGCTTCGGGAGTTTCTTATGGTTCTTATCTTAGTTGTTCTTTGTTTCGTGCGGTGATTTGAAGTTTGATCCTTTGTGTTTTGTAGGAAAGGAGGGCGAGGAGCAGGGAGCCGGATCTGGATGAACCAAACAAGCGAGTCAAAAGAGTAAAGCTGCGGGATCTGGATACGGTGATGCGATTAGAGGAAGGTAGACCTCGACTTTGCTTAAAATTTGTATGTTTGATTGTTTTCTGCTTCGTTATTGTTACTCGGAGCTTGATTTTGTGATATCGCGAAATGTGCAATGTTTTGCTGGATTACCCTGTTGGATTAGATAAAAAGTTTCTTTCTTTTTGGCTTCAGTTTGATCTATGTTTTTAAAATTTGTTTATTTTTCTTACCTTAACCGATGCTACGTTTTAGAGGGGAGCTGCTCTTCTAATTTTGTTATATTCAAAAGGGGAGTTGCTGATAATTTTAATTTAGTATTCATCCAATTTGCATGTCGATTGTGCGATTTGGCTTTCTTCGAATCAGGATTTTTTTTATTTGCAATGGTTGGATTACATGCAAATCGGCCAATTGTCAAGATATTTCTATGTAGCAGTGAACCTCCAAATCCAAACCTTGCGCGGCTGTTTCATTTATGAATTTATTTTTATTAACTTATATATTCTAGCCATTATGGGTTTATATCGCTGTTGACATGACATTGATGGTTGGAGAGAGTAACTCTTTTGTCTCAACTCCTACACAACCTGAACCACATATTAAATGTAACTCTTTTCTCTCAACTCCTACACAACCTGAACCACATATTAAATTATTACTTCAGCTCCCATTCCTCTTCGGCCAAACTATTTCTTTTGCATTTTTTTAGTGTGTGGTCAAACTTGCGCTGTTTATTTATGGCATTCTATGTGCTTAACTGCTTTGGAGGGAAGGAATAACTTGAGGGAGTTTGGAAATAGGGTTTTAGAGAGAAAAAAGGGGTAGTGTGTCGAAGTACTTGGCTTCTTTCTTTTCTATAGGAAGATGATTGGTTGTTTTTTTGAAATTCCTCCATCATTGTTTTTCATTTAAAGCATTGGAAGCCAATGCTTCAGCTTAGTCACATCTTTGTTAATCTTTGATGCAGTGTTTTCAAGAAAGGAAGCATAATATAATAATACATTCATTAATAATTATCAGAATTTAATAGATGACTTATAATTTGACATGGAGTAGAAAAGAAGTGTGTTTTATATCCTAATTTGCAGACAAATTTTGAAGATGAACCTGCAAATTAAGAATTCTTGCAACTTTTATTATACATAAGTATTATTAAATGATTATAAGTTTAAAGCTAGCATAGTAATCTGCTATAAAAATTTGAAACTTAAAGCTAACACCTTTAATCTGTAAAAAAAGCTAAATTTAAATACATAAGTTATAAAGTTTCATAAAGAAAGATAAATGATATTCGTCAGTCTTTGTTTTCCGTTTCATTCCCGCAATTTTTCTTTTACAAATAAATTTCTTCTTTTTATTTTTGCGACGCAAATCACATTTTTTTAAATAATATAAATTTAAGCAAGTCGAGATAGATTAGCAATCATGATATATGAATCTTCTTTTATTGTTGACAATATAAATCTTGCAGATTACCTTTAATCTTCTCTTGATGCCTTTTCAATTTATCTCCAAATAAAATTTACATCACCAAAGTGTTGCTCAACATTATTCTCATTTTCCTTAATTTATTACTTACAATATGCATCAATAGAATCCAAATTAATTAGATCATCATTCAAATTGAATATTGTTTTTTTAAACTTTGGCTCTACTTGATTTTATATGTGTGTGTGTGTGTGTTTGTGTAAAAGAATAGATTCATATGTATGTTAAATTAAAATTTTTAAAATAATTGTATTCACCTCAACAATTTTGTCATTATCTTTTAACCGATGAGTTACACATGGCGTCTATTAACATGTCTTCTTTTCTTGATAAATATTTGATTTTCAAGAACATAAGGTGTGTGTGCGTGTGTGTATGTGCGCACGGTTATGTGTGCGTGTGTCCATGTAAATATATTAAATACTATAGGTTACTAAAATGTAAGTACAATGTTGGAATGATTATTAATTACTATAGTTTACTAACATGTAAGGATAACATTGGAGTTATTATTTGTTAATATTTAAAACACTTTTTTCCCCTTTTTTGTAGTGCATCTAAGATTTTAAAGAGTTTTAATATGATTTTTGAATATTCAGATATATCATCTCTTAATGTAAATTAACAAAAACGTTTATTATAGATTGCTTTTTATGATCGATCCACTTAGCTGACATAAGAGTGCACCATTCTTCTGGCCATTTTGTGTCTCTCCATATCCTTCATAGTAGCTTGCTTTTTATTTTTAAACATAAAAAATAACACATGATTGTAGGGAGGTTTAAAAACTGATTCATATTATGCAATAGTCTCTATCATATGATCAAAATTCGCTAATTTAGAATTTGAATATTGAATGAAGAAATGTATACCATTGCCAAAATACTTAAAGAAATAAAAATAATATTTTGATACAAAGTATTTCATTACTACCAGATTGTTTGTAATACATAAAATCTCGAACCTTGATCAATTTTCTATCAACAATTGATGTGCAACATGTGCTCATTTTTAAGCAAAATTATTTGGAAGATATTGTTTTTTCAGAATCCTGGGTTGTAATATTGAGGTTGAATAAATGACCCGTAGATTAAAAAATCAAGCTAGAGATATAAATACAAGACTAAGAATAAAGGGCCAAGCAATTAAGAGCCAAAACTAACACAAGTCGATGAATGAGAGTTCCCTTGAAAGCACA
Organism: Phalaenopsis equestris; assembly: GCF_001263595.1. Lineage (NCBI taxonomy): Eukaryota > Viridiplantae > Streptophyta > Magnoliopsida > Asparagales > Orchidaceae > Phalaenopsis > Phalaenopsis equestris. Next base: position 1,786,035 of record NW_018164497.1, read on the forward strand.
AATCAAGGCATTGTATTTAAATGTAAATATATTTTCATTTTTTTACATTTTAAAATATCATTGAAGTTATGCATGATTGGACCCCCCTCAATGAAGGAGCATGAAGAATGAAAAACATTAATGAAAATATTGAAGTTCTTCATCATGTGGCCAACACCTCTCCCTTCCTATCTATTTTTTTTCTCCAAAATGAGGAAGCTTAAGAGTGATTTTTTTTTTGTAATTAGGACTTAATATGCAATAAAATTATTAGCGTAGAATGAAATCATTTGATTGAAAAATCGTTCTTCTCTTGCTTATGGTTTAGTAGCTTCAATTTTGCTTTTTTTTTTCCCTTTAAATTTAGTTAGGTTTGTTATCCCTTTTATTTAAGTTTGTTACTTCTCTTTTAAACACCTATTCTAAAACATCCTAACATCTCCCTCCACTTTTTATGCCTCTTCTTAGAGTAGTCACCATCACTCAATACTTCACAATCACTACAAATGTCACCATAAGAACTCTCGACCTAATCAGGTAAGACTATTATCTAATATTATTCTCTATCCCTTGATTGCTATTTAAACTCCACCAATCATTACCTTACTCTAGATTATAAGTACACATTTTAAGCTCCATTGGAAATTATATCCATCTAGTCCACCTAAATCTCATCACCTAAAGTGGCATTTTAAATTAGCCCAATCTAGCCCAATTTGGATTAGTCTTAGTTTTGAATAGTTATACTCCAATTTACTCACCACTCCACCAAATACTCTAGAATCTATCCTTTGATATTGAACTAAAAATTTATAACTTTCTTTAGCTTTTAATCTCTCTAATTGATGTCTTACCACTATTATTTTAGGCACCAAAACAAAGCCTGGAAGATTCAAATTTTGTTTGAATTTTTTTTAGCAGAAGGTTACTTTTCTTTGACAAATCTCTTCAAATTTGGTTTGGTTAGAGAGAAAAGATTGACATTCACTCTCTCTGAGGAACTCATATGTAACCTTTAAAATAAATTACGAATGCTTTGATAATACCTGCAAAAGATGAAAGAAATTATAAATATGATAAGAGAAGATAATAAGTAAATTAAAGACTGGCTTAGATGAATATTCACTACTTTCAAACTTGAACTTGATAAGCCGCCTCTCAATCCTTCATGCAACACAACATCATTTGATTCTCTTATAAATGCAACCACTTTTCAAGGTCTTAAAGCTTCAATTTGATTATTCAATAATAAATACATGTAGATTTCTTCAACCTAATTCTCTTGTAGAAACCAAAATATATTGACACGGACGTCTATTTCTCTAGTGACATTATGTAGGTAGGGTTGTAATTGAGCCGAGTCGAGCTAAGTATATCATAGTTTGGACTTAACTTGGTATAATTATAGGTTTTTCATGTTCGGCTTGAGCTTGTGTTTAGCTTTCATATCGTTTAAGCTTAAATTGCTTAAATTGTTTAGCTTTCATATTGCTTGGTATAATTATAACTTTATTTGTTTATGAGAAGTGAATGAGTATTGAAACGAGCTAATGAGCTAAAAAAATAAACAAGTATCTAGATTTTCAAACAAAAAGAAAAATCAATAAATAATTTAGCAAATTTGATCGCAGCTATTAATTTATTGATTAAAAATTCTAAATCCTTCAATATCTTAACTCTCATTTCTCGTTCGTTTTGCCATAAATCCCTTACTAAGAGGCTATTTAGTGGAATGATTTGTGTAGCATTTAAGTATGATATAACTTAAAGGTCTGTTTGGGGTAGTTGCAGCTTATTAAAAAATAATTGTGAAACTGCTGAATAATAATCTGATGCTCAAAAAACTGCGGTGATTATTATAATTTTTTTTTAAGTCAGACCGTAGTTAGAAAATTTATTATAATTTTTTTTTAAGTTTTTTTTTAAGTCAGACCGTAGTTAGAAAATTGTCATCGCATCTTGCCAGGAGTGGTGGAAAAACACAAATTTCAGAGCCACCCCAAACATACCCTAAATTCCACCAAACAATTAAAAATTGTAATTTTAAAACCTAAATAAACTTAATATCGAGCATTTATATTTCGTATATGATACAAGCTATCATTAAGCTATCAATAAACGAGTAAATATTTTAGTTAATTAAATTTTATTAAATAATATATCATATATGATATGAGTATTATCAAGCTTAATATCAAACGATTTTCTTCGTAAACATAAATGAACGAGTTTGATTATGTTCATGTTTGGTTTATTTAAGCTTTGAGATTTTAAAAATTGTTCAAGCTTGTTTATTTACTAATTTGTTTATTTACTAATTTGAATGAACACGATCGAGTCTTAATCGAGTCGAGTTCGAGTTGTTCATCGAATGCATTGGTTTATTTACATCTCTATATGCAAGCATCTGTTAGAGATGAAACCGTGCCAGATGCAGTCCAAATCATTTGTTACGGATGATTCTAGGGTCAACCTACCTTCTGGTTTCTTGGGGTTGTTTCCCATCCTATGGGGACCACTTCTCTTTAACCTAGGCCTATAAGTATGTTGTTTTTGTCTTTTAGAGTAGATTTTTTTTTACATTTCTGCCAAGACGGTCGGCGGCATCCTCAGTTTTCTCATCTTGGGTTGTATCCAAGGGCAAGTGCTGAGTTGGCTGTATCTCATTCCGAGATGATGATTCTCCTCTATGGGTTTAATGGTGCTCTGACTGTATCTCACTCCCGAGATGGTATTTATCCTTCCCCAATTCCGCATCCATCTTGATTTACTGCCACAAATTCCTCTTCACTGCAGGCTGCCCCGTCAATATACCTTTGTTATTCTTCCTGCAGTTCTTTATTGTCCAACAATCCTTTATGCTGTGAACACCAATGACAACAGTCCTTTTGTTGTCTTGTAGTCCCAAGCATTTCCCTTTATTGCCATCATCATTCTGCTTAGTTGCTACCTCCACAAACAACCATTTCTGAATGTTTAGTTGTTGTTCCTGCCGCCCAAAACCGATCCTCATGTCGCTTTGATGTTATCGAGCCCCTCTTCCTTGCCTACACCGCCCAGAGCAACCCACATTCTTGCTATTTCAAAAGTTTATTACGTTCCCTTTGTTGCTACCCTCGTCCTCTTGTTGTCGCTCCACCATCCAACCTTCCAAACCATTAACCGACCATGTCCCCTGCGAGATACAAACCTAGTCGAGTATTATGTCTGTTAATTTTTTCATTTCATTGTATTGGTTGTATTCTCATATTGATTTTTTCAATATTAATATTTGATGTTTTATTGTGATTCGAGTTAACTCCAGTATCATTTGGTATCAGAGTTGACCTAACTAGTCCTATCCTTGGGTTTCTTGCATCCACCAATACCCAATCCCGCCTCCACATAAGAATACTTCCTTTTGTTGATTTTTTAAATCAACCACCTAAATTTTTTTTCCCTCCTTACATCATCTCTATAAACCCTCTTCAAATTACCCAAACCAAACCCAAACTATGCCATCAAAGAGACAATTATCGAAAATATGATCAAGAGTAAATACCACAATGCTCTTTATGAGAAATTTGTGAAGAGATGCCCTACAACATTATTTGAAAAATGTGTAGCTGGAAATCCTTCAACTGTGACAGAGGTTTGTCGTTTTTGAGAGGAGAATCCATAAGGGTCACCCGTAGTCACAACGACAATTTCTCTTATCGAAGGAATATAATGAATCTCTTTTAACAGGTGAATTCTAGAATGAACCATTGCCCTGAATATTTGACATGAAATATTGTAGAATCCATAATTTTAAAGTAAATGTGATTTTGACATATTTTGACGGACACATGAATACGTACGAGTTCATTGAGTGACTCTGGATTGTGAATATGTTTTAAAGTGTCAAGATGTCCCACCAAACATAATAGTGAAACTAGACGATATCATGTTAAGGAATTTTGCATTTTTAATGGGAGAACTTAAAGATTCTTCGATGGCGAGTAGGGGCATTTTTAATGGGAGAACTTAAAGATTCTTCGATGGCGAGTAGGGAAGAGTAAAATTTCTACTTGATCCAATACGAAAAGGGAAATGCAATGTCAATAATTACCCGCATAATATAGGTAGGATATGTGTGTAAGAACCCCCTCAGTTACAACAACATCCACGGGTGATCGCCACATCTTACAGACAGAGTTCAATCCTAGGATTCAATAATAAGAGTACACCGAACCGAAAATTCAAGCTGACCTTGCCTGAGGAGACACTAGTTCAGGGGGGCGAATAGGTGGAACCAATCCACATTCCTAAATTTATCTCAGCTAGGAAGTGTTTCAAGTGTAAAAAATTTGGGTATATTGAATTAGATTGTCTAACCATGAGAATGATCTCCTTCATTGAGTTTGGGGTAGTTGAAAAAAATAGATGACACGAGAAAGGATGAAGACGTCAGAAACGAGCCTCTTCAAGTCGATGAGGAAGAGACATTAATGATTCAGGATTGGACCTCGAGAGAGACTCCAATTGGATTAACCAGAGTTGTTCTAGATGATAGCGAGTCTGAGGAGAAGATTCCTGAGAGGGGGCAACCCCTTTTGATGGAATTGTTGGACATTTTCACCAATATTTCATTTATTGGGTGATTGCCCTTGAAAGTGGTCCAACATGTCAAAAATGAGAAGCTTGTGAGTTACTGTTGGGAGACTATATGAAGTTATTTAGATATTAAATTAGTTCAGTAGTGTACCCACCTACAAATGTTTAGACAGGAGGGATGAACCACAATTTTGAAAATTTTCTTTGGAGCATGGTGGGGAATAAAATTCTACAGTAAGATCCATATTCTACTAGAGAAGAAAAAAAACCTCTTCCTAGTGGTTGCTATTGAGAGTTGCCTAGTCCGCCGTAGTTTTTATCCCAAAGTTGAATCCTCTTTACACACTTGTTTATCAAATACACTCAGATGAGTATGAGGAGTGGAAGAAACCAATTACTTATTTAATGACTCAAAATTTGGTTCATGAGAATACTCATTCACGTGCATTTTTAGTTTTGTCCTTGCCAAAAGATGATGAATCCTCTTTACGTACTTGTTTATCAGATACACTTGGATGAGTATGAGGAGTGGAAGAAACCCGTTACATATTTAATGGCTCAAAATTTGGTTCGTGAGAATACTCATTCACTTGCAATTTTAGTTTTGTTTTCGCCAAAAGATGATGAATACCTATTGTATCATGATGTGCTCTGGAATGATCTAGAGGATTAACTTGCCAAGAAATTATAATATTTCTGCCACCTTCAATGTATCCGACTTGACTCCATACTATGAGGAAACAAAGTCTTCAAAGGATCAAGTCGAAGCTTCCACAACCTCAAGAGATTGAGTTGGGTATATGCTCTTTGTAATACACAACGTAGTTGTTCGTTTGATGCAAGGAGTGCTAGACACGGTCCATACAATTCAATCTGGACAATTCAATGCTCAACCGACCTTTCGGTTTGGGGTTGTCGCCCACCATTTGAGGGCTAATCCTCTTTACTCAAGGTCTATATGTATGTTGTTTTCGTATTTTAGGACAGCTTATTATTGCGTTTTTGTCTGGACAATTGTCGACTTTCCTTGTTTTTCTGCCTAGGGCTCTATCCAAGGGTGAGCGGTGCTTCGACTGTATTTCTTACTGAGTTGGTGAATCTCTTCCAAAGGTTGTGTGGCAATCTGGTTGTATTTCGCTCTCGAGGTGGTTTTTATCCTTCTCCAACTCCTTCACATCCCTCATTCTTTGCTTTCACACATTCCTACTTGCCCCAGGCAGCCCCGACAACAAATTTTTGTTCTTCCTGCAGTTTTTTGCTGTTTAGCCATCCTCCATGTCGTTATACCCTCGAGACAACCTTCCTTTTGATGTACTGCCATCCACACACATTCCTTCTTGTTGCCGTCGTCATTACCTCTCATTGTCTCCTCCCCGAACAACCTTTACCGATTGTTTTTCCTTTTTTCGCCGCCCAAAACCAGTCATCTTGTCGCCTTGCTACTGTCCAACCCCCCTTCCTTGTTGGCATCACCCAGAACAACCCAATTTCTCGCTGTTCTGATAGTTTCTCACATTTCCTTTGTTGTCACCATCGTCCCCTTGCTGCCACCCCACCATCCAACTTTCAAGTCAAGCAATCAACCACCTCCCTTATGAGATACAAACCTAGTTGAGTGTTGTGTCTGTTGTTTTTCCATTTTTTGTGTTGTTCGTAACCGCCTATTAACTTTTTCAGTAATAATATTTGCTTTTTTTATTGTGGTTTGAGTTAACTCCGGTATCATATATTAAGTGCAAGTTGAGATGTTTCAATTTTTATGCCAACAATAGACTTCTTAACTTTGTGAATAAAGCTATTTAAAGTGGATGAGAATGGATGCTTAATAGGAGCTCATTTTAAGCAAAATCATAAAGAAATATGTGATCTTTTGAAATATTGGATTGCTATGTCAAAGATGAATGGATGGTCTCCTTCAATTACAAAATCTAGTATCGTTTCAAATACATGAATAAGAGAAAAGCCATTAACCTAAGAGCTCAAGCTAGCATAGGTCCGTGAGAGCCTATTTTAAAGCACATATTAAAACCTGATTTTTAAATTATTGAAATGTAGTTTATTTATTTATTTATTTTTATAATATCCTTGCTATTATATATGGTTGGCTTCATTAATTTATTATCATGAAAAATTAAAGTTTTAATGAAAATACTGGAAACCTTCTCATTCATTATGTAACCGATGCATCTCTCTTTCCCTATTCATCTCCAAAATGAGGAAGCTAGAGGGCATTTTTTGCTTTTAAATAGGAGTTGATGTGCAATGAAATTGTTAATGTGATTTGAAATCATTTTTGTGAAGAATTATTCTTTTCGCACTTGGTTTGGAGGCTTCAAGTTGCTTTTTTTTTTGGGTTGAGATTTGATAATTATCTTTTTAAATTTAAGTTTATTGCTTCTCCTCTCTGAAACATCCACTCTAAATCATCCGAACTTCTATATCTACATCCTAAGTCTTTACTTAGATCATCCAATTTGCTCTCTCTAGGCCTCAAAACTGCCCTTAATACTACGAGATAAAAAAACAAACAAGACTAGTATTCAATCTTGTTTTCTATCCCTTGACATTCATGCAAATTTCATTAAATGTAACTATTTATTTTAGATCATAAGTAAACATTCCAAGTTAATCACCTGCAAGAATATCTAGTCATTCAACCCACCTAAAGTCCATTTCCAAAATAATTTTTCAAATTAGCTGAAAATAACTTGATTGGATTAGCCTTGGTATTTCAACAACCCTTTAAACTCCTTACCAGTCCTCCAAAAACTCCAAAACCCTTCCTTAGATATTAAACTATAGATCCATAACATTTTTTAGACATTAACAAAAAAGCCACATGCCACCATCATATTTGGCTTCATAGTAAAGCCTACAAGTAGTGAGTCTGCTTAGAAACTGTTTTTTAAGCATAGAATCTATTTCTTTATACAAATCACTTCGAGCTTATAGGTATGTTAAGTGACACTTTTTGAAAATAATCTAATGTATGTCAAAAAAAAAAAAAAAAAAACTTGTGTGTAGAAAAGATGGAAGAAAATATAAATATGATTTGAGAAAATAATAAGCAAATTAGAGATGATCTAAACAAAATTTCACCCATCTTCTAGGGAGGATTTCTCCTCGTACCAGCACTATACTTTTTGATTTTTTTTTGAATTTTTTTTTTGATAAAGATGATTTTTTTTTTCCTAATATATTTTTTTCAATATATTGTTATTAATTTTCAAGATGAGCTATTTATTAGAAACAAGTTTTCAATGATTGTGTAAAAATTCAATTACTTGTGCCTTGTGGTTTGAATTTCTTACTAATTTTCTTCGGATTAGTTGATCATTCCATTATTATTTGGTTTCGACTTGCACATTTTTGGAATTTTTATTTGAAGTGAATTCTTGTGTAAGTAGTAAAATTTTATATGTCAATTCCAATATGATTTTATTTGATTTATATTAAATGCATCATGTTGGTTAAATATTGAATTGTCTCTGGAGCATCTAGCCTCAGCTTCCATCGAAGCTGAACACATGAACTTTAATTTTCCCGGTTGTATCTTAGTTTATACCATAAGGCTGACATATATGATTGTCATATTTTCATTTGCATGCTAGCTATGATGTTTATCTTGATTTTTTTTCTTTTACCATGGTTTCCCATCATACAGTAGTGCTTTGAGCATGTTCATTATTAGTGCTATATTCAATTTTTGGTTCTTGTTGGCATAGTTGGTTTATTCTAAAGTTAGTTTCTAGTCGATCTTTAATTTGATTTACTTTAGTGCTGATTTGGTCTTATTTTTTTAAATTATTTTGACTCAATTTTTTAAGGCAATCATAATTCCATTATCTTTAGTGATCCATTAACTATCTTTGATATTGAGTTTCGTTTTTGACTGACATTAAAAAAAGTTTAAGCTTTGGTTCCAATTTGATAGACGCCTTTGAATCTAGGATTTGTTTATGCAATTTCAAGATAAGACGCACGAACAAAACATTGACACCTCATAATTTTTGAATTCTTATTCAGAAAAAAAGCTATAGCCTATTTTGATTTACAACCAAAAAAATTATTTAGTCTCTTTAAAACAAAAATTTAGTAATCATTAGTTAGATTACCAAAGTTTAAATTTTTTTTGGAAGATATGAGAATGAATAAATTCTCATAGCGATTTAAATTTGAGGTTTTTTCTCTTTTGAAGCAGAGGGATAAGTCTCAAGACAAATAAAAGTACAAGTCTTGCACTAAATAAAAAAAAAAAATTAAAGAAAATTTACAATAAAGCCATATACCATCAAAAAACAATTAAAAAAATTCAAAAAATCTAAAACAAAAAGGAAAAGAAAAATCAATTAAAATTATAATGAAAAAAATAAAAAGAAAACTAAAATTGAATAAAAAAAATTAAAATTTGAAAGAAATTAAAAATAATTAAAAAAAATAAAGTAAATGTATTAAGCTAAAATAAAATAAAAAATATTATAAAAATAGCTAATTTGAGGCATTGCTTAAGATTAGACAAAAACAAATTGCAACCTTCCATACCTAGTTTATTTCAACTTTAAACGTAAAAAATTAAACTCTCTTATATATAATTTGAAAAAAAGAACTATATATATTTATTTATGTTGAGGCATTTGTCTCGTGCGCCAAAGGCATAAGCCTCAAATGAGGCAAAGGGTGTACTAAGCCTTAGTCGGGCTGGAATATGGTAAACCTTAAAGTGCTTATTGTGTGTCTTATAGCGAGGCATTCCTTGATGCAATTGCCTTCTAAACAAGGGTGGCTGATTATTGCCGTTGATGTTGAATCAAAACATGGAATATGATCCAGCATTTCATTTTGATTCAATGTCAAGCATGCAACTCTGCAGCAAGACAATTGATGTAAACCATACTTTTAATAACATAGGCCTAAAGGGGCTTTATTTATAACCCTAAAAGTCTCACAATTTGTAGTTTCTCATAATCTTTAATAATTGTCTTTAATCTATTGATCAACAATCTCGGATTTTCATCCCAAATCACATACATCCACTTCACAAATTCATTACACACAGTTGGTTCTTTAGGATTAGGAAACAAACATCCATTAATTGCTAAAATAGTATAGTTACCAAAAGGAAACCATCCCACATGCCATGTTAGTTACTTCGAAAATCACAAGACGATAAATTTGAATCAATCCCAATGAGATTCTGAGAACAGTAAGAAACCCAAAACACTTTTTTTACAACGCCCAAAAAGGACTATATCCTTGCTTTAGTATCACCAACCATAGGCATTAGATGCTGCTCCAAGCTACAATGTAGAAATCAGGAACCATAAAAAAAAAAAAAAAGAAAGGCACTATGAAATGCACAGTTGGTTTGAATAAGGCCTTGGAAATAAGTGATTGTGGGAATTTGAGAGCTAAATCAAAAATAACTTGTAGTTTAGGGCTAAATGAAAAATAACTTGCAGTCGCAAACAAAACTTACCAAAACTCTCAAACCACTAATTGACATATCACATTGTCATATTCACCCTTGACATAGGCATCTAACTAAAAAAATGATATTTAAATTTAGGCAAAATATTAGATTGTCACTGTTTCCATCTGAATGCTGCATTATGCACTTTTGATGAATATAAACGTTCATATTTCAATCACATCGCCTCTGATTTCTAAAAAAGTGTTTAGACGTTTGAATAATTAAAGAAAGCTTATTTTCACTAGAATAAGCATCATTCACTCTATAAATGACTAAAATAAAACAAAATTTTTCTTGGAAGTTTCTTGCAAGGGGCGACTTAAACAATACTTTGAAATCCTATTTACGGATTAATCCTCTCGAAACTTGCCTCTCCACACTTATTGGCATGCAAAAACACCAGTTGTATTGTCACGACTCGACTCGAGGCTTGTAATTAACCAAGACGAGAACAAATAATCGGACGATGAAAATTTTTTTTACTATTCTATTTCTATTACTAACAGTTTAACATTTAAAAAATTCATGAAAGATCCACTAAAGAAAACATTTAAATTAACAAGTAGAAATATGTATCTTTATGGATGTTGTTTGTTGCCTTCTATACACACTATGTCCTCTTCTATTCATCTTAATCAAAAGCTTGTATCTGAAAAAAATGTTAAAACAACATAATGAGTTATTTAAAGATAATCCATGAGCAATAACACTTGTAAACTACAGTAATCTAAGATAAATAATTCAATATGCATGCTGATCTTTCATATCTCTTTAATAAATTTTGAATTGTTAATCTTTCATATCTTTATAAAAAATTTTTGAATATAATATTACATGTTTCAATGATCTTTTCAAAATGAAAATACTCTAAACTTTCATATGCATTTATTTTTACTGTAATTTTAACTTTACTTTTATTTTATACTATTAACATTAACATCTTTCTTAGGAGCACTGTTAAAACATAATCTAACACATCTCTGGCCAATATTATCCTGTCGGCACAGCGGTCATCAAAATTGTCTGAGGTGGAATTACTCTTACCTATCACTTGCTGATATTCTCCCGTCAATACATCTGTTAACGATCTAAATATCACAGTTGTCTGGTGTGGTAAGCTCTATTTACTCATCTCTAACCGAAATTTTCGGTTGGCACAGTGGGTAGTGATCTAACATCAAAATTATCTGGGGTTGTAGAAAAACATCTATGCACGCTGGTACACTATACACTATCATCCTCTGACTGTATCATTAGAGGGTGAACTCCTCTTTACATGTACATACAAGCATTCATATATGTATTTTATTTTTTCATATCATGTGTTCTCTTCTTATCAAACTCTTTACATGTATCTACTAATGATTAAGTGCACGTTTACTAGCATCAACATGACACATATTGTTCTAATAATTTCATAGATAAATCATTATGCAACTGGTTGTATATGATTATTTTCTAAAAGTCATGTATTGATATACTATAAGATTTCTACTTGAAACTACAGTCCATATAATAACTTAATATATATGCACATCTATTCTAATTTATTGTCATTCAATGATTTAATTACCTTATGTGAAATTCACTGTGTATCTATTTTATATGTATAGTTTTCTATCTGCCAATATGAAGAATCTGCTTTAATTTAAATCTCATTGAAATTAAACATAAATGAAACATCAATAAAATCATACCAATATTTTAAAATAAAACTAATTACTGAAATTTATAATGTAATTACTCACCATATCCTACTTGTTTGTTTCACAGATTCCGTATCTCAAATATTAGGTTCAAATCTTCAACCTTAATTATTTTTTTGTCACGATCAGGCATGGGGCTTGTAACCAAGACGAGAACAGACAGTCAGATGGCGAAATTTTTTTTTGTTATTCTATTTCTATTACTAACAGTTTATTTTTCAAATAAATTCATAAAAGAGTCACTAAAGAAAATAATTAAATTAACAAGTAGAAAAGTTAACGTTTCTGGTTGTTGTTCTTGTATACATTATCTCTTATTCTATTTATCTTAATCAAAATCTTAAATCTGATAAAAAATATTGAAGGAACATAATTAGTTATCTAAAGATAATCCAGGAGCAATTACACTTCTAAATTACAGTAATCCAAGGAGAAGAATTCAATATGCATGCTGGTCTTTCATATCTCTATAAGAAACCTTGAATATACTAAGCTTTCATATCTCTATAAGAAATATACTATTGCATTTATTTAACCTACATCCTCCTTTTGAAGTGCATGCCACGTTATCTCATTAATAAGACACAAACAAAAAATGATCTAAAATATAAGATCCGGTAGTTATTTCATCTTATTCTTTTTTCAGAATTTTAGAATTATCCGCATGCTGTATTGCTGACTTTATTTACAAAAAAGAGAACCAGATTAGTAAAAAGATGAGCAATTTTATTTGGTAATGCCTTTTTTCTGCTTGATTGCCGTGATAATTCATAAGTATGAAATAGTTCATTTTCCCTTTTTTTTGTTCTGACATACATTTGATGTTATTTGATGATGAATATTTAATTTTCTGGTTCTGCACTCCAGGAATCAGGTCATGTTCAACAAAACCAAATGAAAAGAAAACTGAAAAACTTGAAACTTCTATTGAAGATGAGAATGCCTCTCAAATCACCAAGGGAACTGATTTGAGGCTTTCCAACAATCCAGCAGACATACCAATGAACAATCATTCTCTTGAAACTGATGCAGTTTGCAGTTTGCAGTCATCCATGGTTACATGTGAGCTTGAAGCGGAAAACGTGAGAGAGATCTGTAGAGCTTCCTTGCTGGAAAAACGTGAACTGAAGAGTGATCCTCATGCAGCTGATTTGCCGAGACTTGGGGTGGATCTGAACAATCCCTTTTATCCTTATAAGAAGCTTGGGCAGGTGAGAGCTACAGATCCTTCAGAATGTGGTAGCACCACTGGTCCAATGGAGAACAATGAATCAATGAGAAGATGGAATGAGATGAAACAAAATGGCTTTGTTTCCTTGGCAGAAACTGTTCCCAGCTCAAAACCCCGGCACCGCCAGCCTAAGAAGAAAAAAATCGAAGAGATGAAGAAAAGGAGTAACACGACTAAGGCAGAATTGGCCAACAAGGGCATAAATGTTGGTGCCCCGAGTGGCTTGCTTTCTGGGCTTAACCCTGGTATCATCAAGCATGTAAGGAATAGCAAGCAGGTGAACTCAATTATTGAAGCAATGTTACAAAGCGAGAAGGTTGAGAACCAAGAGCTACAGCATAAGCCCCTTGAACAATCCAGGAGTGGAAGAAGGGGAGCCAATGTTGGTTCAAATGAACGTAGGAATGCTTTAGTATCTGATCAACTTGATCTATCACTAAATGAAGCATTTAATCCTGCTTGTTTTGGGTCTAGAATACAAAGCAGCGAATCAGATATGCCTGATTACAAATTCAACAATGATAGCAGCAATACATCAGTTTATAACTCAGAATTTGATGATGATGCTCTCACACTGAAACTATCATCAGGTATAATATCAACAGAACATGCGAGCGGTGCAGCAATCATTGATTTCTCATTAAATCAAGAAAACACAACCTCTCTTTCATTTAAAGGTAATGCACTTCTTTGTCTATGTTTTCCCTAATTATTTCTGCATAATTGTGCGTCCTATATATATATATATTATTTTTTATGTATCTATAGAAATATAGAAATTTGAAAGTTAGGAAATTAAATATGTTTCTTGATGTTTTGAAAATTTTAATTATGAATGATACATCAACACATTAGAATATAATGCGAGTTGAACCTCTGTGGCATCTTTTTTTGATCCCCTCTTTATAGCGGCTGGTGTTGCTTCACAATGGTTGGGGCTGATTCAGCAAGATATTAAAGGCCGGTTAGCTGGTAAGAGACTGTTTGATTAGACATTTTAAACATTTTCAAGTTTTGTTAATAAGGATTCCTAATTTTGTCTACGGATGCAGCACTAAGACGCAGCAAAAAGAGAGTTAAAAATGCAATCCAGATTGAGCTGGCATTCTTGTTAACAAGAGATCTTGCACCTCACTCAGAGAATGAGTCCATGCTACATTCCTCTTTGCTTGATTGCCCTAGAAAGGAAACCTTAGACATGCATATGGCTCGATGGAAAAATCTTTTTGGTCAGATGGAGAAATCACTTATGGAGGAGGGAAAAAATCTTGTAAGTCTTAAATTTGTCATATGGCTATTAATCATTAAGCTTTATTATTTATGTTTGAAGTTCTAAGAGGATTTGATTTAATACATCCATTCATAGATTTATCACAATACCATAGTCTAGATTGACCTGGTATCAAACTAGGTCATAAATTCATATTTGTTTTATTTTTTGAATCAAATTATCTTTAAATTATGAAGGAATTTTTCTTGCCATCGTTATCTTTTTTTTTTTTTTGTTGAATTTAAATTAGATGATAAGTTTTAGTTTTGAATTTAGAATTATAATTTTTATTAATATGATAGAGTTAGGATACCCAACGCATAATTCATATGTATTTTCAGTTCTAAAACCTAAACTTTTATATTTACATGCATAGAAGTCAAATCTTAAATTTCACATAAAAAAATATTACATTTGTTAATCTCTTAAATGTGAAGAATACCTTTTGATGTAGAGGTTTATGCACCAAAGTGTTAAGTATAAATATCAAAATTTAGCTGTTAGATAAATAAATACACAAGTAATGTATCATATGTATGTGAATTTCTCTTTATTTTATAATCTTTAATTAAAATTAGCCATTCTCAAATCCCCTTGATTACCTTTCCCTCATTTTCTTATATATTTTGTCTCTATTATATTTCGATGGGAACATATGAAATTTTACAATTCAAATCTTTTTTTCTCTACTATAGACATATAAATTCTCAAGCCTTTCTTTTGGTTTCTTGAAAAATGTAAGTATGTCTCATCCTCTCTCTCTACATCTCCTGTCTGTTTAGCCTCCTCTTACATCAAAAAGGAGAAATGGAGCAAAATTCAATAGAATGTAAAAGAAAAAAAATTCAAGGACAACTATTTCTTAAGGCCCTCACATTTGCTATTAATGTCAAATTAAGTTAAGCCTAAGCCAGATCAATCTTCATTTCCCATTTAATTGCCTACTCCTTATGTACTCCAAATAGGATTATATTCCACATGAAATTTTTAACAGGAGCACAATCACAAGCAACAAACCACAAAACACAAAACACAAAACACATGCCCTCCGCCTTAGTGCCTTTCCTTTTAAAAATTTAGAGGGTAAATGACACTTAAACATAGCCTAAAGCATTGAAATCTAAAAATTTTGAAAAGCATCATCAAGGTTTAAAATTGATTGGGAGATATGACGACACATCATAGGATTAGACTGCTCTGGTGGAGAGAAAGATGATATAAAAAAATTTCGAGTAAACCTTGCATATGAAACACTAATTGTTTATGGAATTTAAGGTGTGACACAAATTTCTGTCTGCTTTGCGTTTCAGACTGCCATCAAAATTCTGTTTGGGGAGCTATTTTTTCGCTATTTTTTGGACATTTTTGTGGTTGAAAGTTGTTTTTTTCAATTTGACTAGTTAAAGTACAGTGTCTATAAGGAAATTGTTGTCTGATTTCTTGGAAAAAAATATATATTTATAATTTTCACCGCAGCTTTCTAAAAAGTTTTTTTTTTCCACCACAATTTTTAGAAACATGTAGCCACTCCAAACAGATTCTAAATTTTATATTGCGATAAGTTTATATCTCCATTGAACTAAGAAAAAAATATTTAGAAAGAAATTTGCTAAAGATATCTTGAAATTCTACTTGGAAACCTATTTCGATTGCATGCTATTTTTTCTATTTAATCGTAAAATTTAATCTAAGTCCAAATCTAAAATTATTCATTCAAGTTTTTAAAAATGATTCAAGCATATTATGAAATATATTTTGGCATAAAATGTTTTTTTTTTGTAAAGCAGAACTAGTGCTGATTCTTCTAATTTTGCAAACAAATTGCTAATGATATTAGTATACTAGCATCATAACATTGCATTTGAAATTCTTGTGTGGTTGGCATAAATTTCTTGCTTTCATCAATTTTATCAGTGTGCTAATTCATGTACTTGGAAATAATTGATAGATGAGTTTATGCTTTTGCGTGTCAATTGAATGCATAACTTAAAAAGTATTGAAGTGACATAACATATTGTGTTTATTTAATAAAACATTTGTTGGTCTATCATTATAGAAATAAATGAGTATGCATGAGACTGCTATTCTACCCAAGTTGTTTTTTATTCTCACAATGAAATTGATTATATGATGAGAATGAAGATTAAGAATAAAAATGTTGAAGGAATATCTTTGGTAGGCCAACTTCCCGTTATTACAATTAGTTTACATTTTTATTCATAGAATTTGATCTTTTATTGTTCTCATATTTATTTCTATTGATAACCCAAATAAATGGGTCAATGAATTTTCCAATCACCTAGAATTTTCTACTGTGTTTCAATTTGTTCTTTATATTTTTGACCAAAAGCACACATGTTATGTTCTTGATGCTTATCTTAAGGGCAGTCCTTATTGTTCTGATTGACCACCTAGAAATGATACAACACATCTTGTTCATTTCCACTGATAGCATATGGTTGATGATAATGACGATCCTTGTTGACAAACCAAAATTGATTGTTTATAATTTTATGTTGGGCTTGAGCTAAGTGGATATTCTGGTTGAATGATAGATGTAAAACTTGACAAATAGACTCAAAATAAGAAATCATTCTGTGCCAATGTTAAAATTGTTCCTCATTTTTGGAGGCCTTTAATTAGCAAAGGCATTATGATCGGACAAAATTGATTCAGGATTGAGAAAAATGAAATGCTGGTTGGATAAAATATAGTCATAAGTCGTTTAAATTTTGGTAGTTTAATTAAATACAGGGTGTACTTTTGCATTTATATTTGGGGCATTTACATATATAACACAATTCTTTTATATTTACATATCTCACATCTATTAGACTTACATATTTACATACATAGCACTCAAATCTTTAATATAACATAAGAAATAGCATTGTTACCACTTCTAAAAAAATGAATGCACCTTTTCATGCACAGGTTTAAAGCATCAAAATGCTATGTATGTATATATGAAAATATAGTTGTGAGATATGTAAATACATAAGAATTGTGTGCTATGTTTGTAAATTTTCCATTATAGTTATATGCAATCCTATCATTCTAATATACATTTATGCCTACTAAAAACATTGCCTTCTACACAATTTATTCATTAGGACTATAATACAATGTATGCATTATAACTTTATCTCAAGAATCAATGCCATTAGAGCTGCTAACTTCATTGTCCATCCGAACACATGATAAAGTTTATTTATTATCACGTTTCTAAAAAATTACTAAACCATATACATGGATGCTGATAACTAAAAATGTATCAATAGGAAATTGTTTAAATCACAGTGAAGTCATAACACAATATAACCAATCACAGATACCTGTCAAACTTATTCATGCAGGTATATTTCTGTTAACTTTGATGTCTGCTTAAAACAATCACTATTATAAAAGATAACGACGTATAAAGGAAAAGTCTTTCCAACTTGGAGATAGGTTAATCATAATGTAACAATTATGAGACTAAAAATTAAATATTAGAAACCTTATATTATAAGCCATAATATTAATGGAATGGGCACAGTAATGATAATAAGGGCATTACATGTGTTGAAACAAATATGATATATAATTAGAGTTTACTAATATCAATTGTGTAGACTATATGTTTCTGATCAAATATATTTATATAATATTATAAATTAAATCAAATTAATTGAATGCCATTACACATTAATATGGTACTACGAATTAATAATAGATTGTCCTATTAACAACCTACTTGGACTAAGATTGTATATCTGTATGCATGATAGCATTTATGTAGATTACTCAAAATTTTGAAATGGTCATGTTGCTTGCTATTGATAGCGAACATGTTGAAGCCTCTATGCCTATGAGTCAGGCGATCTCTTCATCACTAAACAAAATAGAATTGGTAGTCCAAATCAAGTTAAAAATTATGTTGAACAAGTCAAGACTCTATCATGCCACGCCAAATTAATAAATATAACCTGCAATGATAGGTTTTCATACATTAGATTTTAACACGCTATTGTGTTCCAAAGTAAGAAATGATTTGAGGTAGTTCATATATCAAATTAAGAGTTTCTATATTAAAATAGACCAATATAAATCATGCATAACAAATTTAAATAATAAAATTTTCATGAGTTAAATCAAATTACTTGTATTTTCATTAGTGACTAATCATTTAATCTTAATTTGATTGAAATAAGTGTAGGCGATTAATTTTATTTTTTGTACTTTTAAAGTCAATAACTCATACTTGTCATAAACATTTTTTCAACATATTAGTACTTGATACCATAAAGACTCATGGATACGAAAGTTAATATAAACCACGACGCATGACACAAATTTATTAATAACTTAAAAGAATTGTTACAATGACAACTCCAAAGAAAAGCAAAAACTTCACATAAATCAAAACACAAAACAAAACATTACAACAAAGATTCAACAAATAAAGACACAAAAGTTCGATTAGGAGGGAGTTCAGAGAGATGGGGCTTGGAGCAGTGACTACGATGAAGGCCGGAGAGACGTTGAGCTGCTGTAGAAGAAGTAGGACAACATATAAGCAATAGCAATGACATCGAACCACAGCTGGAAAGAAGCAGTAATATTGTCGGAGGTTGGGGGCTATGGTGATCGCCGAAGAGGTGGGGGATGCTCTGGAAGACGTAGGATAACAGGGTAGTGATAGTAATGACGTCGAAACACAGTTGGAGAGAAGAAAGAACGTCGTCGGAGGTGGAATTGGCTGCTGCGGTGAAGGCCGGACTGCAGACACGGATGGCGGCGTAGAAGGGCTGCGGCTAGTTGTGGGGGAGGCGACATGAAATGCGAGGGCCTGCAAGGAAGCTGCAGGGGCTGTCAGCGAGGAGGTAGAGCAGCAAGGCTGCAGTAATATGCAGATAGGATGCATTGGGGAAGCCAGGGTGGGGTTGCAGTCTGCTGTGGGAGAGGCGGCAGGGGCTATGAGGGGCCGCAGGGAAGTTGCAGGGACTGTTAGCGGGCAGGGAGAGCGGCAGAGCTATAGTAATATGCCGGTGGGAGGAATCCAATGGACTGGCACCACTTCTGAGAGAGTAGCAGGAGGCAGGAAAGCTGTCGTGTGGATGGTCGGAAGTGCTGGGATGACGACGAGCTGCATGACTGTGGGAAGAGATTGGAACGGTGAAGATAAACACCACCTCGAATGTGGTCACAGCCAGATCGTCTTCATCGTCGTTGGATACAACCCTTCATAAAGAAAACACTCATATAAAATTGAATTCAAATTTTAAAATCAAGACCATTGACTCTCGACACATCAGCTTCTATTTATAAAAGTCTTGACCCAACTTAGGAAACAATTAAATTAAGAAAGGAGAATATTACTAAAATTAGGATCTCAGATTTCAGGAAGTAAATCAAATCAGATTTTAGGCTTTTTTAAAAGGCTTTAAATTAGGAGAAGGAATAAAAATCAGTTCTTTATTTTAGAAAGGTTTTGGAATTAGGAAAGGTCTAGGAAGGGAGAACAAACAAGGGGGGAAAGGCAAGAAGAAGATCAGAGAAAAGGAAGGAGGGATGGTGGGGCCTCCTCTAAGAGGGGCGGTTGGACCTGCCTGCATATGAGCCCCACATCAGCATCCTGTTGTTGGGGGAGCTTTGACCTCAGCTGTCGAAACTTCTGAATCCTAAAAGCACGGAGTGAGATCTACAACATTTAATGTGGCAGAAATGTTGTAGTCCCATCATAAGTAAATCTTGTATGCGTGTCTTTGAGATCTCGTAGAATTCTGAACAGTTTGTTTGCTCTGGGTTTTAGCTTTTTGAAATCTCATATGGGGAATCGTTCCTTTTCCAACGGAATCGAGACGAGGTTGCTCTTTTTGAATGTCACCATTTTCTTGATTTATTTGCTTGTGCTTAATTTTTTTTTTTGTCTAGCAATCTCTTTGCTAACCTCTTCATGTATTTGTTGGATTTCTTGAACTCATTTTGTAGCGTCTTGACTGAGTTCTGACGTTGGTAGGAGTGGAACCAGATCAAGCGGTGTGAGTGGATTGAGTCCGTAGGCAATCTCGAATGGATTGCGTCCTGTTGTTTGACTTGTGCATCTGTTGTATGTGAATTTTGCTTGGGCGAGGATGAGATCCCATTGTTTGATATTCTTCAGTACAAAACATCTCAGTAGGTTTCTTAGGCTTTTGTTCACTACTTCAGTCATATCGTCTGTTTGTGGATGGGCTGTTGAACCGGATTGGGGCTTGGTGCCTAGCTTCCCCATAACGTTTGCCAAGAGTGACTCAGAAATTTGATTTTTATGTCATAGGTAATAGTTAGGAAGATTTTGTGCAATCTGATAATCTCCCTGAAGTATAAGTCAGCGATATGTGAGGAGTCAAGTGTGCGATGATAGGGTACAAAATGTGCTATTTTTAAAAATCGGTCCAAATCATTACACAATCTCTGTTTCTCTGTCCTGGGGAGATCCAATATGAAGTCCATGCTAGCATCCACCCAAAGTGCTTCTGGTACAGGTAACGACGTATTCAATCCTATATTCTACCCTCTTTTCTTGGTCAAATGACAAATCCGACATTGCAGGACGTGGCACTCTACATCCCTTGTTAGTTGAGGCCAGAATAAGTGTTATTTGACGAAGGTGAGAGTTTTGTCTTTGTCGAAATGGCCAACGAGGCCTTCATTATGATTCTCATGTACAATTGCTTTTCTCAATGTGCATCTCAGACTGCATAGTTTATTGTGGTAGAACAGGTACTCATTTGCATGGTAGTACCCCCCTGTCAGTTTTTCCTTACATTGTTCCCAAATATCTTTGAAGCCTTTGTCTGTTGTGTATAGGCCTTTGATGATTTCAAACCCTATGACGCTTGTTTGCATTGAACTGATTAATAAGTGATGTTTATTTAATGCATCTGCGATGCGGTTTTGGCTCTCATCTTTGTGCTTAAGTACAAAAGTTTAATGATGTAGAAAATTCTATCCAGGTTGTGTGTCGGCCTTTAAGATTACTTTGACAGTTTAGAAATTTCAAGGCTTCATGATCTGTAAACAATGTGAGCTAACTTGTCAGTGGGTAGTGGCTCAAGTGCTCGAGGGCTCTCTTACAATTGCGTAGAATTCTTTGTTGCAGGTTGAGTACTTCTTCCTATACTCATTGAGTTTCTCGCTGAATAAAGTGATGAGGTGACCGCCCTTGCTCAGTACGGCCTCAATTCTGACGCTTGATGCATCACATTGTACTTCAAAAAATTGCGTGAAATCTGGAAAGTCTAAAACTGATGCTTGAGTTAATTTTTCTTTGAGTGTCGAAGCTATTCTAAATGGTGCTTGGCCAAGTGAACTCTTTGCCTTTTACAAGCTTGGTGACGGGAGCTGTGACAGTGCTGAAATTTTTAAAGAAGCTATGACAGAATGAAGTTGGTCCCAAAAACTGTCTTAATTCGATGAATAATCGTGGTGTGGTCCAACTTATAATGGCTTTGATTTTGGTGGGGTCCATTTGAATTCCCATTCCCGCCCTGAATACGATGTACCCCAAAAAGCATACTTGAATTTTCATGAAAACCAATTCTAAATCTTATATGAGTCCAAATTTCAATCAATCAAGCCATCAAAACCAATTCTAAACTTACAAAAAGCAAGTCGTAAAACAACCTCCATTAGTTGCTAAATTTCACATAAATTCATTGCTAACCAGCCATTAAATCATCTCCATTAGATGCTTCAAAGCTTGCTCAAATTCAACCATCAAAGATCCTTAAAACTTAATCCAAATCCTACACAAGTTCATTTAAATCCATCACCGAAACTTCACTTAAATGTGAAACCAAACAACCCTTAATTCAACCTTAATTCCTTCTCAAATTTGCTATTGAATTGTCCTGAATTCCATCCATGCTTTGCATAAAATCCTATCAGGAAACAACCATAAACTACAAATAAATGCTGCTCAAATTCTACATAAGCCTGTTGCCAAATAGCCACTTGAACTTATTGGTAGTTTTCTCCAAAGGATCTTAGCCATTGCCCAACTCTAAACTCTTACTATTCAGTCCATGTCTCACTCAAACCAAAACCATAGAATCAGCCAACCTGAAGGCAACCATATGAAAGAGCAATCTACTCATTCATTAACAACCATGATAAGTGGTTGTCTTCCAATGGTCAGTCCATAATTACCTAAGACATGGTAATTCCCTTTGCCAGCTAGCACCAATGATTGAAGCCAAGAACACAGGCAGCCAACTAACCTAACAACACATAAATACATCTTTTGAACTCGTATTTTTCAGCTAGCGACAATTATGCTTAAATTTGAATCCTAAGCCTTTTGCCTCATTTCATTTTTACTCCAAAGCTTTCCTTAAGTTTTCCCATCACTCGTATCACCTACATTACCCTTTCAACCTCCCTAGATTAAAGCTTTGCTTGCACCAAGACATATTCAATTCCACATATCAAACTTTTAATTCTCTCATCTAAAGTTTCGAAAAGCCTTAGTGTGTTACAAAACCCATTCCACAAATGCCTCCTCATTGATTTATATCCTTTATACCATTGCTACATAAGGTTTGGGCACCTCTTTGATCGATATCATACTTCAAGTTTCAAGAACTCACTACTAAACATTGGAGATAGTTCATGAGGATCAAATGATAGTGTGGAGGCTGCCATTTTGTGAAGGATATTTCAATTTCATGAGATCTTGACATTTAGATGTATAGAACTAGGATGGATGGTGGTTTTAGCTTATTTTGTTTAGTGTGATTTGGTTTTGATCCATGAGATCAAGGAGATTTTGATCTACGATGATAAATCCATACACTCTCAAGACTGATGAACATATGTCAATTTTTATGATTTGAAAATGGACAACTCTAATCTATCTACATGGTGATTGTTTGATAGAACATGTATCCAGGGCAAGAGCCAATCATTGGCAATGATTGCACACATAACCAAAACACACCATTTGTCCATGAGAACGTCATCACACCATATTTGTTCCTTTACATGGTTGCCTATTGAGAGCTCAACAAGGCATTGTTGGTCCGCGTGTATTTCATCCCTTTTTTATACCAAGTGAGTGGATAGGGTTGGCGAAATTTTTGTGGGTAATTATAACTTTGTCAACATTAGTGTCGATACGACATTTTCACTACTATCATTGTCGATTATCAGGCTGCAAACTTTACCTTTAATTGTACACTTTGTGCAAAAGATGTTGTGTCGTAGTCATGATTGATCTCATGCTGGTTCTGATTATAAGACTTGTCGTAAGACCAGTGGCTCGCCTTCATCCGCTGGGAGCTGAAGTGCTTCTTTGGTATTTTCTTTTGCTTCTTCATCTTCGCTTTCCTCCATGACCTCTTGATCTGTAAAAGAGGCAATTGAGATTGTTGGACACCTGGAGGCGATATGGCCAAAACTATGGCATCTAAAACACTTTTTGGTTGGCATTGGCACTGAAGAACTACCTTTTTTGGGCTCCTTGTGGCTTGGATCAGCTTTTTGCATTCCTGGGTGTGGGTTTCTCCGTTCTTGATGTGCTTTTGTCGTTAGATGTAGCTGTTGGGGTTGGCTTGTATGAGGATTGCTGCCGAAAGGAAGACCGCTATCTGGCCTGCTTCCGTTGTCTTTCAACTTTTAGTGACAAAGGTTTGGACATCACTCAGCAACAAATAGGGTTGTGGTTGAGCTACATTGCTAATGGCGGGTTTCAAGCCTCCAAGTCGAACTTTATTTATAGCTGATCGAATTTGATCGTGAATTCCTCTACAAACTTCTCTCTCTATTTGTAGGTTGTGGAGCTTTAAGAACATATCTTGGCGGTAGTGTGGTGGCAGGTATTTCTCTTCATTTTGTCCCACTTCATTATTTTGTTGTTGTCGCCTGACATTAGCTAACATTGTAGGTTGTCCCACCATAAGGAGGCGTGTTTTTTCAATTTATTAGCTGCTAGTTTGACCTGCTTATCTTCAGATAACTCATTGTATTAGAATGTTCGTTCGACTGCTCGTAGCCGGTCAAGGAATTCATCTGGATCCTATACTGCCATCAAGTTTGGGGAGATCTATTTTATTGCCGAAGTTGCGGTGTTCTTGGGGTTCTTCTCGTGGTTTCCTCTAGTATTGGATGCCCAAAGTGTGTGGACGGTATTCTTCGTCGATCACATCGTCCCGATGGAACGGATTGAGATGGTCGTCCCTGTTTTCATGTCGACTTTCTAGGTCATGATCGAGGGTAACCTCGCCTTGGGTTCCTTCATCAAGTTTTGTCAATTGTTGTTATAGACGACGGATTTCACGTTGTAGCGCATCCTGGGTGGGGTCCGGTACGTTTCTTCTAGGGATCATAGCTGATGGTTTGGTAAAGAAGATGTCAATGAGAGTGTAGGAGAAAGGAATGATGAAGAGAAAAGAGAGAGAAAGGCAATCAAGAAAAGAGGAAAAAGAAAGAAGAGGAGTTTTGGTTTGGGTAGGGGTGTGAATGCTAGGGAACTCTAGGATAGGACTAGGGTTGGATTATCTCTTATATCAAATGATATACTGGAGTTAATTCAAACCACGACGCAAGTGTCGGCGCTTAAAAGGGGAAAAGAGTTTAATGTTTGGGGGTCGCCCGTAAGAAGCTGTCGGTCGCCGGAATCGAAATCCCGTCGCCCGTTTCGGAAGGACTTCTTAATTTACGTATATATATATAATTTTAGAAAAATATGAAATCAAACTGACCTCATATTTTCCATAGTTTAAATGAAAGAGCACTCAACCTCAAATCCTGTATCTACCCCAAGGGATAAACACAAGACTTGAGGGTGAGGCTCGATCAAATAAACTAAGAAAGATATGACATCCGTTTGGTCTGCGAAA
>NW_018164497.1:1814372-1818410 GCF_001263595.1 Phalaenopsis equestris
GCAGGCAATGTGAATTGCGGAGATCGGACACGTCGACTCTCCGAATTGCGAAGCTGGTGCGCGCAGGAGTGCGAATTGTGCAGAAGGTCAACCTAAGGCTCGGAAAGGTCCTATAGAAATCCATTTTGGGCTTCCTCATGTCGGTTTCATCCTTCTAAGTGCTAGAAGTCGATACCACACACGCGAAACCTCCAAAAGAGGACGGAAATAGGTCGAACTAAAACGAGGCGGGCACCACTTCTAAGGTTCTAAGATAGTCGCAGGAAGACCCCTAAGGCTAGATCCTAACTCCTACGAGGAATACTAGACCTCACGAAAATTGAGGTCAACAGCAAGAGACAAATTTATTAATAACTTAAAGGACAGTTACAATGACGACTCCAGAGAAAAGGAAACACAACAAGTTTGATGAGGGAGTGTGGAGAGATGGGGCTTGGTGCGATCGAGTTGCTGTGAAAGAAGCGGAACAACAGGTTAGCAGCAGTAAAAGCGTCGAACTACAACTGAGAGAAGCAGGGACGTCGTCGGAGGTGAGGTTGGGGGCTGCAGTTAAGGCCGAAGAGGTGGGGGCTGCTGTGGAAGATGTGGAACAACAAAGTAGTCATAGTAACATCGTTGAACCGCAGCTGGAAAGAAGTAGGAATGTCGTCGAAGGTGGGATTGGCTGTTGCGATGAAGGCCGGATGGTGGAGGAACGAACGGTGGTGGAGAAGGGCTTTGACCTGCTGTGTTGGAGGCGGCATGAGTTGCGATGGTATGCAGGGAAGCTGTAGCGGTTGTCGGTGGGCAGGGAGAGCAGCTGCAGTAATCTAAAGGTGGAAAGCGCTGGGGAAGCCAGATGGGGCTGCGGTCTGCTGTAGGAGAGGCTATAGGTGTTGTGAGAGCCTGCAGGAGAGCTGCAGGGACTATCAGTGGGCAGAGAGAGCAGCAGGAGTGCAATAATCTGAAAGTGGGTGAACTGTAGAGGGCTGGCGTCACTTTTGGGAGAGTAGCACGAGGTAGGGAAGCTGTCGTATGGATGGTCAGAGGTGTTGGACGTTGTCGAGCTGCAAGACTGCGGGGAGAGATCAGAACGACGAAGATAAACGCCACCTCGGACGGGGTTACAACCGAAGCACCTTCCTCGTCGTTGGATACAACCCTCGAGAGGGAAAATAGTAAGGTAAAATTGAATTCAGATTTCCAAGTCAAAACCCTTAACCTTAGACATGTCAACTCCTATTTGTAAAAAACTTGACCCAACTTAGGAAACAATTAAATTAAGAAAGGAGTATAAAAATAAAATCAGAATATCAGATATAAGGAAAGAAAATTAAATCAGATTTTAAGCTTTAAATTAGGAGTAATAAAAATCATATCTCTATTTTAGGAAAGTTTTTGAATTATGAAAGATCTTGGAAGGGAGGATAGATAGGGGGGAAAAAGGGCAAGAAGAAGATGGGAGAAAAGGAAAAGGCCTCCTCCAGGAGAGTCGGTTGGACCATCCCTCATATGAGCCCCTCGTCACTGGACCCGCCCCCATATGCGCCCCTCGTCACTCTACATTGATGACATCGTAGACTTAAAATTTCAATATATGTCCACAAATCATAATTAGCCACAAGTACTAATGCTCAAAATAAAAAAAAATTAGTTCTTATTAACAATTGCATTTGGTAATTATTTTATTGTTAACATTCTACAATTCTCAAAATGTTATTGAAAAAAAAAAGCTCTTCTTTAAGATTGGGATCATTTTTAATTCATTAAATCTTTGGCGAACTTGCATTAATTAGGTTAATTTTATCAAAAGTCCTCTTTTTGGGCTTAAATTGAGGAAAACCAAAATTCAATCATAATTTATCAAAATTTTTCATAAATCCCATAGTCTCCATCCTTTTATGGATAGAAAAATCATATTTTGCTTGATTTACATCATTTTAGGATTGTTTAAATAATTCCAAAATTACTATAATTCAATGTCTTTAAACCAACCTATTATATATTTTAAGCTCCTTTAATTGGAAGTTTCATGTAATCTCCATGACAATGTTTTTCTTATGACATCGAGAAAGGTTATAAACAATACAATCTAAACTTTTTTAGGAGGATAAGACAGGGGCCTCAATCCTTTCAACTCCAGCTCTTGTAGGCAGGATGATCAGACTGGTCGAAGGTGGGAAGTATGACCTTGCTTTATAGGCTAAGGGTCTGTTTGGGGCAGCTGTTGATAAACAAATTATTTTAATAATCTAATAATCTGCAGATTATCAGAATAAACTGGTTTGCTGTTTGTGGGAGCTTATTCATAATAACTTATTGATAGTTGTTGTTGGATAAATGACCATTCTGCCCCTGTTTGGTGAAACTTTTTGCAACAAAACTGTATGAGAGAAATAATATACAGAACAGAAGCCTCAAACTGTTACAGAACAGTTCAAAAAAATAGAATACACTTATTATATCAACTTGAATATGATATGATAAAAGAATTAAACAAATTGGTGTGGTTTATTATTGATTGAAAATGCTAATGAAGCTTCATCCTCCGCCTTCAAAGTATTTGTGTGGTTCATTATAAGATCTAAAACAGATTAGTGTTGGGATAATCTTGACTTGGTGAAAAAATTTATTCCCTCTAAAAAGATCTGTATATTTAGGAGAGTAGGATCAAAAGATTTACTAAAGAATAGCATTTCTACCCAATCCCGCTCTTATTCCTACCATTTCGAGACTCAAGCAACAAATTATTGTATCTCACAGGAAATCGTCGAGCAGTAATTTAAGAAAGTGATAGTGAGGACAGTTCATCATTTACATGTTCACGAAGCCTCGTCGCCTTTTGCGGTGCTCGAAGTCTCGCCATCGGTGGAGAATGGAAATGATGGGGAGAACATCGGCAAGGGGTTTAGTTTTGCGAGGGGAGGAAAATAGGGGAGATCAGCGCGGGAGAGGAAGAAGACCAAGCGATCGATCGAGAGCTAGGAATTTTGCGACGTGCGTGCGAGAACGGGGAGATCATCAACAAAGAGTTTTCGCTTTGCTCAAAGAAGATCGGAACAAGGAGTCGCAGTATCGATCTCCACGAGAGGGTGAAGAACAGAAGGAAGATCGGAGAGGAGAGGGCAAGGGCAAGGAAGAGCACGAGGGCACGAAAGGAATATTTACCGAACACGAGAAGGAGACGGTGGACGCGGGGTCAATCCCGCATCCCCGCCTATTAAGAAATTTGCCAACGATGTTTGCAAGCGTCTCCAAAACGCCCGACGAACGCATTATTCAAACTCTATGGCCGCACCTCAATAAGCTGCTCCAAACAGACCCTAAGTTGTTTCCTTGAGAATGAGCATAATCATAACATTTTTCAACTTTACAATTTAAAAATAGCATTTTTATGAAGTTTTGAAAAGCATGCACATTTCTTGAAGAAGAATTGATCTTTAGTATCAATATGCATTTTGCTCGCGCAACAGTCTCAGACAGTTAATATTAAGAAATTTGAGACAAGTGATGGAGTACATGTATTGTTTTATAGCATACACATTTTTTAAGCTGGAAAACTTTAAAATTTAATTTAATTTAAGCCCGCGCAACATTCTTGTACATATGCGGGCTTTTCTTAATTATGTGCACTTTTCAAACTATTTATAATTTATTATTTGCAAGGTTGTATTATTAATAAAATATGTGCAAATATTTCATCTTGGGCCCCAAACTTCGCATTTTGTCTGCTTGTTGATATGCCACAGATCCGTTAGCCTGAGGGTGTTTTTGGTTCAAAAATCTGATTATGTTCGAGTTGACATAATTTTGTTAGCACTTAGAATATGATTTATTGATTCGATTGCTTGACTAATTTGAGGTCATGCACATAAGTGATCATTAAAGCACATTGCACGTAGCCTACAAACATTGCATGAATCATTGACCTAAGGTTGAACTGGTCAAGTGTTCTTTTAGGGGGTTGGTTCAATAAGGAGGCTGAACCAACCGACCCTAGTTAGGGTTGCTGTGCTTCCACCTCTTTCCACCTCCCCCCTCTTATTTATTAATTATATA
>NW_018164497.1:1832542-1877569 GCF_001263595.1 Phalaenopsis equestris
TATATATATACATACATACATACATACATACATATATATTATGCTCTCTAGGATTGTATCCGATGGCGAGAAGGTACTCTAATTGTAACACGTCCGAGGGGGTGTGCATCCTTTCCTATTCCACTCCCTTGCTGCCGCTTAACTCCTCCGTACCTTCCCTGCCTGCAATTGCACCACTTAGACACTCTTGTCCTGCTGCCTAACTCCCTCGTACCTTATCTGCTCATTGTATCCCATGTCCAGCCGCAGCCTTCGCAGCGACACTTATCTGTGTCGTCTCCCCTCCAACAACCAACTTCCAACCACTGTCTGCTCTCAGCCCTTACCTCTTCAACTGGCCCCCATCTTCCCCTATCCCTTTACCCGTTTCCCCATACCTTCCAGACGCCTCCTCCCTCTCACTTAACCCCTCCCTACCCGCATTGACCTACTCATCCCGATACCCTCCCACCTCACTGTTGCTTGTCGTCCACAACCCCAAGTAATCTCATTGTCATTTTAACTATTGTCCTACTTCACCTTATCAGGATATTTGTGTTGTTGTGGTTTCTTTCCTGTTTTGAGTCGTGAATGTATCCCGATTATTTTTTAGTAATAATATACGCAGAGTTTGCCTACCTTTAGTCATGTTCAAGGGTTTCCTTGCATTCGTCTCAACCCACCAACAAAAATTTTCTATCCTATTTCTAAACTATAGTCAAATTTTGACCTAACTCTAAATTCCCCTTGTTCTTTTTAAAATCAAGAACCTTAAATCAATTTTTCACACCCACATTCACTTCCCAACTTTAAACCCTAGCCACCAAAGACATACATGCATGAGCATACTCAGGAAGAGATACAGTGTGAGAGCTGCTGACTTTAGAGGAGACTTGCAGACATTGAGGATGACACTCAGGGGGGACTTATCCTTGATGGTGACAGGGAAAGGCGAATAGGCGAAATGGATGAGAATTTCAACCACTTCCATAAAGAGTATTTCTGTGATTAAGAAGAAAGGCCACGTTTTTTTCAAAATTTAGTATTAGAGGAGGCCTAAAGAGCAGACATTATTTGGAGAACACAGAGACTTCGAAATGAATGTGGATCTACTAGATTTTGATGATGGTATGAATCCAAATGATTTTATCTAATGACTACAATGAGTTAAAAGGATCCTTGAGTACAAAGAGGTGGCAGAAAATACAAGAGTGAAGCTTGCAACTATCAAATTGAGAAAGAGCGTCTCCTTCTAGTGGGACAACTTGCAAAGGTAGAGGAAAAGAAAAGACAGTGATAAGATTTTCAAGTGAGAAAATATGAAGAAAGCGATGTAAAGGAAATACCTCCCACCACACTGCCACCAGGATATGTTTATGAGACTCCATCACTTGTAGTAGAGACCTATCAGTGCTGGAGTTTACGATTCAGTTTCATCAATTGCAGATGTAGAGTGATTTGGTCGAGTAAGAGGAACACACCATAGGATGTTATCAAGAAGGGTGGGGGGGGTGAGCTGAAGATTGCTATTAGTAATGGCGTGCAGCTATAGCCTTATTGGTCACTAGGGGATATCTAGATCTTAGCATTGAAATCGGAAAGACATCAGAAACAGAGCACGCAACTACAATTAGTCAAACAACCACCCACAATTGGAGACATCAGCAATAGCACGTCTCTGGGAGTTGGGAAAACTGGTTCGGACCTAAAACCTTAGAAGAGTGACAAGCCTACTATGGTCCCCGCCAAAAAAATGCTTCGCATGCGATAGGTTTTGGCACATTGCCTCTAATTGCTCAACTAGTCGAGTTGTGTCTTTCACTAAGAAGGACGCCATGGAGGAGGTCAGCGACGAGGAGACATATGAGGAACAAGATGAGGTGTATCATCTTTCACCGGGTGAAGGAGAGGCGTTTGTGGTTCGATGGGTCCTATAGAACAAGAATGCGAGGGATTAGCCGTGGTTTTGTCACAATATATTCTACATCTGTTGCACAATAAACTAGAAAGCATACAGTCTCACAACTACCATTTGTCAAACAACCACCCACAGTTGGAGACATTAGCAACAGCATGTCTGTGGGAGTTGGGAAAACTGGTTCGGACCTAAAACTTGAGAAGAGTGACAAGCCTACTACGGCCCCGCCAAAAAAATGCTTGGCATGTGATAGGTTTTGACGCATTGCCTCTATTTGCCCAACTAGACGAGTTGTGTCTTTCACTAAGAAGGATGTCGTGGAGGAGGTCAGCTACGAGGAGACATATGAGGAACAAGATGAGGTGTATCATCTTTCACAGGATGAAGGAGAGGCGCTTGTTGTTCGTCCTATAGACCAAAAATATGATCGATTAGTCGTGGCTTTGACACAATATTTCCACATCCATTGCACAGTGAACGGGAAAGCATACAATCTCATCATCGATAGATAGAGAAATAAGAACGCTACATCTGCATAGAAGGTAGAGAAGTTGAGCCTCATGGCTCAAAGATACTCTCAACCATATTCTCTGACGTGGTCGAAGAAGGAAAACATGGTCATCATTGACTGCGAAAGTGTCTAGTGGAGTTTTCGATTGATAGCTAGTTGCAGGATAAGTTGTGATGTGATGTGGTCCCCATGGATGCCTGCTATTTTTTGTTGGGGGGATCTTGGCAATTTTAAAGTAGTACTTAGCACGATGGATTCAGAAACACCTACTCCTTCACCAAGGAAGAGAAACACATTGTCAGGTGTTATTCCACTTTATGTTAAATAATTTTTTTGGGTAAGTAAATGTTACGATTGCGCTAAATGATGTTTCTCCTTTTTGTTTGAAGCTCTAACACGATTTGCGAAATTTTGATAGTAGTCAAATTTATAGGATTTAGGGCTTTCACTAGTTCAGTGTTACCACTTTTTTCTCATAGTTTTCTTCTTCTTCTTACTTTCATCAATGTCATCCCTCAATGAGCTCCTTTCTCGATTTCCTTACCTCTTATTTTTTGTTGATGCCTTGACCATTTTGAGAAATTTGGGAAAGATGCAATGAGAGATGGTGAGGTTTGATGAATTTTGAGTGCTACGTTAAGTTAATTATTGTATTTTATTTTTTTTTTAATAAACTTTGACGATTGCTTGAGTTATTAATAGTGTTGGTTGTGTTCTATTTTAATTGGTAAAAATATTAAAATTTGTTATTTATGTCCTATATTGAATCTTATCCACATCAAATTTTTATTTTAACAATCAAAACTAATATTATTAAATAAAAGATTTAAAAATGTATATTCTAACTAATTAATATAATTATGATATTTATATTAGTTAGATGGACAAGTATTCAAATACTTAGAAAAAAAATATGTGATTAAATAACTGATTAACAATTGATTCTAAAGTTTTATTGATAATAAATTTTAATTGGGTCATTCGCTTAATCTTAAAAGTTTATAATAGTTTAATAAATCAATAAGTAACAAAATAGTTTGCAACTGATTCACATGCTATATCATGATTTTAATTTTAATGAATACAACTCATACCTCATTATATACTTATTAATTAATAATTTATAAATAAGTTAATCATCAGTAAAAATTTTAAATTAATAAATTTCTACTCATCTTTATGTTTTTTTATGTTCAACTTAAGATGTTGATTATATTTGATTAGATTAAAATTATTATATAGTTTATCTTTTAACGTTTGGTATATCACCTTTTTTTAGTCTTTGATTGAATGATATATTAATCTTCTGAGTGCCTATGCGAGCCGCTATCTCAAAATAATACCCATGCGTTGTTCGCAATTCTTGCCATAAAAAACACCATCTTAACGCCACTAACATGAAGGCGCTATAGGCTGATATGGGGAGCAAGGCACTTCGATGCATTTGCGACCACTATTATTGGTTGCAACTTGCAACTACTAGGGGCGGAATTGGCCTCTTTTTTTAGGGGGCCAATCTGTCCCTCTAGATCCATCGTGAGAGGGGCTAGGGCAATAAAGAGCAAGTAATATTTCAAAAGGGGCAAAATGTCAAATTGCTCTCCCATATAATCAAAAGTCTGAATTTGAGGGGAGCAATTGCTCCCTCTGGATCCTACCTGGTCCACCCCTTGTCTATAACTTTGTCCAAACTTTCCTGATTTACAAAGTCATGAAATGTGAACCATTAGCCACAACTGGCTCACTCCATCCATCACTTTCAAACATTTGCAAACATTTCTCAAATTGCTAATTATCTCGTGTCATCAATTCATAGCATAACAGAAATCTTATCAGGAGCTGTTAGCATACTTCTTTCCTTCTAAAGGTGACTTCTATAACTGTTAACAACCTTTTACCCCTAACATCTGGTTTGTCTTATCCGAGTGAGCTTTTGTGGCGGACAATTTATACGTAAAACTCATTTTCATAATGTTGTGTTAATATAGTGGTAATAATATATTGATCATATTTATGTTGCAGGAGAGGTGGCTCAGGCAGGTGGAAGAACTTCAGGCTCAATGTGAAAAGGGTCTGAAGTATGTCAGCATCAATGGGCTTTCAAATTTGGATTCAATCGAGGATGCCAGGTAACTTTAATATTCTATGTTCTAGTTTCAGAAAGCTTCTTCCCATCTGTCTTATTTACTCTCCAGTGCGAATTTCCTTATATCTATGTATAGATGTGAAAATTTTGCCTTTAAAATTTACCCTTCAAAAGTTATAATTATGGCAACTTTATCCTTATTTATTTATTTATTTATTATTTTTTTCTATTTTTTGAAACAACATGGAACCAAAATGAATCAACATCTAGAACAAGTTTAATGATGTGTGCCATGGTTTATGTATGATTCATAGTAATTGAAATATTCTTAGATAAAATTGTCTTGTTTGACAGAATAAAATCAATTGGTTTTTATTTTCTACGTTCTTGAAATTATTAGTTCTTTTTATATGCAAAATTAAATTAAATCTTCTTTGTTTAAACTTTTTTTTAGAAAATTCTCAATTTGATAGTTATTATTAATCTAATTTATTGTAAATAATATTGGTCTTTTGTTGTTATTAGTAACACTAAATTATATTTATATTTTATATGCCAAAATAAAAATCTCTTGTATATATAAGATCTGTAGCTAAATTGCTGAAAAGCTGTATGATAATAATATCAAAAGGAAACTAATACAATATTGTGTGATTGACCACAATTCATCGTAATTGAGGAAATATTAATTTAGAAAAAAGTTTACGATAAGGTTCCATGAGAAATTCTCTGGAGAGGTCATGTTGATGTGACTTATTCAAGTCATTAAAGATACGTATGCGAGAGTTGTTACATGTGTTCGGACAGGAAGAGGATTGACAAGTATTTTCCTCTATCATTTGGATTACATCATGATCGGCTTTAAGCCGATCTTTTTTTAGTTTTGGATGCTCTTACTAGGCATTTATTAAAAGATTTACCTTGATGTATGATTTTCGTTGATGATATCCTTCTTGTGGATAAGACTCGAGAAAGAGTTTAGGACAAACTTGAATTTAGGAGGTCCACATTAGAGTCTAAAAGCCTTCATTTGAGTAGGGCTGTCAATTTGGCTCGTTGTTCATGAACAACTCGTGTTCGGCTCGTTAAAAAAACGAGTCGAACACGAAAACACCTACTCGAGTTCGACTCGTTCTTAAGCTTAATTAGCCGAACATGAACAAATTTTTAAGTTTGAAATATAAACGAGCCGAACACAAACAAACATTTGTTCGCTCGTGTTCTGCTCGAATTGGCTCGAAAATAAATAAATAAATAAATGCACACACATATAACACATGTTCATAAAATTAAATATTATAAGTTGTAGTTAATTAAAACTTTTTAAAATAAAAAAAAAATGTATCAAATTTTAAAAAATTAAATTTTATAAATTATAATATATAACAAATTATTAATAAATATTACTTATATAAATCATATATATGTATATAATATAAGTTATATAATTAATATAATATAATATATAAGTATATAACTAAAAAACACTAAGCACCCTAAACCCCGACCTCCATTCCCCTCTCGAATGTTCTCGGGTTTGGCTACCTCTCTCTTTTCTGAGTCTTCTCCTTTCTCTCAAAATCGCGAAAGGCTTTCGCCTGCGAGAGCTTAGGCTTTGTTGTTTGTGTTCGCTGCTCTCGAAAGTTCTCTTTCGGCTCTCTTCCTCTTCCAAGTCATCTTTTTCTCCTCTCAAAATTGAGAAAGGGTTTCGGCGAGAGCTTAGGGTTTGTTGTTTGTGTTTGTTTTCCTCTTTCTCTTCTAAGTCATCTTTTGAAGGCTTAGGACTCTCTTCCTCTTTCGAGTCATCTTCGTCTCCACTTTCGAGCCGAATTCGAGCCGAACACGAACACACCATTTACGAGTCATTTTGAACACGAACCAATATCGAATGAGCCAAACACGAGCCGACCCTGAGCTCGCTTAATCTATTAGAATTAAATGAAAATATGACACTCAATAGGAAACAATTGAGAAAAATGATTCATGTAGCTGACACCTCTTAAGGGGATAAAAGCTTGGTTGTTATTATTGTTATTGTTGTTGTTGTTTTATATTAAATAATAATCATATTTTTATGTTATTAACAGAGATATATATTAATTATTTAACACATACAATTCAAAATGCAAAATAAAAATTGTCATACGATATATATATATATATATATATATCCCAAAAGCTAATATATTAAATAACAAGTAGGATAAGATAGATTTTGTGGAAGGTCTTAAATATGCACCCAACCCACACAAAAAAGGAGAAAAATACAACAAAAAACATAAGAGATCAAAAAGTGCCAAAATAAGAGTATCAGGTATCTGGAGAGCAACCCGATTTTGCCTTGCCTTTGCCTCTAGTTCTAGGGAAGGAGTCAGCTAATAAATTGGTTAGATGAGTGTCATTGTCAGTAGTAACCAATGTATCATCTAATAACCAATGTATCAATGTATCATCTAATAGATTCCCTAGCTCGAGTCGTCCTTTGTTCTTTTTCTTCCTTCTCGTGTAGACCTGTTATTCTTCATCCGAAGATTGGCTGACCTGATCAGCAGAATGGTCTGAAGTGTGCAAGACATATGTAGGTTGTTGAACATTAGAAAAAACTACTTGTTGTACCAGCTAATCTTCTATCGCGTCAAAGGAGTACTCTCATTTGTCTTGGCATGTAAGTGGGTCTTCTTAAATAACAATAAGTGATATCAACACATTTGGATTTGTTCCTGTAGTAAGATGTTCTTCACATGGAACTGCGATGTTGGAAAGATGATCGGATTGGACCTTCTCAACAAGTATGGTAGGTGGCTGATCTTTAGTGATATTTGGCTTTATATGAGGATGCAAACAATAACAAATAATAGAACTATGACCAAACATACTATAATGAGAGCAATGAGAATGTGGTTCTATTTCCACCTTTTGCCAATACCCGTTGTGAATAGTGTCAATCCATATCTCGTTCGGAGCTGGTTGAGTGATATCTTTCTCAACTAAAACACAAGCCACAGAGGGTCTGATGACAGCAAGCGCAGGACTATCCACCTTAAGAGGCTTACCGTAAGCAGTTGCTAAAGAGTAGAGGATTTTCATGTTGAACAGATGTAATTTTAACCCCAGAAATTTTATCCAAACTGGAATGATAGTGAATGATAGCAAACTGGAATGATAGTGGGCTCCGCTTTTGGATCAAAATCGACAGTCCACTTCAGAATTTTCATAAAACGATTGTCGATTTTGATAAATTTTCGAGAAAAAATGCGAGTGTAATCGGCACCGTGAGATAGCTGAATAAGTATATGTCGATTGTCTAGTAGACCAATGTTCCAACTGCCCAATTATTTCATAGCATCAAATTCTTTCTTAACGATCTCCAATTTTGGGTGACCATAAAAGAGTTTCCCCACGAGCAAAACGCCAAGAGGACGCTAGAGCATCAGTTTCAACCTCAGTGAGAATAAGTGCAAACTTCCTATTTTTTCTCAAGTTTTTTAGTAAAAGTGTGATAACCGTCACCTTCAAGAGTCTCGTGGTACGATTGTGGAACATTGCAGGACTTATCGATAGCAAAATCAGGCTCTGAATCTAGAGGGGCACGAGCACGAATAGGCAAGTCATCGGCAAGGGCATTTGCATAGGAACGGAGCGTCGAGGTCATCTCCCTTGCACGATGGTGGTCACAGTCAGGAAATAAACGGTCTGACGGGCTGCAAGGAAGCGAGGGCGTCAAATTGTTGGGAAATTGTTGGGCAGCGTTGAACAGAGATGACGTGAGCTAAGGGAGCAGCGAGCGACAGAGGCTGCGAAGCAGGCAGAGGAGTTGTCGGGCGCAGACCAGGGAAGCAGCGTCGAGCAGAGACGACGCGAACTAAGGGAGCTGCGAACGAACAGAAGCTACGATCAAGACACCAAGCAATATTGAGACGACGACGTGAGCAATGGAGCGAAGCTGCGAAAGAGACGCTGACGCAGATATATATATATATATCTTAAAAAATTGTCCGTTTCATTCTCTTAATTGATTTTCAAATGACATTTCTTTTAAAAATTCATACTCTTCTGCGATAAAGCAACACATAAAACAACCTTTTCAGTTTCATTCATCTACTTCTCGATTATTAGGTATTTTCGTATGTAAAATCTTTTGTACCTCTCATATGGTTTAAGATGATTTGGGAGTTAGCTTTTATGCAATGTTGCAATAAGCTATATTACTTTATTATATTTGAATCTAAATTGAAAAAAATGAGATGATAATATTTATATAGAGAAATCATATAATGATTTATGATGGGCTAGTTCACCATGATGGCAAAAGAATAGCATGCATCTCTAGGATGTACACGATTTGGCCATACAAATCTAACTAAATTGAAAATAAATGCCTTCTAAGTCTCATTTGGGAGAAAAAGGTATGCATGGAAGTATTTTTTCTCATATAATTTTATTATACGAAACAAAATGGCTAGGAAGAAAAAATTTGAATTATGTTCTATCTTTGCTGCTTTATTTGATTGCTTCATAGAGTAAACATTATCTTTTTTTCTTATCTGTGTTGCTTAATGCACTCTAGAAATGATAGGGTTTGATATATTAAATTTTTTTGTATGACATCTCGTTATTTATTTAATGGAATTGCAACTTCTTGAATTTTGGTTGTCATTTTTGTTACAAGTTTTTGATAAAATTTTATTCCCTTAGTGTGATAATTTGCAAATTTTTTAAAGTGTACTTGTTTAGCCTCCATTTACACACAAGTTTCTTAGATTTTTGGTTGTTATTAGATTATTTGGTTATGATTGTAAAATTTAAAAAATTGAACCGATCAAATTATTTTCCAAACCAAATTTTAGTTTGATAAGTTTGTTTCAAATTTGGATGACCTAAAATTTAATTAGTTTTAATAATAAATCTAATTTGTTTTAACTAAACTAATATGTGATATCTTAGTTAAAATTTATAATTTTGACATGTTGGATAAATAATATCAATGTTTATTTTTCTATCACTTGTTTTTAAGTTCATTGGCTTTATTGATTTAATATTTAATGAAACTAGTATAATTTAATTTTTAGTTTGATCAATTTTACAAATAAT
This sequence comes from Phalaenopsis equestris, assembly GCF_001263595.1. Lineage (NCBI taxonomy): Eukaryota > Viridiplantae > Streptophyta > Magnoliopsida > Asparagales > Orchidaceae > Phalaenopsis > Phalaenopsis equestris. The sequence goes on from NW_018164497.1 coordinate 1,842,128, forward strand.
AATAAAAAAAATCAAATTAATAGCCAAGAACTGAATAAAGTCAAATTACAACCAATAATTAAACCGATACTTCAACAATCAAACTAAATAAACCAAATAAGATGGATTCTTTTTTATTTTTTGGCTTCTCCGATCAACGTGCTTCCCTAGTTGTTATGTTTAAGAAAGATGCAGTTTAATTTCCACATATCTTTTGCTAATATGATCAAGAAAATGGTCATATATTTTGAATAAAACTTGAATCATCTTCTCAAGTTTCATCCCATTATACTTTTGACTTTTAGCTTATATTCTTTTTCTCTAGGGGCATTTGCACAAGTACCATCCAATTGCTATGTATATACATATTTAACACCTAAATTTTACTTTTTTACATTTGTAGCAACTTAATATTTCATATCTTATAAAAAAAACGCTACTATTTTTACTTTTAAAATATTGAATGCATCTTTTAATGCATAGGTAAGCTGGTATATATATAAAAATTGAAGTTTAGTTAATTGAGTGGTATGTATGCAGATCTTTTTTTATTATTATTCCCATTTGCTTTACGAATCTCAGAAATCCTAACATTGCTGTTATCTCAGTGCGTGGAAGAACAAGGAGTCTTGGGAACGGGAATGTGCTGTCAGAGCAGCTGCAGCTTCCATCTACTCCACAAGCAATCTGATAATGACTGCGAGATAAAACTCTTTTTTCTTCTATCTAACTTTTTTTTTTTTTTTTCAACTTCCTTGACTGAGGATCCTACTTTAACTTTTGGTCCTCTTGTCCCATTTCTTACTACATTTTTATTTTGACTGCTTTTTCATATCACCTGTATTAGTATGCCTTCTCTAACCAAATTGATCGTTAATCTGTATCCAAACTATCTAGGACTGTCTTCCTGTATTTCATAATTTAAACTAAGTTAATCATCATGACTTGCTTTGTATTTTCTCCTCTATTATCCATGCAATTTATTTCAGATTTTTTGAATAATTTGTAGACTTTATACATTCTTGTGACATCATATTTGCATGATTGTAGTGACAACTGCTAAGTGCTACAGAAATCATTCTATTATTGAGGCAGAAGATGGCAAACTATATATGCCAGCGTAGTCTGATGTTCCAAAAAACCACATTTTTCATGTTCGGTTTGATGATTTGCTCATATTCACTTTGTTTTTTACTAGCCAAGCATGCAAATAATTTGTTTTGATTGTGTTTGGCTTAGTAATAGCTGCCTTATATTGAATTTAATTGTGATTAGAAGTTTTTTTTTTTTTTTTTTAAAAAAATTTAAAGCATCCTTTGAGGTGCAGCTGAATGATTTTTTTAAATTTAAAGCATCCTTTGAGGTGCAGCTGAATGACTTCAAATGCAATATCAGTTTTGTTTGTTTGCTACGGAGTCAAACTTTTAGTTACACAAATGTCTTTATCCTTTGGTCTGTGTTGATTCACATCCTGGTTTCTTATGTTTTGGGATAAATAGATTAGTTTGGTGGCCAAATTTATCATCGAAGGCAAATAGATTTGTGGTGCTTTCGTGTGGATTCTTTCTTCACGAGTTGGTATTGAGTTGTTGCCAAATCAAACACAGACAAAAGTTTGGTTGAGAAATTGAAGTTAATCAGCTCAAGTAATAGATTCTTCTTTCTTGTTCATATCAATATATCATGGGCTGTAGGGGTGTAAACGGGCTGAGTTTGAGTGGCTCGGCTCTTTAAAAAGTCTCACAATTTGTGTTCCGCTCATTTATATATTGAGCTCAAAAATTTTGTTCATATTCGGTCCGTTTGCTTAACGAGTCGAATGTGAGTCGTTCACGAACAACGAGCTGCTTTGACAGCCATAGTATTGTAGCCTTAGGATGTAAGTGTAGAGACAATATTTAAATATTATTAATTATATTAAAATATTTTTATTCTGTTTTTTAAATGAATAGTTTTAGTTGATTGTAAATCTTTGTAGTCTTGTAGTCAATTTAATTATCTAGAGTCAAAACTAGTGGAATACAATGAACAAAAAAAATTGTGTTCCTAAAGAAAGAAGCATTGGAGCCATTCCAAATTTTAATCACCAAAAAATCATTCCAATAAATTTCAAAAAAAAAAAAAAACAACAATAAAAGCCTTATTACATTTTTAAATAAAATGTAAGGCCAATGGCCGTAGGTTCACAAAGTCAATGGAAATGGTGATGATGATGGTGGTGGAGCCCATAATTTTCGAGGCCAAAACATCTCAAGACGGGGAAGCAGGCCTCATACATACCCCTTCCAATGCCTCTAAGGATAGAGAAAAAGGGAAAGCAGGAGCAGCACAAGCATTCCAAGAAAGGATCATCATATGGGCTATCATGGTCATTATGATGATGATGATGATGCTGACCCATGATTCCTGAAATAAATTTGACAATAAAAGTTTTAGACAGTTTACTATTAGACTTATGATTGATGATATTTATTAATAACACTTCTTAAAAGAACATCAACCAAATCTAACCAATAAATGTTAAGATAATTCGATGATAATAATAAAAAAAGAAGCAAAGAGTGAAGGATTATGATCATATTTCGGCCATCCTCAATGGCCTCTGGGAACTTCCAACACCGCTTATCCCATTATCTTCATCTCTAAGGGGAGTAAATGTTGATAATCTTCAATGATCTTCCTGACCTTTGAACACCATTCTATCCAATGCCTAAAGGTCATGTCACTGCACCTCTCGGAGAAGAATTGTCTGAATACTCGATTTCTTACATCCCAACATCAATGATAGCATCAACAATCTAGTTTTACTTACGTTGTATTGACTCCTTTTATTAGTGTTTTGCAAAGGTCGTTTTTTTGTAATTCATATCTATTATTATTGAGTACTATTTCTTAGCACTAGCTAGGCATCATGATCTCTCTCATTCTCAATTCTCAATCTAAAAATCTTGCATCCCTTTCCCAGCCAATTTCTGTGCTTGTATATGGAGTGTCATTTGTAGCTAAAGCAATCATACTCTTTCTCTCTGTGTCTACAAAATTGAATATTCTAAACAACATTACATTATTTAAATTGCATTAGATAAATATAATTGTTATTTAAATAATACTGCTAATTAGACAAATCTGCTATTACTATTCATATAATGTTGAACAAACAGCCAATCAAGTGTCAAATCTAATCAGAGAAAATTTGATTCTGGATTGGATTCTATCTTAAAACCCGAAAGGGATACGATTACAAAAAAAAAAACGGCAGGTTTAGCATGGAGTTCTTACTTCTTCCTTAATTAAGTAGCCCATATCATAGATAGTAATAATCCGACCGTTTTTTCATAAACAAATCCCAACTTTTTAAAATAGTCGTGGGGAGAGCGAGGAAGATTAGTCATCCATACCGGGAGAAGTAACCAATATCATAAAAAAATAAAAATGAAATCATCCATACCTTAATCTGCTTTGAAATAGCAGGTCGAAATGCCAAATCCCAAGCAGCAAATAACTTCAATGGCAAAAAGGCTCCTCGATGCAATATCACAATACAAATTTGAAGACGAAGGAGAAGGCAAATGTGATTAGGGCTTTAAATGGAAAAGAGAGGAGATTCTCAGAAGAATTCTAACCGAGGAGAAGGAAAGAAAAACAGAAGGTTATAATTCGAGGAAGAGAAACAGAAGATTATAATGTGAATCCTAGAGAAAACGCCTTCTCTATGCATTAGGTGTAAGTGGAGCGGATCAGGTTTATTGCATCAAACAGCAAGCAGCTATTGATAAACCAAAATATTTGCGCATCTTTTTCCAACTTTTTAAAGTGAGCCGGCTCAGGTTGGTTCCATAAGTGACATGAGTTGAGTGACTCATGAGTTGAGCTTGATGACCTAAAACCATAGCTCAAGCCAGCGCTGACTCGAATCTTTAGCTCATGCAAAGCTCGTTTAAAAAAAATTAATATATAATATATTCAAAATATTAAATTATAAGATTTTTATCTTTAAATTATTAAAATATTGAAAAAATGATATAAATTTTACATGAAATAAATTTTTTTTTAATTTATTTCTTTTATGCTCATTTCATTTGTTATTTTATTTATCACTAGCCCAAATTAATATTATTTTTTCTTTGTTAGAATAAGCAAGTTGGCTCATGAGTGGACTCGAACTTGTAGACTTAAGCTCGAGGTTGAGCTCGTATAATATTAATTAATCAAGCTTAAGCTCAAATGAAGGGTGATTCGAGCTTGACTCAACTCCTTTACAACATTACGTGTGACGCTTGCCATGCGACCACAATGCTTGGACGATTACATAAAATAACACAGACCACCCAATTCTTATGTACTAAACTTTAATTTTACATTTTTGTCATCTTATTTATACATAAAAATGAGCATTTCAGTTTTTTAAAGTTAAAATTATAGTATTTTTTATGTAAGATAAACTTTTGGGAGGTATAAATATATAAAAAGAGGTGTTAGACATGTAAATACATAAAATTTGAGCTGTATTTATGTAAATACCTGTATATACTCAACTAGTCTGTAATCCTTGGCTACCACAGGAGAAATTATTGCATACGGGCAACCCACTCATCCCCCCGCATCTCTGCATGCGGTGTCCGATCCTGACCGTAGATCACTGTGATCTACGGTCAGGATTATTTCAGTTTTTTTTTAAAAAAAAATTTAGGTGGAGCCCACAGAAATACATCCTGACCGTACGATCAGGATCGTGCAATGTCCGATCTGTATGGAATATTTTTCCTGCTACAGAGGAGTTTATCCAACCAACATCCCATAATATCAAACAACACGAGCAGTATCGTCTTTTTCAAGAGAAATTCACTTTAATAGATAGAAATTAACTCACTTCTGGCCACAATTTTTTAGGAATCATTGTCGCTAAATAATTTTGTATAAAAAAAATCAGTGTAAATCAGCCGAGGTTGAGCAAGCCTATGGTTTGTTCGTGTTCGGCTCGTTAAGAAATACGATTGTTCATGTTCGACTCGTTTATATTTCACACTCAAAAAATCTATTCGTGTTAAGTTTGTTTGTTTAGCGAGCCGAACACGAGCTGTTCGCAAGTAACGAGCTATTCTAATAACCCTAATCACACAATTATAGGATGTTAGAAGTAAGGGCGAGATTTAAAATTTAAAATTTATATTAAAATATTCATTAAAATATAATTATGTATTTATTCCATTTTTAAATTAATAATTCTAATTAATGATAAATCTCTGTAGCCTTGTTGTATATTTAAATTATTTAAAAATAATACTAATCAATATTATATATAATCTAATTATTTCGAGTTAAAATGAGTCAAACACAAACGAATAAAATTTTATTTATGTTTGGCTAATTTACATATTGAGTGTTATATGTAATATACAGGAAAAAATTGAGCATTTCGAGCAAAACTAATGTAGCAGCAAAAGAAATTCAACAAAAATCCTATGAGCACGGAAAGCCGGATCCAGAAGCTAGTGCTCTATTGTTTGGGAACAACGCCCAAGCACCAGACCTTAATAGTGTCGTGGTACCCAAACCTGTAAAATGAAGCCTCATGGTCAGGAAAGGCAGCGCTCGAGCTCATCGCCCCAACATCCAACCTCACTGCCCAGACACGATCCACATAGTGCCCTTTATGAACGTGAGGCAGTTATGCAATTCGAGCCCTGGTTCGACGAAGGAAAGCCTACAAACTCCTAATTCGTGATAGGGGAAGCCCCCAAACATTAGATAGGAAAGTTTGATTTCTAGAGGGAGTTCGAACATCGCTTAAAACATTAGATAGTGCTTGTGGAGTGTGTGAGAGTTTGAGATACACTTGATTTTGGTGTGATAGTGAGTGTTTGAGTGAGTATAATTGATGTTGATTGAGAAGATTGAGAGGAATTGAAATGAAAAAACTTGGTGTAGAAGGAGATTGGTTTAAAGCAGGATGAAATTGGATCCAGGTTTTTCTTCTCTTTAATTTTCATAAATTTTAATTATCTATCAATGAAACTTCTTATGTTTTCTGTTTTAATGTCTAGAAGCCAAGTTTTTTTTTTATTATTTTACTTAGATTAATTTTGTGAAATAATTGTTCTATCCATGTAATTAATGCAGAGCAATTTGTAACATGTTGATGTGTTAACTTTTTATGCTTTATTTACTTTCTGGTTGGCCATTAGAAATGTTAAAATTGAGTATGATCTGAGACTATTGACCAATATACGAGAAGAACTATGATAACATATAAATTCTTGGTGGAATATGAATATTGTCATTAGGACTTTGTAATCAAATAGGGCAATGAAGAATTCTAGGAGTCCTTGTAGGGTTAAGGAAACTTAACCATAATAATAGGCTCAAATAGGGCAAGGAGTAGTTGTCCTTGGTCATCAACTATAGCAGGAAAGAATTTGATGGATGAATAATTGAAATTTCACAATATTTTGTTCAGGAAAGACTTTTTATCGAGAGAAAAAACACTGAATTGAGTAGGATTTCTTTTCATAAATTAGGACTTCTAAAATAATTTAGACTAAACCTAGATTTATTAAACTAGTAATTGGAGTTCCTTGAAAATTAACTCAATCATTTCGGGAATGATACACTGACAAATAATATGTATATTACTTGATCTATACATATATTTGCATAATAATGAGTGCTTCACCACACATCGAGTTAAGTTTTTTGTTCTATTATCAGGGAACAATATTAATTAGTCAATTTAGGTTTAATGGTAGTTCAAAATTTAAAATTTAGGTTCTAAAATCATACTATTACATGGTATTTTATTTTATTTTATTTTAAAACTCATTATTACTTGTGTTTGATTATGAAGCAATTATTGCAATTTCTTGTTCAAAAAATCCCAAAATTATTTAAAAGTGTGTATTAGTTTTTTTGTTGGTTTTATGTTTAATGCGCTTCTTTTTTTTTTATTTCAATATTTTTATTTTGTGACTTACATTGTATTTTAGTTCAGTGTCACTAGTAAGTCTTAGGCTGTATGCTTAAAACATATTATGCTGAACTAGTGTCATTTGACCATTAAATTAAGAAAACTATTGAAAAAGTAAGAAAACTTACAAAACTAAGAAAAAAAAACTTCATGAGAAATGACAAACGCTTAGGTAGAAAAAACTCAACTTAAAATAAGGGGCAGAACCAACCTCTTTTTTTAGGAAGGGGGTGGGGGGTAGGGGTGAGGGTGGGAGCAAATTGTCCCCCTCGATCCCGCATGGGAGGGGCTAGGACAACCAATGCCAAAGTAATATTTCAAGAGGAGCAAAACTGATATTTCAGTAGAGGCAAAAGGCCAGATTGCCCTTCCAGATAATTAAAAATCTAAATTTGAGGGAGGGGAGGGGGAAGCAATTGCCCCCTAGACCCTATCTAAGTCCACCACTACTTAGAACACTCAGGGATTTTACCAACTCTACGGTAAAGAAAATTCATCAAAACATTCATAACCATTCCATTGAAACCAACGCCTCAATACTTAAACATGAAATTATTCATATGGCCAAAAATAATAAATTTGGAGGTTCAAAAGTTAAAGAATCAAATGTACATTTAGCCAATTCTTTAGTGTGACTTCTAGAATTTCATCTCGACAGTGCGCAAAAAAGCACCCCTCATGGCGGGATTACTTGGGTTATTCGCCTTTCCTCCTCTTTTTCGAGTCGGTTGATTCTCAGCACCTTGTCTAAAGACATGTCATATTGGTTAGACTATTCTAGATATCTAACTGGTCCATGTCAAGTCATGATAACATAATATCTGACAATGTCGTGATATTGTGTAAGTGAGAATTGCCCAGCTTGCATCTTACTAATGCATATCAGATAGCTAGACTATTTTGTTCATCTAGCGTTCGATGTTTCTTGAGTCGTATGTCCTTTTGGTCGGCTCTGTCACAAGAACATCTTGTCGTTTGACAACCTTGGCATTACAACCATTAGATTCAGGCCTCTCGAACCACATGACGTTTCAGTCGGTTCATTTATGAGAGTGCGGTAGATGACTCAGATCACATGAGATGCTCAAGACCTTCTCGATTAGCCACTCTGCTAAAGTCACTGGTCAATTGCCATTTTGATCGGGGTAATTCGATCTTTCTGACCACCTGGTTGTTGAGATGGGTGTTTCACTCGACAGGAACCACAGTTAACTTTTGTGGGTTTCTTAGGAGAAGCATAGCAGATGACTAAGATTACATGAGATAATCCAGCCTTCTTACCTTACGTTCCCCTTAAGGATGAATGTAAGTCCATCGACATTTCTCCTTATTGTAGCAAGTATTTTGAGGTCTTATACCTCGGTCGGATCACAGGATTGGGTGTGAATCTTAGGGTTCATCTCCTAATACGATCACTTCTATGGCATTCGAGTTGGATGTGAATCCTTTGGCGCTCCTCGACCTGTATAGATGACCCGGATCACATGAGATGATCAAGGCCTTCCCAATTGACCATACTATTAAAGTCACTGGTCAGTTGCCACTTCGATCGAAGTGATTCGGTTTTTCTAGCCACCTAGTTGTTGTGATGGGTGTTTCACTCGACGGGAACCACGGTCACTCGTATGAGTTTCTTACGAGCCGCATAGCAGATAACTTGGATTACATTAGATAATCCTTCTTACCTTGTGTACCCTTTAAAGATGAATGAACCCACCCACATTTCTCCTTATTATAGCAAGTTTTTGAGGTCTTATACCTTGGTCGGATCTCAAGATTGGGCGTGAATCTTAGTGTTCCCTTCCTGATACGACCACTTCTCTGGCATTTGAGTTGGATGTGAGTCCTTCAACGCTCCTCCTCGGCCTGCATAAATGACCCAAATCAAATGAGATGATCAGGGCCTTCCTAGTTGACCACACTATTAAAGTCACTGATCAGTTGCCACTTCAATTGGAGTGTTTCAGTCTTTTTGGCCACTTGATTTTTGTGATGTGTGCTTCAATCGACGAGAGCCGCAATTAACTCTTGTGGGTTTCTTATGGGAAGCATAACAGATGAACATGAAATAATTCAACCCTCTTTTAGCATAACAGATGAACATGAAATAATTCAACCCTCTTTTACCCTGCGTACCCCTTAAGGTTGAATGTAAGCCCCACGACATTTCTACTTATTATAGCAGGTATTTGAGGCTTTATCGCCTCCCGGGTCAAGCCTCTACGGCCTCTGCACCCACCTTTTGGGTTATGCCTTTAAGGTATTTGGCCTCATCTTTGGTGAGGTCTATGTTCCTCTTTAGAGCCTAGGATCTAGCCATATGACTTCCCTACTAACTCTTCTAGGAGACTAGCATTGGGATCCACATCACTTAGAAAGTCAAACCACCTCCTGACTCTTTGTAGTCTCATGTGTATGGTTTTGAATCCTCAACACTTAGTTGAGTCGATTGAGACCAACATATTGAAACTTAAGTAGAGTTTCCATAGGTTAGAGATGTCTTAGGCCACCCTGTGAGCTCAGAGAGATCTTCCCTTGATCATTCATTTGGGCCCTTTGCACTTCTCTCCCCTTAGACATTGATAAACTCTTTCTTTGGTTCATCGAGAGCACTTCGGGTATGAGGCTCACCTTGAACTAAGATAAAGCCTATCCCTTACAAGAAGAGATAAAATGAAAAATCACCAACAAAAATTCAAGAAGTAAATTAAAAATAAAATAAAATTTAACAAAATCAAGATTAAAATCAACAAGTCCATTAAGATCAATTTCAATGAATATTAAAATCAATTATAACAAAGGTTAAATCCACTAAGGTTAAGATTCAACAAAATTGATGTAACTTGAGACTAAATTCAATTCAATCCTTTGGAAACTAAAATAAGAAAATCAATATAAAGAAATTTACTTAAAATTAAACCTAAAGTAAATAATTTCAGTTAATTAAAAGCTAACTAATTCGACATAATTAAACCCATTAAAATTAAAATCATTGAATCTATTAAAATTAAAACTAAAGGCCCAATCAAAAATTCAATTCCCCAAACCTAAAGCAAGCCAAAAATAAAAGCCGAAACCCAACTTAAAATCCACTTAATCAATAATTCAAATGATCAAACCATAATTATTATTGATTAAAATTCAAACTCCTCATGATAAATCACATCAAACACCCATCATTTACTTATGACAAAATAATAATAATAAATAAATAAATAACAATAATAGTAGTAATGATGATAATAGAAAAATAATAAGAATAATAAAAATGATAATAATAATAATAATAAGTATAAATACACACACACACAAAACTCTCTCTCTCTCTCTCATGACAAACCGAAACTTCCTAAAGTATAAATACACACACACACACAACTCTCTCTCTCTCTCTCTCATGACAAACCGAAACTTCTATCTTCCCTCACGTCCCTCACCAGACATCACATGGCTTCACTTCCATTCTCTCTTAGGCAAGCTCCCCAACCAAAGCACCTCCTCTTCTCCCTCCTCTTCTCCCTAGACCGTGAATGCTCAGTCCCCTCTCCCATCTCTCACTCGACAACACAGCATGCTGCACTCCCCACTTCACTCCATGACAGGCTTCACAACTGAAAACTCACCTTCTCCCTTCTCTTCGAGAGATTGTCGAGGTCGGACCTCCGTTGTATCACGGCCGTCGCCCAAACGCAGCTCGGCGTTCGGGGGACGCCGACGGACGTAATAATTGTTCCTTCTCTTCTCCCTGAGCCGTGAAACACTCATCCCCTTCCATTCTCAGGTGATACCAAAGGCAAGCTCCCTCTCATAAGCCCTTCCCCCTTTTCCATCAATTCCTTCTCTCAGGCGAGCCAAATCCACACACCTTCCTCTTACCCGAAGGCAGCTGAGCTCCCCCGTTCTTCCTCAAATCAGAAGCCTCTCCCTAGAAATAAAAAGACGTGCCTCTTCCCCAACCGAAGACACACCTGTGATTCCCCTCCTATTCGCAAACTCCACAACTCCTAAGCCCCCCTTGCCGAAAACCAAGCACAACCTTCGCCCTCCTCGCTCCCAGCAGCTCCTCGCCACCTTTCCCCGACCGAAACCCAGCTCTTTACCACTCTTCGGCAAGCCTTGCCGAACCTTCGACCACTAAATGACCAACAACAACATTGCGGCATTCAAGGATCACCGAAGCTCCCACCTCTCTCCATCGGCTGCTCCACCCTTAACCACAAAGGAAGGTGACAAAGCCTTTTCTCTCCCTCTCTATTTCTTCTTTTGTTTTTTTACATGCCAACAACCTAAACATTCACAATACATATCAAACAATTTTTTACTGTTATACATAGCCAGCGCATTAAAAAATAAAGGAATTTACATGCATGCTATCCGATTTTTATTGATTTACATATCTATCATTTAAACTTTCATGTTTCCATTATTCCTACGTGTTCTTTTTTATGGATTCACGTATTCACCACCTAAGTTTTTCACTTTTACGTACATGTTATCCAGTTCCTATCTATTTCCTTGTCAAGAATTCAAAATTTTATTTTTACATGTGCCACCATAAAATATGTATGAAATGGTTCATTTCATTTTAAAAAAGTTGAAAGTATAAAAAAGGAATGGTGCTTTTCTTATGTGATGCAAAAGCTTTGGTGGTATAAATGTAAAAATTAAATGTTAGGTTTTAAATATGTAAATAAATGGGAATTTGGTGCATGTCAATTCCCCTAAAAAGATATACAGTGAACTCGAATGGTTCTCAAGTTCCTTAACATGCTTACAATCTAATCTTCACATCTACATGCATGTAGCTTACTTCTTATGTATTTTACAAACTTATCATGCTAGTTATATGAATTTTTAGACCTACCTGCAAGCAAATTAATTTTCATGTATCTTACATGTTAACTCCCCATCTAAATGCTTTCGAATTCACATGCAAGCTGCTTAATGTTTATGGATCTACATGCTTATCACCTACATTTGTTCATTTGCATGCAATTTATAGAAGTTTGCCATGGATTTACATGTTCAATACTTAGGCTTAGACACTCACACTCACACCACCTAGGTTTTCTCATGAAAAAAGATTTAAAGAAAATAGAGAGAGAGGGAGAGAGAGAGAGAGAGAGAGAGAGAAAATTTGAATTTTTACATACACCAAACTAAAAGAAAACAAACTTTAATATATAAAAAAGTACATAAATATAAAAAATATAATAAATGAAAATCTCACGAATCTACATTTTAACACCTAAACCAAAAAAAAAATTGATGTTTGCATACACACAATTTAATCCCTATGTATTTACAAATTTAAAACTTAAATTTTAGTTTTTACATAAAAGATATATATAATATATTTTTCTATTTAGGAAAAAATTAAGTGGCCATATGTTATGTGATAATAAAATATAAGCTTTATTTACGCGAAAATAAAAAAAATTAAGCTTTAATTCATGTGATAATAAAAAATCAAGTTTTATTTATGTGCCCTGAATATGATATTAAATATTAAATGTTACCATTGTGATATTAAATATTAAGTGTTATTTGTGCAAAAAATTAAATTTAAGTGTGTATTAAGAATTAAATTTTATATGCTATGTATGTGATATTAATTGCATGTGTGTGTAATAAAATTAAATCTTAAATGTTTTGTATGTATAAAAAAAAATACAATTTAAGTGTTATATATGCATGGTATTAAAAATTTGAATGTATGTGAAAATAAAAATTGAGTACTTTTGTATAAGAATAAGCATTTAAGTGTTAGCTTTGAAAATTCATAAGAATTATATGGCGTGAATGTAAATCAGCACAAAAATAAAAAAAATAAAGAAGTTCACTTAAAACCTTCACATAACTCCACCTAAACAATCACCTAAACTTCAGCAAACCCTCCTAAAACTTTCACTCCAAACTCCATTAAAATACTCATAAAAACCCTACCTAAATTCCACCAAAACCTCCATCAAAATCCACCAAAATCCTTAGCCAAACTCCATTAAATACCTTCATCTAAAACTACCAAAACCTTTAGAAAAAAAATTAAAGTAAATATTAATAAAACTCATCTAAAACATTTTCTCCTAGTCATCATCAAATCTCTACCAAAACAATCTATAAATCCCTCCAAAATTATCCATAGAAACCTCACCAAATCTCTATTAAATCTCCATCAAATATCAATCAAAACAAGCGTTTAAACATCCCTACCAAAACTCCACAACAGTTCCATCAAAATTCCACAATAATTCCATCAAAACCTTTTTTTTCTTTTTTTTGACATAAAGTCTCAACAAAACTATCCATAGAAATTTATAAAACATTAAGATTTCTAAAAAAACAAATATAATATTAAAATAATAATAATAATTGAGTTCATAAGAGTCACGTTCAATTTCTTGAGTGATTTGAGAGATCATATAAGCGCTAATAAACTAAAGCTTTCTTGTATGTCCTCAAAAAGGCAAACAGACGGGTCTATTTTAATATATATATGTGTGTGTGTGTGTGTGTGTGTGTGTGTGTGTGTGTGTGTGTGTGTGTGTGTGAGTGTGTGCATTGGCTTGTTGGTGGCAGGGTCACTATAAGTCCCCTCGGGTCAGGGATTCATTCCCCCGTGGCGCGGGTACAAATATTGATTTCCTTTTAGAAAAAAATAACATATATATATAATAGTGATAATAAAAAAAACAAACAACAAAACAATAATAATAATTCACTCTTTGGATTCACAAGTATTTCTTGGATAAGGTAACCATTGATTCCGGTCTAAACAAGTTTAACAGTTTCTTTAGGCTAAGTAAATTTAAAACTAACAGTAATATCGAGACGATGAAACCATGGGATCTTGATCAGCGTCGCATAACATAAAATAAATTTTAATTCCCTTTAATCATTTCAATAATAATAAATATTAATTCAAAATCTATTTCATAAGATTATAATTATCAAATAATGAGAATCTGGGATAGGCCTCACAAGACATCCATAGAACTAGGTGGTGATACAATTAAGCAACATCAACTTTCAAGGTGCTCAAGAGAAGACAAAATACGTGCGAATGATGAACTACAACTAAAATTCCAAAAGTCTTGATCAACATAAACCTTTAGAATTTCGAGGTTGTTTGTCTGACACGACATAAATCCTCACACTATCTTTTAGTCTTACGCATGATTGTATCGCATGTGATATAAGTCCTAACTCTTTTTAGGATATGAAGATTGTTGTTAGTTACAACGTAAATTCTCTCATCTTCTTGGGCTATTTGCATGATCGTATGTTATGCAAATATAAGCCCTAATTATTAGATAAATTGCAGTAGTAAAACATTAAATAACATCGCTTCTAAAATATAAAGCCAAGATAGTTTGAGAAGTCACTGAGGTCTTCTCAGTATCTATGGCATCCCCTATAATTTGCTCCTTTGTATTTCAAAATAATTATTCTTGTTTGAGTCTTTCCTAATGGATTTTCCTATGAACAATCATGCAAAACTAAACTTTGAATTCTTGAAGACAATACTCCAATCATAAGACGTAACAAATTATAGGAGCTTGCACCTATAGAATAATTAGTAATCCAAAAAATTTAAACTTTATTTAATATTTAGATTAGGTAGCGGAATGATCTGTTGGAGATTTTGCAAACCAAATAAATATCATAAATTTCTTAGTTTGAATAATTGCTATTATCTATTATCGAGTGATATTCTCATTTTTCGAGATGAAGCATCACATGTAATTTCATACTCGGTTATTTAAACCATTGAATATATGAGAGCTGCTCGGTCATATTTTTTAAAATGAAAAAAAAAATTTCAGTTAGAATTATATATATATATATATATATTAATTTAAAAAAAAAGACTAACAGATTTATTTTGGTGACTGTTGGGAACTAATTTTTCTCTTCAACTTTGATTTGGTGGTTTTGTCTTCATACAACAGTAGTGTGTCGATGTCCCTTGAAGGCCTTGAATATTATTCTTTTGCTGATATACTTTGCCCATTTCTTCCTTGAGCAAGTATAGTCAACTAACTCCTCGATTCTAGAGTAATTTGTTTAATCACACTTAAACAAAGGGTTCTAGAATCTCTACATCTAAAGTAGTGGAACCCCCAATAGGGTGGTAAGTTAAGAGTGATGAGTGAAATTAATCGAAGTGAGTTTGATGTAAAAATGACCCTCCCCAATTTTTGGACTAAGTCCTATATTTCACATTTGTTTCATCCCTCTTCTGAGTTTGACTTATTTTTAACAAGTTAAGCTAAAATTTTACCCCAAATATCTTCTTGCCAACA
This sequence comes from Phalaenopsis equestris, assembly GCF_001263595.1. Classification (NCBI taxonomy): domain Eukaryota; kingdom Viridiplantae; phylum Streptophyta; class Magnoliopsida; order Asparagales; family Orchidaceae; genus Phalaenopsis; species Phalaenopsis equestris. The sequence continues at coordinate 1,857,377 of NW_018164497.1, forward strand.
TAAAATAACATAACCCAAAATAAAACAAAAACTTCAAATCCAAGACAAAACAAAAACTCCAAATTCAAAACAAAACAATACTCAAAATTTAGGCCAACACAAAACAAAACAAGTAAAAAAGAAGAAAAATTAAATTCACAACAAAATTAAAATTAAAAAACTTTTACTTATTTAAGCTTCGAAAGAAACATCTAGTTCGAAAGACAAATTCATTAATTTCAGTATTTATACTGAAATTATTACAACAAAGATAGAGCATAAGAAAACATTAATGCTCGGAAATTCTCGAATGACAGAAGATGTCGTCCCCAAATTTGATATTTTCGTTTAGCGGAGGGTTAAACTTACCTACAAACAAGAACGCTTGCTACCAAGGATCGTCAGTTAGGTTTGGAGCCATATTCAAAGAAATTAAAGTAATAATTGGCGACGTACCCCCACATTCCACGTTGTGATGACGACAACTGCTGCCAAAATCAAAGAGTCGTCTACCCCCACATTGATGACGACAACTGCTGCCAAAATCAAAGAGTCGTCAACTGAGTTCGACCTGAAGTGTAGTCAGAAGTTCCCTCCTCTTAAGAAGGTGACGGTAGAGAGAGAGTGTTAGGTATGATGTTCTCGCTGCTACCAGCATCATTGCCACTACTACCGGGTTCACTATTACTGCACCTGCTGATGTGCCAGTATCATCAAAAGAAAAGGGAGTTTGGTATGAAGAGGGGTCGATTGATGCCTTTGCTCTGACACCATCTATTTTCGAGAACGGTTCTAGCTCAAAGTTCATACCACTGACCCGAACGCAGAAAAGGAACAGGAGCCGGAAGAATCTTAAGGCTAAGAAAGTATAGGCAGATGAGATAACCCATGCCGCTGAGAGTCCTCGCTGGGAGGAAATAGGACTGCTTGAGACCTCACCTCTTCTCGGAGGGAGTAGGTTTCATCCCCTATCTGCTGCTTCTGGAGAGGAAAATGTATGTAAGATTGCTACTATGTTGCCCTGGTCCTCTCGCTGTGATGGACATGATAAAAGGAACGTGAAGTCTACACCGCTTACCTGAGTCTGTTCTATTTTTGAAAGATTGACCTGTAAGGAAAACTGTTCTTTTGTTGAGATCCTGAAAAGGATGGGATGTGTTGTGTTGCATCGGATGTAAGTGCAGATATTAAAGAAGGACAAGCTCGTTTCGCAATCTCATAGATCCATTCAGAGAGAGGAAGAAGTACCACTTCTGCGGATTTCTGCCAAGCTCTGTCTAAGAGACCGTATTGTCATTGCTACCACAGTTGTTGATATTGCTACTGCTTCCTCAAAACCAGTGGGACGATCATCGATCAAATCTCATCTCAGCCCAAGGATACTGCCTTCCGCCACACTCAAAGAAACCCCGAGGTCGAGTGATGATAACAGGTTGCTCATCACTGTATCTAGTCTGCGTGTTAGGGAGCATACTTCCTTCCATAGTGTTGATGCCATTAACAAGACAACTCATCTTAAGGCATCAGTGCCTAAGAAAAAGGTGTGGGGACCTAAGATCACCGGACCAATACTTTTGGAGAAGTTAGGAGGAGTAAAGTAATCCTGAAAAAAATTTCAAGTTTGATGCTCTGACCGCCAACACCACAGTCACATCAGATCCTATCACAGAAGGAGATGTTTGTCAGCAGTCTCTAGTTGATCTCAAGGTTTTTAAGGGAAAGACAATCGAGGCCACTTTAGAGGAGCTCAAAGCCGATATTCGAAAAAAGAAATTATATGACGATAGATAAACTGACGACTCATTTAAAAATAAAAAGAGAAAAAGAATGAAAATAGATAGAACCAAACATCTGGAGATTGATAGATCTTCTTCAAGGAAAAGTTAAATAACTAACTGCTGGAGCAAAGGGGGAATTTGGTTTGCTAACAATGAAATGCAATATAAAAGATTTGTAGAGTACTATGATTACAATGTATTTAAAATGCTTTCAAGTTGTTTGGTTCAATGTAAAATAAATGTATGATTGTATATTTTTGTGTTTGATTTGAAGTAGATTAAAAATAATATATTTACTTGGGCAAAGGACAGTAGACAGCGGACAGTAAAGTCCGGCGGCGATGGCGGACGGAGACATCGGGCTGCGTCAGCGGTAGACAGCGAACGGCAACATCAGACAGCGGACGGTGAAGTCTGGCGGCGATGGCGGACGGAGACATCGGGCTGCGTCAGTGAATAGCGGCGGGCAACAACGATGGTAGGGCGTGGCAAGGAGATGATGGTGTAGGAAGAGGCAGCAAGCCACCACAACCGGCAACGGGCGAAGGGAGGGGCCAGCGGCGGGGGGGGGGGGCAGGGGGGGGGGGGGGGGGGGGGGGGGGGGGGGGGGGGGGGGGGGGGGGGGGGCAGTGACTTGCCTATACCATTTTACATTAACAATGTAATTCAAATTCGGCCAACTTGGTTAAATTCTAAATTCAGTCAAAATGATCTACAATGTAAACTTCAAATTTATTAAAACTTTACGTTATATTTGCAAATTTTCAAACCAAATACAAAACTTTCTCAAAACTCTACAAAAGAATTACATTACAACGCTAACTAAGTCAACCAAACGACCCTAAGTCATATTACCACTAGAGAGCAAGCGGTTGACTGCCTCACTAAAGGGCTTAGTTCATTAGATTTGTCAAGATTATGTGACAAGGTGGCCTTAATAGATATTTTTTGCCCATCTTTAGGGAGAGTGTTGTGAATTAGACCTTATTTAGGGTCCTATTGGAAAAAAATGAGAATATTGAAAAGTCTAAGGGTTTAATTGTAAAATCTTGTAGTACACTATTTAAGCACATATTATGAATGTACGGATGATTTTTTTGGAACAATTATTTCATTAATTAGAAGATTCATTAAGTAATAAACCTCAATAAACATTACCTAGTAACACTAAAGTGAATCCTGTGGAAAAAGGATATGAGCAATGCAAAGTTATACGATTGAGAAGTGGTAAGGAATTAGAAGAGGTAATTAGGGAAAAGTTAGTGATAAGGAACCTAAACAGGAGAAAACTAGTGAAAAATCTTCACTTGACTTGGGAAAAGAAGCACCACCTTTTAGGAAAAAAACCTGAGAGAATACAACCATCTTTTCCTCAAAAACTTCAAAAACAAAATTTGTATCAACATTTCTCAAAATTGTTAGAAATGTTCAGAAAGCTAATAATTAATGATTCATTTACTGAAGCTTTAAAATAAATTCTTAGTTAAGTTTATGAAAGTTTCCCTTAATAAAAAATAAGTGATTATGAGATTATGGCCCTGATAGAGGAATATTGTGCTATCATGCAGAAAAAAACTTCCACAAAAAAATTGGAGGATTCAAATGGTCTCACTATCCGTTGTACTATAGGAGAAAAATTATTTCGAAAAGCTTAGTGTAACCTAGGAGCTAGCATTAAGATTAGAAGAGGTTCAACCTACCATTATAACTCTTTAGTTAGTTGATCGATCTTTGAATTATTTATAGATGTCCTTATTAAGGTAGATAAATTTATATTTATTGTAGATTTCATAGTTATAGATATGGAGAAAGAAAAAAAATTCCTATCATTCTGAGTGCACATTTCTCAGTTATTGGAAAAGCAATGATAAATGTTTAGAAATGGTAACTTACTATGAAAGTGAATGACCAAGAAGTTACTTTAAATATTTTTAAATTAATGATGTTTATCCAAAACCCTAGTGATAATAATTGCTTTAGTGTTTATGAGGTGGATGGGTGTGTTAAAAGCCGGTTTAATGCAATTTTACAGTTGGACCAAATATAGCAAGATTTCATTGAGAATAGTTGTAAAACTTCTAAGGAAAGATCAACTCTATTATTAGATGTAATGCCTAGAGTGATTTGGGATATGTTAGAGCTTTTAGACACCTCAACTAACTCAAAAACTTTAATACATTATGTATTTGAGGCACCTAAGTTAGAACTTAAGCTTCTCCAAATATATTTGAGTTATGTCTTTTTAGGAGAATATTTAAATTTGTTTATAATTATTTTTTTTGATTTGACTGAATTACAAGAGGCAGAGTAAATGAGCGTATTGAAGAATTTTAGAAAAGCCTGTGGTTTGAATATTACAGGTTTTTAAAAGAATAAGCTTTTCCTTATGTATGCATATAATATTAATGGAAGATGATCATGAACTAAAGGTTAATCCTCAAAGGAATCTTAATTCAATCATGAAAGAGTTAGTGAAAAAGGAGATTTTCAAATAGCTTGATGCAGACATTTTATAAGCTCTATATGATAATGCATGGGTGAGCCCAATTCATTGTATTGTTAAGAAATAAGGGTGGCAATATTGGAAAGCAATGGGAATGACTTTATACCCAATAAGAGTGTCATTAGTTGTAGAATTTATATTAACTATAGAAAATTGAACAAAGCAATTAGGAAGCATAATTTTTCCTTGACATTTCTTAATCAGAAGCTACATAGATTAGAAGGACACCCTTACTTTTATTTCCTAGATGGATATTTAAGATATAACTAAATTTTCATAACATTAGAAAACCAGTATTAGACAACTTCACTAGTTCCTATAAAACTTTTAATTTTAGGAGAATGTCATTTGGTTTATACAATGTCCTATTATTTTTCAAAGATGTATGTGTTTATTTTATCTGATATGAATGAAAAGGTAATTAAACTATTCATCGATGACTTTTTTTTTGAATTTGACACTTCCTTTGATACATGCTCGAACATTTAGCAGTGTTTTACTGAGATGATAGGACTAATCTTGAGTTGAATTGGGAAAATTGCCAGCTCATGATCATTAAAGGGACTCTTTAGGGCATAAATTTTCTAAGAGAGGGATAGAGGTAAATCAGGCTATGATTCAAGTTATAGAAAAACTATCTCCACCCACTTCTATTGAAGAGATTAGAAGTTTTTTAAGACGTGTTGGATTTTACCATAAATATATTAATGATTCTATAAAATTTCTAAATCACTGTTAGAAAAGGTTATCAATTGTTAGAAAAGGATGTTCCACTTAAATTTAATGATGATTTCCTTGCAACTTTTGAACATTTAAAGTAAAAATTAATCGCAACACCCGTTATAGTTGACTTAATTAAGTGTACCCATTTGAGCTCATCTGTGATGTTAGTGATTATGCATTTTGAGCTGTGTTAGGCTAGAATTTAAAAAAAAAAGTCTTTCATGTAATATACTATAATAATATAACTCTAAATGATGCATAAGTCAACTATATATCACAACCGAAAAAGAGTTACTATCAATAGTATTTGTAATCAAATCTAGATCCTACTTGATTGGTACTAAAGTGAACGTATACATTGATCACTTAGTTATCAAATATCTAATTATTAAGAAGGATGTCAATTCACGCTTGAGCAAATGGATACTTATGTTACAAGAATTTGATATTGAGATCATGGATATGAAATATTCGGAGAATCATGTAGTGGATCATTTGTCGAGATTTGAAAAGAGAAATTTGAGGATTGCTTGATAAAATTAATAAAAAAATTCCGATGAAAAACTACTTATAATTATTTAATAAATTATTCTTTTGCATGTTGACATTGTGAATTAAGTTGTAAGTGATATCATCCCATATGATATGTCATATAACTAAAGGAATAAGCTTATGTTTGATGCTAGATTTTATTTTTTGGGATGAACCTTCTCTTTTTAAAAAGTGTAAGGACCAAATTATTAAGAGTGTCCCTTTAGAAGAAGCGAAAAATATCATTAGATTGTGCCATTACTAATATTTTGGAGAGCATTTTGGAGATTTTAGATGTGCTTTTAAGATTCTTACAATCGAGATTTTATTGTCCAACCATATTTAAGGATGTTAATGAATATATTAAACGATATGATAAATATCAACAAACAGGTAATATTCCCTAAAATTATATTTTTAGAAATGAATTTTTTTTATTTAGGTATTAACTTCATGGGACCTTTTATACCATATTTAGGAAACTAATACATTTTGATTACAATAGATTCTATCTCAAATAGAAAGAGACATTGGCTTTAACTAGGCATGATTCACAAGGAGTTCAAAATTTTTTAAGGAAATATATTTTTAGCATATATGAAACACCTAGAGTAATTATTAGTGAGGAGAGGAGCTACTTCTATAATAAAAGGATCGAGACATTAATTACTAAGTGTGGGATAAAATATAAAATTTATGTTGCATATCAGCCTCGAAATAGTGATTTAGCAGAAGCTTCAAATAGGGCGATTAAGGGACTTTTAGAAAAAAATTATTATAGAAGTAGGGAGGATTCTTCCATTAGGTCAGATAATACATTGTGGGCATATAGGACAGCTTATAAAATACACATAAGAAGTCTCCATATAGGTTAGTTTTTAAAAAAAACCCAGTAGGGAGGATTCTTCCATTAGGTTAGACAATACATTGTGGGCATATAGGACAACTTATAAAATACCCATAAGAAGTCTCCATATAGGTTAGTTTTTAAAAAAGCTTGTCATATACCCATAAGTTTGTCATATACCTATAAAATTAGAACATAAAGCATATTGGACAGTTAAAGAAATTTAAATATAATCTCAAGGATTTGGCAGACAAAACAATTCCATTTGAATAAATTAAATAAAATTAGAATGCAAGCCTATGAGAATGTCAAAATTTGTAAAGAGACGATTAAAAAGTTGCATGATCAAAAGTTTATTAAGAAAAATTTAGAGTGTGTATAAAAAATTTTACCATATAATTCTCGAATGAAATTATTTCTTGGGAAGTTAAAGTACATCTTATCTAGCCCATTTACTATAGTGAAAGTTTACCCTCGATGGAGTTGATATTAAGGATAGAAGGATTGTTGGCATCTTTAAAGTTAATGAACAAAAATTTAAACCTTATCTCGAAAAAGATATAATAGGTCAAAGGGAAACCATTGACTTAGGTCATCCCAATTAAGAATCTGACATTATCTAGTTAAAGACATTAACCTAAACACTTCTTAGAAGGCAACCTAAGAGTTATCTTGTTGATTGTGTTAGTGTGCTTTCTTAATTTTGTGTGTAATAAATTTGTGTTTTAAGAAAATGTTGAAAATTCACCACCACACCAACCCTGAGCACCATAGTGCCCAAGTTGCTCTCTCAGTGATGCAGTAGCATTCTAGCACTGTCACACTAAGTTCTCCGCTCCACATAATTTCATCATAACCATTCAATTTCATTCCTATATAGTGCTATAGTGCCCAGACTCATCGCCACAATGCTATGACTTGACGCGTGAAACAAGTATTCTCCATAAACGCTATTGAATGCTCGTAGCTATCAGTTTGACTGCCCAGTGTCGCAAAGCTCATACCCAGTGCCCTGGCGCCGACCCTTTTTATATAAATCAGCATCTCTCCTCTTTTTATTTTTTTTGCGATCAAATTTAGCCAAGCGAGTCGGAGCGATTGGGTAAAAGTGAAGGGTGATGGATTTAGAGCTATTCCATGTTTTTGGTTTCTTATTTTCATCATTTTTCTAAGTTTTTTTATTGATTTCCTTTTCTTCTCCTCCTCCTTTTGATCTCATGGCTCTGAAGCCCAAAGACCCTAATTTTTCAACTACTTATAATGTGAGGAAATTTATTAGTGTCGATATAGCAGTTTCTTGATATCTAAGAAGTTAATTTTTGAGAGTGTTTCCTTAATTTCGAGTGAAGGGTAGAAGACATTATTATCAGGAGAAATGAAAAAAAGAAATTGTGCTATGAGGCTAAGCCTGTCATTATTCATGTTGCCTACGAGTTCTTCGCTAATGCAAAAGAACAAATGGATGACAATTTTTGGAAGAGGAAAACTATTTATTTTTGTTTTTTGTCCATAAAAGCTTTTTTTATCTCCCTTATATTCCCAACTATATATTCTAGTTTTCTTGTTCCAGAACTTGATTATGAGAAACTTATCAATTTTCTTATCGATTCCCGCACCCAATGGAGAATTCACAATGAATACATTATTAATTTCAATGTCTCTACTTTGACTACTAAATTGAAGGCTTGGCATTATTTTGCACTTGCTAAAATGGTGCCATCTACAAATATTAATGAGGTCATGAAGTAAATGATAGTTCTAATTTTTTGTATTTAGAAAGAAAGATATATAAACATTGGTTCTACCATTTATGTTTCTATCCAGAGAATCATTAGGGGAACGACCACTGTTAGTCTGGCCACCCATTAGTGATTTATGTCTTATGCGTTAAAGCGGGGGTTCAAAGGTGAGAGCTGATAAGAGCAGCTTCATCATAGTGAAGCTATGACTAAGGACACCTTGGGATCTTATCGGAAGACATCTTTTGGGCAAGGTAAGATTTCTTCTAGACCAACCCCATCAAGTGTCTGATCCTCTACCTCTATTTATTCTACAGGCAAGAGACTTGATACCTTGAGTAATGATATGGCCATCATTCAGTAGTGGTGAGTAGGATATGAGTCAGCAGTTCGACTATTATATTGATCAACACCAACTCCAACATGAGTACCAAGCATAGTTCATCTCGATTCTAACATTGCAAATTGAACACGAGGTCGAGTTTAAACAAGTTTCGTATTTTACCACCCTTCAAGATGATACGTGGAGATGATCGAGCCCATGGAGTAGGTCAATGATAAGGATGATGATAATGAAGAGGGCAGCGAATTTTGATTTTTTTGTTTTTCTTATGATATGACTTCTCCTTTATAGTGCTCAGTATTTTATGAACATTCTTTTAGTATTATGCCATTGTTACTCAGTGAAATGTGAATGTAAATATGTAACTATAGGTGTGAAATATGTAAATACATAAGAATGTGTGCTACTTAACTAATTTTCCAAATTATATAATAAGCCACGAAGGGCAACGTCCAAGTTGTAAATGAAGAAACCAAACGAAATTATAATATTTTGTTTTGTGATTCTTTTGAAGTAAAAAATAGAATGGGGCAAGAGATTTCAAAAGTTTCACCATAACTCAGCTATTGGTTGAAAAAAAAACATAAAAAAAGGTCTCAAGTTCTGCAGTCTAGTCTCTCTCCCTTAAATTAAAATCTAATGTTTAATTCAGGGAAACTTAGATAGCACACAATTCTTATGTATTTACATAACTCGCACCTAAATTTTCATATCTACATATATGGAGCACTTTGATACTAAAAACCTATACATGAAAATGTGTATTTCACAGTGAACAAGTGATAATAGTGTTATTTTTTATGTGATATTAAAGATTTAAGTGTTTTGCATCTCAATATGAAAGTTTCGGTGTGAGGTAAATACAAAAGAAGTGCTATGTATGTAAATGCCCCAAATTAAAAATCCAAAATGAAGGATAAAGCAAGAGTATTCAATCCAAAACATAACCATAATATCATACATGTAAAGCGAGGATTGCTAGATTGAGCTAGAAAGAGGCTTCATCACCTTTTTATTACTCAGCTGGGATTCGTTGGATTCCTGCGACCCTTATCAGGTCCGCCAATAAGTCCCCACGTTTCGAACTGCCTTTGTCTCGCTCTCGCTCTCTCTTTCTCTTCGTCTGATTTGGTGAAGAAACAGTAAGGACATGAAACACCAAACTCCCACTTCGGAGATTCCATGTCGGCATCACTCACAGGTTGTTTGCAGCCATAGCATAGCTTGAAGCTCCCTTGTTCCAACCCATGCTCAACAGATACTCTTTTATCGAAAACAAAGCACTCACCCTCCCACAGGCTCTCTGATTCTGGCACATCTTCAAGATACTTCAGAATCCCACCCTCCAAATGATAAACCTATAAGAATAATATGGAAAGAAGATCAGTATCAGCAGAGCGAATCATCACAAACTTTGTTTGAAATTGTAGTTAGGATTTCCAAAATATTATCTAAAGATAGAAGTAAGAATTACGATGAATTGAAGTTGAGGAATTTTATCTGAAGATAGAGAATATGAACAAAAAGAAGCAAAGTAATACCTCTTCAAAACCTTCGCTGAGCAGAAAACTTGAAGCCTTCTCACATCTGATTCCACCGGTGCAGTACATTGCAATGCGAGGCGGCTTTGGAGGTTCTAATAGTCTATTGTTTTCCATGTCCGGCTGCCGAGTTCTCGACCCATTGGCCTGAAACTTCTCGTTCACCCAGGCTGGGAACTCTCGAAATGAGGTGGTACATGGATCGACAGCGCCTTTGAACTTCCCTATGCGGGTCTCGTACATGTTGCGTACATCGATTAACACCTAGCCGATAAATGGAAAAAAAAAAACAATATCCAAACTTAAAATGCAATAATATAAGTTTTATGACAACAATTATAAAACCATGGAGCTGTTCTTTGCGCATTAATAATAAGAAAGAAAACACTGAATATCATACTTTACTATGGAACTAAGAAAGTCAGAAACTTTAGTCTTCAAATGAGTAAACCAAGAAATGATATCATTATAGAAGGTTATAGCAATCTATTATTGAAAGTCAGAAACAGCTGAAGAAACAACAAATTGTAACGAGTTACTCACGATATTAGGATCACTAATCAGAGCATTCCAGTCGCTTGGACGAACGTATTTTCCAACTCTTTCAGTAGGCATCACGCTTGCATCCCCAAAAGTCACAATCTGCTTGCAAAAAACATTTTTTAGGGGCATTTACATATATACCACCCAATTCCTATATATTTACATATCTAAAAGCTAAATTTTGCTTTTTACACTTATACCACCCAAATATTTCATCTCACATCACAAATACCGCCATTTTAACTTTTAAAAAGTGAAATACACCTTTTCATGCATAAGTTAGGTGGTATTTATGTGAGAATTGAAGTTTAGGCGTAAGATATAGATAGGACTTGAGTAGTATGTATATAGAACTTCCCTTTTTTTTAAAAAAAAAAGTCACAAGAAAATTGAGAAATGATATTCTAATGTGTTCTGATGGTAGACTCCTGTTCAATCAGACCAAGAAAAATCACCTCTTTCTTCAGTTTAACGCGAACATGATCCCAGCGAAAAGGGGCTTCTTCACCTGCTCCAAGAGGAGAATGGCTGGTGTGTCCATGATGAATGGCCTCTTCTTCAAGGCTAACAGGCGATTCAACTATTCTTAGGCCCCTTAGACTTTCATGAGATTGGATAAATTCAAGAACTTTCTCTACTGATTCTTGCGTCCCACATATGCTACCATTTATTCCCTCTGGTGCTAGAATGATACCTCCTGAAATACGCTGAAAAGAATCAGATATGTAAATCTCCATACAAGCAAATTGACGGAAGAAGAGAAGATGAACAATGTTATAACTAAACATGGAACTTAAAGTTTGACATAGTTCTCACAGATTAGCTAACTGATTATACCTGCAATTACGATGTCTTTTGGTTTTTGTAAATGCAAAAAAGAGTTATGACGATAATCACATCTAGAACTTGAGTGAACGACATTCATTTTATATGCATGATTTCACTCTTATCATTTCATGATAAAATTTTGATGAAATTGTCTGTGCCTTCACAAAAAGAGTTTCAAAGGAAATTAATTATCCAACATTTCAAAAAGTAAATCTATATAGAAGTCCTCTTTTCCATCTTTTTTAAGGAGAAGAATGAAATATTAAGAAGAAGAAAAAGAGAGACCAGATTAATCACTTATATTTAAAGCAGTGGGATATTCGAATGATTGAACTCAGGTATGCATACTATTTTATACACATTCCCGCTTTGTACACGCCATTATATAGTACATTAGAGGGTAGGATGGTAAATTCCGTAAGTTGAGTATGGTAATTTTACACTTCTGGTGAAGGTTTTAGAAATGGATTTACATCCCTTGTGCTTGAGGGTTGTCGTATGTGAGTGTTCCTTAGCTCATATATATCCACATTAAGCGGAGAAATAGGGAGAAGATTGTCAGCCTGCTTGTGAGATCTTGATGCCGAGAGCTAGAGAGGGGTTTTGTGAGGATGTCAACTACCTGATCTGCTGTCATGATGTGCTTGATTGAGAGGTTGTCATTCTTGAGGTGGTCCCGTATGAAATAGTAGTCTGCTTCTATATGCTTTGTGCTAGCATGAAAGATGAAATTTTCAACTAGTACAATGGCAGAGGTGGTCATAAAGAAGAGGCGTAGGAGTCGATGGATGTCCTTGAAACTCTTGAAGTGGACGGTGAATCCAAAGAATCTCTATGGTGTCTATTGCTAGGACGTGATAGTCAGCATCTGTTGAAAAGTGTGCCAGAACTGATTATTTCTTTGCTGACCAAAAAATGAGATTGGAGCCCAGGTACGCACAAAAGCCTAAAGTGGATCGACGGTAGTCTGAGTGAGATTGGAGCCCAGGTAGGCACAAAAGCCTAAAGTGGATCGACGGTAGTCTGAGTTGATAGCCCGGTCGACATCTACATATACTTGGAGGTGAAGTGTTGTCACTGTGATGGGTAGTCCTAGGTTGGGAGTTCCTTGTACGTAGCTCTTGGCTAAACTGATTGACAATAAAAGTGATCTCTAGGCAAGTGATTGTGAGCTATTGAAGTGCTCCTATGAGTTTTTGATAACGATGAGGGACTGGTAGTGGTCTGAAAGATGAGTTATTAGGTTGGGGTTTAGTGGAGAGGGGTGATAAGACGGATTTGAAATTTACCATTCCAATTATTTGTAGTTTTTGTAGTATTGTTTTGAAGGTCCGTGGTTTGGTATATGAAGTATCATTGTGTGATGTGTTAAATTTGGAGGCCCAAAACATGTTTGATGAGTCATAATTGTTTAAAGCTAAGGATTTGGATGAGGTTGTGGATAAGTTTAATGATGATGGTGGTTGAGTTGACTGTGATGAGTATATCATCTACACATGCAAGCAGATATATGAGTGTAGAGTTATGTTCATATATAAGGAGGGAATGATCTTCTTTGCTAACCCAAAATCCTTGATTGAAGATTTATGTGCAAAATGTTGAATACGATTGTCGTGGTGCTTGTTTTAACCTATAGAGAGCCTTATTAAGTTTGCAGACATAGTGAGTGTGTTACTTGTCTGTAAAACTTGATGGTTGTGTCATGCATACTGAGCCATCTAGTTTCTCATGAAAAATGTATTTGAAATGTTGAGTTGTTCAATGAGCAATTTGTTGGCTGTAGCAATAATGAGAAGAATATGTATGCTGGGAAACTTGGCCACAAGATTGAAACTTTCCTGGTAGTCGAGTCCTAGATGTTATTTGTATTCCTATACTACTAGGCAAGCCTTGTAGAGTTGTAGTGAGCTATGGTCCCATATGCATAATATTTGGTTTTAAATGTCCATTTACATCCGAGTATTTTGGTTGGCTGGTGGAGGCACTAGGATCCATGTGCCTTGTTGAAGTGCAAGAAATTCTTATAACATTGTTGCTCTGCAATGTGTGTGTTTGATAGCTTGTAGAAAGGAGGTTGGGTCTATTTGGGGTGTTTGATGAATGAGGTTGAGAATGTTTGCGAGTTTGAGATGTATTGTTTGTTGTTTTATCTGCATATGATGGGTTTTGGTGAGTATGACTGGGGGTTGGTTTGATAATAGCGGGAAAGTTGATGAGCTAATTGTGTTGTGTGGTTGGGAGGGTAGAAATGATAAATAATAGTGTGTGAGGTATATATGTTGTGGGATTATTGATAGTGATGAAGGGTTTTTTGTTGTGATTGGGGAAGTTGTGTTCTTAAAATGTAATGTTAATGGAGTGAATGATTCATTTGGTTAGTGTAATAACATTATATTCTTTGTAGCTTTGGATGTAGCCAACAAATATGCAGTGAGGTGCTTTGGGAGCCATTTTGTGTTGTGTCTGTGGTTGTTGTCAAAGCCAACATGATCATTCGAATATTCTAAGATGGTCATATGTGAGTTTTGTTTCGTGTAGTAGTTGATTGGGTGATTTGAAATGTGTTGTGAGATGGAAGTCTGTTTATTAAATATGTTGTGGTAAAAATGACATTTGTCCAAAAAATGGGATAAATATTGGTTGTCTTTAGTAAAGTTCTTGCTATTTCTATTATTATGTGTCCATGCTTTCTTTTTTCTAGGAGGTTTTGTTATAGCATGCGTAGGCAGCTGAATTGGTGAAGGATTTCCTTGGAGTGAAGATGGTTATTGAGAGCGTGAAATGTATATTCACCATCTCCACTAGATCTTTATGGAGGCGTTGAAGTGGTTTCTAGGTGTTTTATGTAAATGATTGTTACATTATCTTTTTTCTTAGGATGAGGTGACGATGTATCGACGGATGTAGTGAGTGCTCGTAGTACTTATGTAAAATGATTTAATAGTTATTCTCTGACAATCCTACAAAACCACAAACATCACACCCTTAATAACAGGAAAGTTTCAAACTTTTCACATTGTACACCACTACTTCTTAGTAGTACATATCTCCTAATTGCTGAAATAAGTCATATCTCTCGTAACAACATATGCTTTAGCCCTGGGAAACTCAACAGGGAAAAATTCACTCGAAACATCTATGTGCCATAAAAATGGAGTTACTTCCATCACCTAGAAAGCAAAAACACCTAAATGAGAAACAATCCATTGTTACTTGAAAGTACTCGCAACTACTCCCTGCAAACATAGCTTCTGAGCCCGTAGAAGAAGGAAGATTCGAGCTCAATGGTAAACTCTTGCGACTACTCTTTAAGACATAACCCAGAAAACTTATTGTTAGTGAAAACACCGTTTTGATTAAATATGAATACACGTCTTCAGACAAAATTGATAAGGCAGGATGCCTGTTGCGACCATCACATCCCTTTAGTCATTAACCGGATTTACCTGATCCTTTATTTTTTATTCTCTCATTCTTCTTGCAATATCCTATCGAAGAGCTAAGAGAATCAGGAAATTAAATGTATAGCCGAAAATGAGATTTTTTTTTTTTTTGAAACAGAAAAGCCCAAGTACTAAATGGCCCTAATGAGCTTAATGGATCGAGCCCATCAATTGTGCACTTACTCGTTAGCTGCACTTTTAGAAATGAAAAGCTATAGAGCTCCTTTCTGCCCATAAGGACCCCATGAGTACCTCCGAAGCACGCCTACATTCTTGCAAGTTCCTCTGAACAAATTTATCAAGATTTAATCTTCAAGTGAGTTTTTTCAATCGAGCTCACTCACACTGCCCGAGTTCTTATTTCAAACTCGCACGAACTGGTTGGACCTTCCCACTAAACCCGTCTGACAACTACTTGAACACACAACCTGACGGGCAGTTCTTCTACATAGAAAGAAGACAACATCAATATGTCAACATGTAAATAATCATTTATTAACATCGTGATAATCCATACCAGCAGTCTTGACGAGAACAAGTTTGGTCAAACTTCATATTATATGGCTATAACCTAATTTTATATTTTATTATTTAAACTTTTGAGCGGATACATAGGATTCATAACATATAAATAAAAAGAAAAAGGGAAAAGGGAGAGAGATATACCTCTCAATGCTTCCTCGACCCTGGACCCTAAAAAAACTCCCTGATCATCCCTCTCTCTCTCATAAAATCCCCCAACTTATTCTCAATCCTTCGCAAAGTTTCTCCCGGATTATATTAGTTCATGAATTATACGGAATCTCGCATCCCATGATCCCAAATGGATTCAACACTAGTCAAATTTGAATCATCAAAATAGCAGTCAAGTTCATCCTCACCTTGTAGATCTTGGCTTCAGGAGAGCAGAAGGAAAGTGAGATGGCTAATCTCTAGATCTTCCTACCAATGAGCAGAGAGGGATTTTCCCGAGGGAGGGCGAGACTATGAGATGCGAAGGCTTTCGAGATTGATTTCTGGTAGAGAGGGCGTGACAGCAAGGCAAGATCGTGAGCATTTTTGTTAGGCAAATAAAAGTAATAGAGAAGAAATTGGGCAAAATACCAGATCAATCATTATTATAGAAGTTTTTTTCTTTCAGGTGGGCAAGCCAGTGTCTACCCCTAATCACCATGCCTTACAATTTATTCTTCTAAAAAAATAGTTAACCACATGCACGAACAAAATGAAGCTTATTTTTGTGCAGATTTAACTTTATGCTGACATATTAATCCAAAACCCAAAACAAAGTGGCCGACACATTCAACATGAGATCAGCTTTACTGGCCCAACTCCAAAGAGAAATTACTGGTTTTGAATGCATCCAAAACCATATAACAAGGATAAAAACTTCCACACTATATGACAACATTGTTGTGATTCCAAAATTGTTAACGAGTACTCCTTAAGTCATGAATTTTTGTGCAAACACAATCAATTATTTATTATGCATTCATTCATGCGCACGCAGCTTATTAAAGAGGCTCATACAGGTGGATTGTTCACACATGCGAGATGTGAGAAAACTCTTGAACAGATGAGGGAAAGTTTCTTTTGGCCAAAACTTAGAAGAGAAATTACTCGTTTTGTGGAAAAGTGTTTTGTTTGACAAGTTTATGGAGGAATAGGCCAAAATACTGTCTTATTTGCACAGTTACGTACATTGGACTCCTTTTGTGAAGATCTAGGTTTAGATTTCATTTTGGGCGGGTTTACCTTGGATCAAAACAAGGGAATATCATAGAAGTGGTGGACATATTTTCTAAGATGGCTCATTTTATAGCTTATAAAAGGACCTTTTAATGCTTTTTATATTGTGTGTATAGTTTTCAAATAAATTGTTAGACTTTATGGAGTCCCTCAAAACCTAATGCACAATTGTGATGTGAAATTTGTTAGCTATTTTTGGAGAGAACTTTGGAAATGTTTAGAAACCACACTACAACTGAGCTCCGCAAATCACCAATAAATAGACGAACAAATTGAAGTTGTTAACAGGACCTTATGTAATACGTTAAGTTGTCTGGTGCAGAATAATCCAAGACAATAAGCACAAGCTAAATTAGCTTACAATTCAATAACCAACCAATCCAACGGTAAGTGTCCCTTTAGTATCATATACACCCAAAAAACCAACCACATCACGGATATCACTCTTCTTCCTAAATGCAAAAGCAAAAATGTTGTTTCAATGGTTAGTAATTTTACTACCTTACTCCACAATGTGCCTGTAAGCTTGAAATGTCCAATGCAGAATATAGGAAGAAAGAAGATGTTAACCGACATTACAAATCTTCCACTCAGGTAACCTTGTCAGGGTTAGGATTCATAGGAGTGATTCAAGTGATTACTTATTGGAAATTTAGTCCACAGAAGTTTGTATCTATTCCAATTGCTAAATGTATTAATGAAAATGTTTACATTAGTGATTTTTCATGTCATCTACTTTCAATGCATCTAACATCTACACTTATTATCCTCTGATGAAACAGACAATCCCAAGGCTTCCCTCTTGTCGAACTATTCTGAAGCTGACATGGTGTTATCCGACTCCTGCATGATATACATTACCACTGCAGTCCCTTCCATTACAGCTTTCTTTCGTTGATTATAGTACTTAATACCTTAATTAGTTGATGTAATGCTTGATTAGCTAGAATTACTTTTTCTTTCTGTTTTGGGTAGCTGTCTATAGAAGAGGCCAAATAAAAGTTCTATATGTTATCTGAGGAGGAGGAGAAAAAGAGAATAATAAAATTTTCTGATTTTCAACCATTGTTTAGCTCCCCTTTTCTTTTGTATTGCAGATACTACGCCAAACAATTAGCTAGAACTCCAAATCAAAGAACATTAGCAAAATTTCAGTAACTAAGAACAAAAATATGCAAACTACAGGGTTAAATAGCAGGGTGATCTTGCTATCTTGTAAGAGATAGCTGTTATAATCTGTGCATAAAAGGTTAAAGAGCACTTGAACAGAGAAACGGCAAACACATCTCACATCCTAGTTAGAATCTCGAAAAGCAAAAACAGAAAGAATAGTAAATAAAAAAATAGAACTTTCAATCTCCTCACCAGTTCTTCGCAGAGATCTTTCAGTGGTCTGCGCATCTCCTTGTAGTTCGCAAAAATCGCAAACTTATATAAAGACACAACCACTAAATGCCTCACGGGCCTCTCAGCATCATCTCCATCTCTCGCTAGAGTTATCTCCAAACTCCCAACGGCGACCGCTTCCGGTTCCTGACGAAATCCGGTAGCGCCAAGCATTGGGCTTTCGATAGGATGCGGGCTGCCATTAGTCGCACAGCAAGAGAGGTTAGGGAGTAGGGATTTCTCTCCGGCGGCTTCCATAGAGAAAGGGATTCTAATGGACCTCAAGCGAGGAAATCTGAAGCTGAGCGCGATGGGGAGGACCCTCACCTCTGACGCGCCTGCGCCGATTACAGTACCCATTTGTGTTAGTCGATTCGTAGAAACGCACCTTTTGTTATCTTAGGGTCTCTTCGGGCATTTGACCATCTACAATTAATTGATAATCACTTGATTCCGATAATTTGGTTGATTATTTGTGTAATTAAAAAATAACTTATTTGTAACTGTTTTTTAGATAAATGATCATTTTATCCCGTACAGTAATTTTATTTGTAACAGAACTGTAATAGCAATATATTTGATACTAGAAAAGAAAAAAATTATTTTATAACAGTAAATAAAATAATATACACACATCACATATTAAGTGAGTGTCAAGTATATTAAAAAATTTATTAAAATTACAATTAAAAATATGATAATATCAAACATGTTATAGCAATAAACTTATACCAAGAAACAACAAGACTCCCTTTACATATCAGTTTGCCTTTAGCCTCCTTAACAAAGATTTCTGGTAATGGTTATAGTATAAGTAGAACAAACAAAGTTACTGATAGAGTGATTCAGCTCCATAGGTCCACCATAAAATTCTAATTAAGGTCCCCAAGTAGTCCAATAATCGAACTAAAAGCAAGGGTTGTCTATGTTTATGTAATGAAGATTTCTTATGTGAAAAAATATTATTCCACTATAATGAAATTCTGGTGAAATGAGATGAGATAAATGTTTATAATATGTCTTGTGCTAAATATGAGCAATTTTAATTTTATATCATGATACAGTACATAAAAAATCATTGGTTAATCTTAGATATAGTTTCTAAATCCGTGGCTAGGCTATGAGGATACTGAACCTAAAAATGCATATATTTTTTGTGTATCAAAATTCCCCAAACTTACATGTTACTTGTCCTCAAGTAACTTCTCTACTACATAAAAATATGACGTATGGTAAAGAATTTAACTTTTAAACTTTCATATTTTAGTTCTCTAAACATAATAGTTTAACTTAAGAAAAATTCAGAACAATTTTAGTTAATACTAAAGATGTAAAGATATTCAGTAATTAAGTCTAACGTTTTTTATCTTCTATTTCTTTCAAGAAAAATTGCAATTTGTTATATTAAAGTCACTTAGAAAATTCAAATGAAAAAGAACTTCATAAAACTTTATTAATAATTAAGTTAATATTCAAATCAAAAGTTTAGAAAATGTATCCAAGTCTTTTTCCTTAAGGTGATTCAAGTGAAGTCAACTTTTAATTGGGCATCACCTCAAGTTTCTCCTCACATCTTTTTTTTTTCTTTTCTTTTTTCTTCTTTTTTGTGAGGAGTATTATATCTGGATAGTCTTTCTTCATAAAGTTAAAAACTTTTTACATTTCTTCTTTTTTCTTCTTTTTTAATTTTTTTTGTGAGGATTACTATGTCTGGATAACCTTTCTTCATAAAGTTAAAAACTTTTTACATTTCTTCACTTAATAAATTTATATTAACTTAAGGATTTCATAAAGTTTAATTATTTTCTTTTTACATGAATCTTTTAAGATTTTTTTAATATTTCAAAAATACAAATTTTCTTTTTTACTAAAAATAGAAAAACATAGTCTTTATCTCTTTTACAAAATATCTTAGCCCCTAAAATTAACCTATTTTCTTTTTACATGAATCTTTTAAGATTTTTTAAATATTTCAAAAATACAAATTTTCTTTACTAAAAATAGAAAAGCATGGTCTTAATCTCTTTTACAAAATATCTTAACCCCTAAAATTAACCTTTATTATTGAAAAATTTTACATAAATTTGCTATATATTTAGAAACATAAATATAGTTATCTAGAGTTAACCCTTAATATCAAAGGTCGTGTTAACTTTAAAATTTTGAAATTTTGGTTAAGTGATGACAAATAAAATTAAGTTCTTTCTCTCTTTCTAAAAATGATTTTTCTTCTCCCCCCCCCCCCCCCCCCCCCTTTTTT
>NW_018164497.1:1878978-1893062 GCF_001263595.1 Phalaenopsis equestris
AATAACAACCCCTTGATTTTGTATTTGATTTCCCATATTCAACATCACTTCTTCCATCGTCAACTTCTTTTCCTTAACTTGTGGGTTAGGATTGGAGTTAAATCCTGGAGGATAATAAGGTCGAAAATTAGAGTTTCCTTGATTGTTCAGATTTACAGATAGATTCACCGAATTATTATAATTATTCCAACTAAAATTAGGGTGATTTTTCCATCCAGGGTTAAAATAGTTAGAATAGGGATTGTTATTTCGATTATTTATAGTGTTTAAGTTGCTCAGTATAATCGATACAACATTCTTGTACTAAGCAAAATTTCTTAATGATAATTATGCATCAAAATTTATAAATCTTTGAGGCAAATCAGTACAAATATGTAGTACACAGTTGTATTGAGCTGCATTATAAGTATTCTAATATTAATCATGTGGTTTTGTGCAACCTTTTTGCATTGGTTGTACCGATGAAAAAATATTTTAAAAAATGGATGCTTAATTAGAGCACAAAAAATACAAGAAGTATTCTTAAAGAAACTCATGCTTTGATTCTATATACAATCAAATTCATTCAAACAACCATGTTCTCATTTTTTATTACAATATCTAAAAATTCCTTATTTCATAACCATATGATTCTTTTCCTTATTATATATGGGTTGTTATGCTTCATTACAACTAAAAATTCCTTTGCCTAATTATGTCTGTCATCATCTCAGTGTAGCCAATGAATGCATTATTTCTATTTGAAGATGGCATGAATTCTTGTTAATGTGGATATACCATTAGCACACGATAGCAAAACCTTGGAATAAAAATTAATATCCTTGCAATGGGACCTTTGTTAAACATTGAGGCATATTAGAGAGAAGTAGTAGCAGATATTGTGAAACACTGAGACATATCAGAGAAAGAGATTGTTTTCAATGCTTTTTC
Source organism: Phalaenopsis equestris (assembly GCF_001263595.1). Taxonomy (NCBI): domain Eukaryota; kingdom Viridiplantae; phylum Streptophyta; class Magnoliopsida; order Asparagales; family Orchidaceae; genus Phalaenopsis; species Phalaenopsis equestris. The sequence continues at coordinate 1,879,909 of NW_018164497.1, forward strand.
ATGATCTTAAACTATTGTTTATTTATTTTTGTTTTTCGTTATAATAACATTGAGTCAGCCGCGAGAAAAAAATTATAAAAAATGTAAAAATAACTAATATAAGAATTACTATTATATTCTTTTGTTCTCCATGTGAGATTTTAATCTTGCATTAGTAACACCCTTTGCTTGTTTTTTGGCTGAGTCTTTTGCCCGTACATCACCTTTCTCAGTAGTCTTTTCCTTCTTCATATCTTTGTAATTTCAAATGAGTTCCCTCCACGTATTGGTTCGATATCATCTCATAACTTCTTCAAAGTGTCTAATATATATTATTCCGTCTCTTTTTTACCTTATGCTATGTTGCTTATTTGACACAAATACTTACTAATGTGATTACAAAATATAAATGAAATGTAAGACCCACTACTTCCTTCACACTCTCTAAGTTTATTATAAGCAGTATCAGAGTAAATATTTTTCATTGTTTTGCAGGACCACTTCATTAACATATACCTTTTTGGTATTCTAACAACATGTTTTTGACACAAAACCTTGATGTAGTGGGAATAAAGTAATCCAATTATCTCAAATTTCCTGCAACTAAACTACATGGTGGAATTGATTTTATCATATTGGACAATCCAAATCATAGAATTTCCATTATTATCCAAGTTTCTAACCATGTTTTTTGAAGAACTTTGATCAATTTTTTCTGCTGCCAGTCCACATGCCCTGTGTAGATATTCATTTTCCAATAAGGAATATAGCCTTCTTAGGTAGAATGCAGCAACTAGCTTCAATATTGGGCTACTTCTTGCAATGTGAACAATCACAGACTGTTTACATTTAAAATTCTCATCTTGTTCATTTCTTTTCCATATATCCATGATCATTTTCAATCCTAGAAAACAATCAATGATGAAACTTGTGGGCTTAGAAATTCCATGACACATATTATTTGCAAACTCACTGCATTATGCTGATAAATATTTTATACAGAAAGTATCTTTATTGATTGTTGTAGACCGCTTGGTTTTAATTCTATATAACTTATTTGACCAAGAATTATCTTGGAGGTTTTCTTTCCAATCATATTAGACTATGCTTGCTCAAACTCCTCTTCTGTATCACATTTACTTGTGCATGTGTAAAATAGGTTTTTAACTATCTTGTTTCCATTGAAGCAATGAAATTTCGAAGGAGCATTCTTAAGGATATGCCAACGGCATAGTTTATGTCGAGTGCGCGACAACGCAACTTTTATGACCCTTATCATAGCTTGGTCTCATCAGTGAATATTGTTGCAGGGTACTTATCATCCATTGTGCAGATAAAAGTTTTGAATAGCCAGTTGAACTGCTCAATTATCTCTTCTAATAAAAATGCTACTCCAAACAAAATATTTTGCAAATGATGATGAACTCCTATGGATCACTAGCTAAATTGTACTTATTAAGTCGATAACTTGTATAAAAAAACTATGACACCACCGAAGCATTCATAGTTATTCCTTGCCATGCCATTAGTCCAAAACAAATTAATCAGTCTATCTGGCGCATCAAATCGAACATCCCTTGCAAACATTTTTTTTCAGCCTGTCTTTTCTTAAATAATTACATTAGAGAATTAGTATCACCATTCTCAATTCTTGCTCCATTATATTTTTATATATGATTATATGCTTCTCTTCCCGTAAAATCTAGATTTTCTATTCCTTCAACTTCCTCAGCAAGATACCAGAATGCATCAATAGTTATAATTCCTGCTTGTGTCATTGATTGCAACACAATCTCTTTGTCTTTTTTGATTCCTCGGTGTGATCTCAATAGATGTTGATCAGTTGACATGACTAATGATTGGTTGTGTCTACAAATTTATTTACAATCCAATTACCTTCAAGATCAACAACAAATCTAATTATTACATGACAACCACTTCTACTGTCTAATTTATGGAACTTCATCTCGGTGCTTAGATTGAGTCCTTTCTTAAAACCAGCCTTTGAGCATAAAAAATCCTTTGATTTTATATTCATTATTCTTGATGTGTAACACACATGATCTTTCCTTACACTGAATCCATAAAAGTGAGCATAAGAGCAATAAATATCATAGGCTTCATTCTCGTTGTGCACAATTGCACAAATTAAATCTTCGATAATTGGTTCATAAATTTTATGATTGACATTATTACTTGCAAGTTCTGACATATGGTCCTATAAATTCAACATAAAATAAATTAGTAAAACCAATAGAACATTGAATTGTTCCCTTCAGTACAACCGTATTGTATCGGTTCTATAAAAATAACTTAGTACAACCAATACAATATGATTATACAAGTAGTGATAAATCAGTAAATCCTATTCATGAGGAAAAAAAATACAAATTTATTCTTTCTATATATACAATTTTTTTTATTGTTATGTTACAATTTTTGTTATGTTACAATTTTTTGTAACAGATAGAACATTGCATAGCGACCTTTGGTACAACCATGTTGCATTGGTTGTATTGAGATAAATCGGTACAACTAATACAAAATGACTATATAAGTAGTGATAAACTATTCAATCATATATAGGAGGAAAAAAAATACAAATTCATTCTTTCTATATATATACTTCTTTTAATGGTTATGTTACGATATTTTACAAGGGATACAATATTGCATTGTTCCTTTCGGTACAACTATGTTGTATCGGTTGTACTGATTACTACTGATTTTTAGTAATCAGTACAACCATTTTTAGTAATCAGTACAACCAATACAACATGATTGCACAAATAATGATAAATCAGTCAATCATAACATTGAGGGAAAATAAAAATTAGAAATTCATCCTTTCTATATACAATTCTTTTTATTTAAGTTAAGATTTCTTATAACTAATAAAACATTAGATTGATACAACCTTATTATATTGGTTGTAGTGAGATAAATCAGTACAACGAAAATAACATGACTGTACAAGAAGTGATAAATCAGTTAATCATAACTAAGAAAAAACAAAAAAATAGAAATTCATACTTTATATATGCAATTTTTATTTTTATGTTACGATTTTTTACAATTCATAGAACGTTGCATTGTAACCTTCGATACAACTATGTTGTATCGATTGTACTGAGATAAATCAATACAATCAATACAACATGATTGTACAAGTAGTGATAAATCAATCAATATAATCCATGAGAAAAAACAAAAATCACAAATTTCATTATTTCTATATATACATTTATTTTAGTGTTATGTTACTATTTTTTACAAGAGATAGTATATGGTTTTACAAGCTCAAATTAGCCAATCCTAGCGACAAGAATAAGCAAAAATTAAAAACTCATTCATCAGCATAAAATCAAGACTGTTTTCTTCGAATATAAATTATTAAATATTACATGTATCAAACCGTTTCAATTAATAAAAATAAATAAAGCTTACATGTTAACATGCAAACAAAATTTTGTTTCAAAATTACCGATGAGTTCAAGTCCTTAATTTCATCGCTAGAAAAAGAACCAAATATGACTTCAGGGTTGTTTAAGTTATCATTCTTGTTGTTCTCCATTCTCAAGAGTCTTCCTGAGTTTCAACAACGACAACGATTTTTTCCTTAGTCTCGACAATGATAACACTTTATTCATGATGTTCCACAATGACAAATCTTTTATACATAAACCCTAAAATTACACGAACCAATGTTCTTATTTTGTTTTCAAATTTGTTGGCACGTTCTTTTCTTACATTAAAATGACGTGCCAATATCCTACGACAGGCTGAGTCGAACTACATCGTTTATTATAAATTTTTTAGAATAAAATAATAATAAAAAAAATAAAAACGCGTGATATATTTGCATTGGCTTCAATACATGCCTTTATGTGCATCATCTGGACAAAATAAATTTCCCATCCGAAGATATATTCATAGGCGTGTCATGCAGAAAACCATTGATTTACATCTAACGGTTGAAAATTCCCATGGCAGGCTCCGGATAAAGCTAGGGTTACATTCTATAAGTACTCTCCTTGCGCGAACGGGCGCTAGAACTCGAGCGGCGGTCTCTCGTCATTGTTTGCCATGGGTGAGAAGAAAGCAGTTATTTTTCTCGTTGAAGTTCTTTCCTTTCGATCTGCAGCGGGGATTTGCATTTCGTATGGATTGTTCATTATTTACAGTAGAAATGATTTGCAGGAAAGGTGCACGGATCTCTGGCTCGCGCTGGCAAAGTGAGGGGGCAAACGCCGAAGGTGGCGAAACAAGATAAGAAGAAGAAGCCGAGGGGGAGGGCCTACAAAAGGATGCAATACAATCGCCGCTTCGTCACCGCCGGTGAGCTCTGCAATCCATATTTTATAGCTTTTTAAAGAAAGGGCTTGCTTTTTATGATTTAATTGTTTTTTCAGTTGTTGGATTCGGGAAGAAGAGGGGACCTAACTCGTCTGAGAAGTAAAGATCGGGATTGCAAACTTTGTAGGAGTAAATTTCTGATTTTTGTTTGTTTTTTAAGTAATTTATGGCGTTTACCTTATTTTGTTGATGCTGTTCAAAACTTCGAGTATGAATTAACATTGTATATGAACTTCTTTCGTATTCTATGCATGAGATGTTATAAATTTATCACTTTCTAGTCTTGCTTTTTTAGTTGGATTCATTTTCTTGTGATATTTTATCTTTGTGTGGGATTTACATACAGACCATACCACTCAATTCCTATGTATTTTCATATCAATCTCCTAAGCTTTACTTTCTACATTTCTATCACCCCAATCCTTAATATCACATCAAATATACTACTATTTTAACTTTTAAAAAGTGAAATATATCTGTGTATAGGTAGGTGACATTTATGCAAAAATGAAGTTTTGGTGTTAGATATGACAATACATGGAAATTGAGTTGTATGTATGTAATTCTTTCTTAAGTTTTTTTTTTAATTTTTTGCTTGATGTAAGTTTGTTTTGTTACATCTATCGTTCAATGCATGAGGGAAGCCAGGATTCCAATCCTAATACATATTCTGTATAAGGGGAAAATCACAGTAGTAAGTCTACTCTTCAAACAATGGGTCTACATGGTTGTTCTTGTTGGTCAAGTTAAAATTTTGCAAACAGATGAGCTATTCACTAGGCCTTTGATAGTGTTAACTAGTGGCTTGTAATGGTATTTATAGTACATCAATTGGTTAAGGTGCATGATAAATGTTCCGTTCTTTATTATTATCAAAGGTGAGCTTTAAGGTTATTTTAATTCTAAAAATGATTTGAGACACGTCTGCCCCTATACTTCTTTCCCTTTTTTCGAGTACTGGAGGAATGTTTGCTCCCTCTTCTGTGTTTCTCATTGATGTGAATGAAGATATTTATACATGATTGCCCATCTACCAATGTTTGGCTGAATCCCATGATTCCTGAATCTACTGAAAGAGTAAAGTAAGTTGTTCCCATATTTAGTTAAGTTCCTTGATTCATGTTAAATTCACTGATTAAAGGGATTTAAAAAATTCAAATTTATTGACTGTGTGAAACAGTAAAGTTGTACACATATTTAAAGTAAGCTTTTTCTTCAGTATGCCTTTATATTTTGGAGCTGCAATTGGAAAATTCAACCTAGAAACAAAAATGGAGAAGTCTATCATGTGATAGATTTTGAGTGCGTCATCAAAGTTGTCATCATCAGGGCATCTGCAGAACATGTACCATTTGAAATTTCTCATATTGGACTTTTATATTGAATGAAAAAAGGTCAAGGGTGTTTCTTGTGAGAGTGAATAACCTGATTGGCTCAAACAATTTATGCTCTAATATTACTGCTCTAGATTATTAGAGTGCCAGAAAGAGTGATACTCAATTCAAAGATTGTTGTAGTCCTTTTCTTGATGTTTTTTTTTTTTGAACGGAGAGGTGGCAATTGCTTTTTTTAAGGACCTTTGAGAGAGGACATTGCAACTGTGATTTGATGATATAGGGCTCATTTGAGTCATAATTAGAGTTCAAACGTCTACTATTGATTTAATTCACATCACTAAAGACATGGGGTACATGAGGAGGGTGGAAATAAAGTTTAATAACATTAATGGCTCGTTTGAGGTCGCGGTTCGACTTCATTGCGGTGTATAGAAAGCGGAGAAGCTGGAGAATTGTTGTTTGGATCAACACCTTCTTCGAGCTTCACGTTTACCTCAATGTCGCCTTTCACCAAATTCCGAACGTGACGAGGCTGACTCTTTGCACGGACGTTTTGCGATAGGTAAGTACAAATGTCCATCTTATCCTCTGATTCACATCTCTATCACTGTGATTTCACACCTAGTCCGTTCTCCTTTCCATCGGTCATACCACCGTCCGCGACAGGCTCCATGTTTGCTCGTCTTCCTTTCTTTCTCGATGTTGACAAATCAGCAGCATGATACGACAACATCCACTACCTCCTTAGCATCTTTGCCGTCGCCACTGCATCCTGCCTGCCTTCTCTTCACTTTTTTTCATCAAGCTTCGCAATGATCACAACATCGACCGCTATCGCTTTGGCTTCTCTCTTCATCATTGCACTCATCACACCTTCTCTCCCTCTCAACCTCTGCGTTGGCGATGCCCCCGATATGAGTAGAAGTAGGAAGAACTCCGACAGTTAGAGCTTGCAATTCGATTTCCAGAGCAGGAGGTGACAGGCTATAAATGTCTTTTAACTTCCAAATAGAGTTAAGAAGTTGTACATCATTTTTTATATTCAAACACTCACTCAACTTTAGGGGAATTTAAATTTTAATGCCGCTTTTTCAGATTTCATTTTTAAAGAGACTTTTCTCAGCGGCAACGCGTCTTCAAATGAAACCTAAGGGTGCCAGATAAGCTGCACAGTTTATTTTTTACTAGTATTCAATGTACATTAATTAAAGCTTGTGACAACGAAATGTTGGGGTGGGTGAGAAATGAACAAATTTCAACCGTGTCATCACTTAGATTTAGATCATAAATTGGAGTATCATAATTCAAACTGAGAATCAGGGTTGTGGCTATGGTTATGTCAACAGGATGTGCTCTTAACATCTTGGTTTGTTCAAGGATGTCAATAACGTATCATCGTTGGGGAGAAACATTCCTTACACATTGAGTTATAACATCGACACCATGTAAATTTTAGAGGCTAAGATCCATGATTGAGAAACGAATAGCAAGGTCATTGTTGGTGATAATTATGCCACCAAGAACCACGAGGAAATAAATAGCGTGACTTTCATTTTTGAGCACAACTAATGATGTGCCATCATTGGTACTGACAAAATCCAAAGGCTTTATGTAACTGACGAAGATCAATGCGCTAGGCTGGAGGGGTTTGTGTGAGTCTATATATAGCTTTGTGAAGCTTTTAAACATTAGTGGAATGATCATGATCAACAAAGCCAGTAGGTTTCGCTATTTATGCTTTACTTTTGGGATGGCTTGGGAGATAGATTCTCATTCACGTCAAGTTGACAAACGGACTAGTCTTGTGTCAGAATACTGCAAATGGTACTTACGCTATTTATGCTTTACTTTTGGGATGGCTTGGGGGATAGATTCTCATTCACGTCAAGTTGACAAACGAACTAGTCTTGTGTCAGAATACTGCAAATGGTACTTAATTTAAGCTAAAAGTGTCATGATAGTCAACTCCATTCATTTTTGAAAGCCTTTTACCAAAGATGTGCTTATACTTATAAATGAAACATTCAGGAAGATGTTTAATTTAAAAAAAAATTCATTCTTCAGAGGTTCAATCTTTTAGAGAGGTTAATTGGACGTTGTGGTTGAATTTTTGTGTGGGTTTATGAATATTATTTTTTAGATCCGTTAATGTTTGAAAGTGTTAGTGGAGGTTGAAACTAGAGATGTCGGGTGATATTTGTTTGTTAGGAGTGGCACTTGTCAGATTAGCTCAAAGTATGTTGTCTTGGCATAAGTGGCTCGAGACTTAGTTAGCTTTGGCAAGAAGACGTTGATGGATTGTGAAATGTGGAGAATGAGAGGTTCCATCATAAATAAATTCATAAATGTAGAGTTTCATGTGATGAGGGATAGATGGTGATAGGTGTGAAGAGGATGATGTTTTCAGCAAATTTAGCATGTCAGGAGACATTGTGGAGGTGGTAGGTAGGATCATGATGTTGATAGCCCTTTGTTTGAGAGAGTATGCAATAAAGATGCAAGGAGAGGAGCATGGAGTTAGTTTGTGGGGTTGTGTTTGATGATATAAAATTGCTCCTTGAGATGGCAGAGGCTCCTATGGTTGCTGAATATTAGGTAATACCTGACTCAAGGTTCTATGAAATTCATTTCCACAATACAACAACGGCAACAACAAGAAGCCTTTATCCCATTAAGTGGGGCTGGCTAAATGAATCCTTATTTTCACAATATATAGTTATATTTAAGTTAGTTTTAGTGGAGATTGTGAGATGACATTGATGTAGATCAGGTATGAAGCAGGTCCTTTGCGTGACAAGGTTATAAATTATCTTATCTTCTGTAAGATATTATTCTACATTTCACATAAAGGTGATTTAACCAGCATCCTTCTATAACAACAAATTAATAAATGGCATATCCCAACTAAATGAAATACAGAACCAATTTAATAAATTTTAGTGAGAGATCAGGTATCAATTCTACATATTCCTTCATCAAGAAAACAATCCTTTTGCTTGTTATTCATTACAAAAGCAATCATTTGTTGTCTGAAAAACTGATTAGAAAAACACCAAAATAGTTATTTTGGTTGAAGGTGCCAACAAATGACCAATATAGCTATCATTTCCAAATCCGGATTAAAGCCTTTTGATCTAACTGGCTTGCTTATGACGAAGATAAATCTTGTTTCCCCTCAAATCCTTACATCATCAAACAAAGCCTTTTTCCTGACGGCGTCAATACTCTGGTAGCTGCAAATAATGCCATTGTTGCTGCCACTGCAGCGTCTTTGTCGCCATTATTTCACCTTTGCGCTGGAGGTTGTGCTACGAAAAACTGAAGGCCTAACTGTAGCCTATCCAATGCTTTAGCTTCTCCCCATGCTTTGAATAATAAAGCTGGGAATTCTTTTACCACAAAAGCCTTTAAAACATTAAATGAAGGCTCCAAATTTATTTTTCTAAATATTTGGTTGTTTATTGTCTAAAAAGTTTTTGTTTGAGTCTAAAATTGAATACATGAAATGTAATTTTAGTAGCAGCAGCTCTAATGGCAGAATTGTTATTATGGGTGATCAAATCATTAAAAGATGTGATCGTTTTAGATATCTTGGGCCTATTGTTCAAAGCGATGGTGATATAGATGGGGATGTTCTAGTAGAATTCAAGTTGGTTGGTTGAAGTGGAAGAATTCGTCGGTCTTACTGTGTGATAGAAATGTACTGCTTAGATTGAAATGAAATTTTTATAAGATGGTGGTGAGAGACCGGCAATGCTCTATAGCGCTGAATGTTGTCCTTTAAAAGAGAAGCATAAAACAAAGTAAAGTCTTCTTGAGATGAGAATGCTTAGGTGGATGAGTTGCTTGACACTTGGAGACAATGTGAAATGAATGTATCTGTGATAGAGTTGGTGTGGCTCCAGTGGCATACAAGTTTAGAGAGTTATCTTAGATGGTTTGGTCACACTAAACACCGATTCATCGGTCCTATTGTGTGATAGAAAAGCACTGCTTAGTTTAAAGGAAAATTTTATATGATGGTGGTGAGACCTGCAATGCTCTATAGCACAAAATGTTGGACTTTAAAAGAGAAGCATAAAATAAAGTTAAGTTTTGCTGAGATGACAATGTTTAGGTGGATGAGTTGCTTGACACTTAGCGATAATACGAAATGAATATATCCGTGATAGGGTTGGTTTGGCTCCACTGGCAGTCAAGACTAGAGAGTCATCTTAGATGGTTTGTTCACATTAAACACCGATCGTCTAATGGTCTTGTTAGGAGAGTAGATGTTTTAGATTCGAGTTATGTTAAGAAAGATCGACACATGCCAAAAAAAGATTTGCTTCTATTGTATAAAAAATGATCTTAATATATATTAGAATTAAGTGAAAATATGGCACTCAATATGTTGTAATGGAGAAAAAAGATTCATGTAGCGGACCCCACTGGTAATTCACCTGTAATATATTAAATAGGGAGCTATTTCATAAAATCTTATGCCTATGATATGTTTTTTCGGTGCTTTATCAGAAACTTTGTATTTGTGAAAGCAACTAAAAGATGAAGTTTTAATGCTCGGACTAACAATTCGTCTCTCTCAATAAATTGTCAGCATCTTCACGACAGCTAGCTGTCTCTATTCTCTTTTTTCCCATGTTAGTCCTCCTCTGCATATAATATTAGTTTCCCACCAGTATTGTGCGCACCGTCATTTTCTATTAAGAGATCTAAAGTTCCATCTTAGTAAAAAATTGACTGCAGCTAATACCTAGTTTGTTAGTGTATTATTTATTTTGATACAGTCAGATTTTATTTTTTCGATTATTAGTTGACAATTTCTGGGATTATATTTTGATTTTGTTTTAAATTCAAATGTTGTCCTTATTAATCTTCTTTTAGTTTTTTTACTATAAGCATTGTAATTATGCTTATAAAACGGTCCGACTAATATTTGAGTAAACTGTTAGGGAGACATTGAAAACATATTGCATCAAGAGTCATGATCTGTCACGTATATAAGCAGACCTACCGTGTATTAAATTATTATTTTTTTAACTAAGGTTTGATTGGAGTTATGATGCAAAATTACGTTAGGACTCCTGATGCATTATTTTTTCAGAAGACATTATCTTTAAAACAGAAAAACAAGGGATTTTTAGAGTAGAAAATTTGGTCAGTTAGACTTTGGTTGTCTCGGATTGCAAATTAAATTGAATCAATTTGTTTTGATTGTCAAATTTCAAGGACCGATAAGACCAAGCTTTTTTTAAAATGAATTAAGTCGATCCGTATGTTTGTTCTGTTAACTTGTACAATTTTCATTGAATTAAAAATAAGTAATTTTATAATGAATATGATCATCTATAAGTGAACTTGCTTGTATTAAGATAAGTTTTGATTACTATTTACTAAAATTTATAAGTTTGATATATAAAATTGATGCGTGTCAGAAGATTCATGGTGATAGTAATAAATCATTGTTTTAGCATTGCACTATAATCTATCATTCAAATAATAAAAATGATAGAGACACCAAAAGTTTTTACATGAAAAATCTCGAAAAATGAAAAAATCTACATAACTTAGCACAGCTAAAATATGTAATTACAAGTACATGAATCTATTCTCTTTTGAATTAGGGAAGATAGTCCTTGGCGATAGCAGGTTGTAAGGGCTGCAGTCGATTGCTATGGAGACAGTAGTTCAACGTGATTGTTGTAGACAGTAGTTATAGCGCCACCTTATCGTAGAGATCATAGTTTATTCACGTAGTAGTTTGTCATGTGGGATATAGATGTTGCTTCAAGGGTGTCAGTTGGCTACAGAGGCCGTAGTTGGAGCTGCACTAACGTTTGTAGGTCGCAGAGGCCGGAATTGAGAGCTACGTAAACTCAACCGCGTTAGCAGTAGTTGGTTGCATAGGCCATTATAGAGAGTTATAAAAATGTTCGAAAGCTGCAACGCCAGAGTTGGGAGTTGCTGAGTTGTAATCACGTATGTATGACAATTGCTGGAGTTAGGAGTTATCTGAGTTGTGGATTATGTAGGTTGCAGTTTGTCACGTAGTGAGTTGTAGAACACCCGTAGGCTGAGAAAACTGAAGTTGAGAGCTGCATGAGCCGTGATAACATTCGTATGCCACAGAAGCCGAAACTGGGAGCTGCATGAGTTGTTGACTATGTAGGTCATAGTTGGTCATGTAGATTGTATAAGTATTGTAAGGATGTTTGTTTGTCTTAGAGGCCAAAGTTAGGAGTTACGTGAGCTATGAGCCACATAAGCCGTAGTTAGTGACATAGGTCGTAGCGGAGAGTTTTAGTGTCAGTTGGCTGCAAATGCTGTAATAAGGGCTTGCAGTTGTAGTGAACCAAATATGTCACATATCATAATGTGGAGCTGTAAGTAGAGAACTTCAGTAGTGGAGTTGGTCACAATATTGTGGTAGCTGTTACCGTTTTCAACAGACATCATTACATTTTATTTAAGGTGTTACACCATATTTAGGTGCGTTGTAATACTGTCTTTGAGGTGCGTTACTATGTAGGTTGATTTTTGACTTCACAATGATGCTTCGTTACTCAAGAACATATGCCGAGATTTTGTAGTGCATGCATGATTCTACAAGTGGTTGTGATGAGCAGGGGCGACCGACTATGCCTGGTGAGCAGTGATCGACGATGGTCAGCGATTGTAGGAGCACGTAGTATTTGATGGACTTGGTGTGTAACAATGGACCTCAACTTCTTCTCCAAATCCCAGGCTTTCTCCGGTTCAAGTTCTAAACTGCCTTTAGAAGCTGGGAGATCTCTCATTGCAAATAAAGAGAGAATCCAGACCACTCCATTGGACAACCTATAGAGATTCCCATGATCGGACGATGTTCTGTCAACATTTAAATGTCTTATTGATGTCAAAATTGAGAGATCTTAGGCTCATTGTATTCGACTCATCGAGACACTCGATTCGACTACAAGCTTGTTAGATTTCCCTTTGACTTTCCAATTGGGCATCAGAAGCTTCCAAAAACTGCTTAATGACTTGATCTTGGCTTAATTTGACTCTAATTTGACCAATTTTGGTGTTAATGTGCTCGTCTTGTCAAGTTTCTCTGTTTGACCGTAAGTTTGGTGAAACCGGAGTTCTAAATTATATTTAATTGAAGTGAGAATGTTCTTTGCTAAAAAATAGTCTTGTGATTTGTATCACACATCGAGATTCATGTCTTCTAATGGAAATTTGTTGATGAGGCATAAATAATATTTATGTGGATAATCAGTCTTTTATTTATAAAAATGTATAATTTTGACTTAATTTTGACAGAAAAAATTTCTTACGTGCCACATTATTCGTTTGCTTTCCATATCTTATACTTATAATTTGATATTTATATTTATAACGTTTCATAAATTTATGTTTGAAAAAGTATATTTGATTATTTCTTGTTTTTAATCATGATATTTTTTATATGATCTTAAAAAATTGTGTGTTATATATATA
>NW_018164497.1:1893152-1895732 GCF_001263595.1 Phalaenopsis equestris
TATGTGATATGCACGTATGATTTTATTTGAAAATGTTACTGCTCATTTTAAATTAGTTTGTTTTATAAAATTAAAAAATCAAATCAATAACCCAAATGAAACTTACAATTATTACTGAAAAAATAAATTAATAATTTAACAACTAAATCAAATCAATTGTCCAATTTGATCTCACGATATTTAAAATATCTAAAAAAGAAAAAGAAGCGGCCTTTTTTTTTTTCAATTAAAAAAATTAAAATTAGATTTCGACGCCTGGTTGGAATAGTATTGGTCAAACATGGATTCTTAATCAGGAATTTCAGTCAACCATGAATCCGCATAAATTTCGTCTTATGTTGAATTGCGTTTAGTCTTCTTATCGTTTTATGGACAATATGTGTCGTTAAATAAGGATTTATTTGGGGTCAGTTGCAGTTTATTAAATAATTTGTTGATAAGCTGATTAATAATAATATGTGGATAAGCTAGACGTGTTGATTACTACAAATTTTTATTTTTTTAGAAAAGTCGGACCGTAGCAAGAAAGCTTTCACCGCACATAGACATGTGCGGTGTGAAAACAATGTTTTCAGCATTTTGAAAACGCATAAGCCGCCGAAGCGCAATTTACCCAAACATGCCAGATGTATTTTCAAAAAGCCACCGCTTCAAATAAACTGCCCTAAACTTCATTGCGGTGGGCTTCAAGTGGATGGTGATTTTAATATGACAAATAATATAATAATAATATAACATGTGTGGTTTAAAAATATTCATTATGGAACATAAAATAAACATTTCAAAATTTTATTTTGACATAATATTTATATGTCAACTATCTCCAAAATTTTAAAAAAATGTCTTTTCAAAACTCAAAACAAAAATTTACCCCCAATTGTTGTATCACAGAAAGCTCCATTATTATAAGCTGCATGAATTTGTCTCCTTGTATGTATTTACATTTTCAACTTCAAGTATTTCATTTAACATTCGACCCCAATTGTTGCATCATAAAAAGCTCATCATCATAAGCTGCATGTTTGTTTTCTTGTATAGTATTTGCATTTGCACATAATATTTAACAAATAAGGTCATTTTAACATTTTTATTATCAATTTAAATTCATTTAAAATCTTACTAATTAGTTTCTTATTCATTTAGTTAGAATTGTGAATAACACCATCTCTATAGATTCATTGTCCAAATCATTATAATCAAGCTCAGGAGAATGTTCATCATCAACTACCTAAAAGTCTACTGTCTTAATACTCATGTAGTTCAATGGATCACTACTTTTTTCTTAGCTCGGAACCTAGAAAATAAATAAGATATTTTAAATTATAATTATTATTAGCTAAAAATTATAATAATATGAATTAACATAGAAACTTTAATTTCAAAAAACAAACATATTCCTCAAATTAAGATTATATATATGATACACCAAATCATTTAGTATTTGATGTTTTAGATGATTTCTTCTCTTTGTATGAATTTGTTCAAAAGCACTCCGATTTCTTTTACATCCAGGCGATGCTAAAGTTTAAGAATTCAATTAGTCAACCTCTACAAATTTAGAGTACTAGATCCTAACATTCTCCATCATTTATCTACATGTTACACACACACACACACATACACACAGACGCACACACATAATGCTAGTAGTTAAAGCTTAAGAGGTTGCACTTCTTTGGACATCGTGAGATTAAAATTCTTTTCAAAACTTTCTAATTTATCTCAATAAAGTCTAATTTCATTCTTTATAAATTTGTCTTTACTGCATACATCTTTAATAGCAATGAGCTCAATTAATCTTTGCAATACTTCAAGCTTTCGACAAAAAATTTCTTTTTCATATTAAAAATGTGAATTAAGATAATAGGAAGGAGGGTGGATACCTTGATGAAGTACATAAATTGTTCATCTCATCTTCTCTTAATAATGCTAGTATATGGAATATCTTTATATTTTTTATCATCTATTTAATTGCTTTCCTTTCTTGGTAAATGTCATCATAAACATATCCAAGGGATGGCTTTTCATTTGAAACAAGAACTCTTACTAATCTTATTAATGATCCTGCTAATTTTAACATAATCAGACAAGGATAAAAACTATTTCTTTCACTTTAGTGATTCTTACTAATTTTAGGTCACTATATAGTACTTACTAGTAGAAAGTGCATTTATCATGTTAATGTTCATGCAAAATCCTCAATGAAATAAAAGTAATAGAAAAATAAGTAGCTCCCAGACACACTATTTTTGTCCACTTGTCTTTTTCTTAACAAAGATAGAACAAAAATATGATTATAAGTAAATATTATAATCCCCAATGCACTTCTTACAAGCTCTGTCACGTAAGGCATGTCACCAATATCCTTCAAATTTAAATTCAAACAATGAGTTAAACTAGGTGACCAATAAATATTATTATATTTCTCACGCAATAAATTAGAGGATTGTTTGTAATTTGTTGCATTATCATCCACTAGTTGAGCATCATTCTCTTGATCAATCCACTCAAATACTTTGACAAATAAGGAGCACAGAGTTGTGGCATTATTCTTGATGTTGGAAGCATCAACAAATTAAA
>NW_018164497.1:1895832-1917536 GCF_001263595.1 Phalaenopsis equestris
GTGTGTGTGTGTGTGTGTGTGTGCGCGCGCGCGGGCGTCTGTGTCTGTGCCTGTGTGTGTTTTTTTCCCAAGAACACACTGATACTGGAGTTAACCCAAACCATAATAGAAAAAATAAATATTATTACTTAAAGTAAATAATTGTTTACAATCGAGCACACTTAAAAGGGAAATTATAACAAACTCACACTAGGGCTTGATCTATAGGTGGTGGAGAATAGCTAGGTGGTCTTGGAGCAGAGGTAGCCAGATAGGAGGTTGAAATATGTTGGGGATGGTTAGGACAGCAAAATGAGGGGTTGGAATCGCGTTGATAGCGAAGCAGAGAGCAACAAGCGAGGTGGCAAGCAGAGCGGCGAGGCGCTTTAACAAGGCTGGAACAACCAGGGGACAACGGAAAAACATCAAGTTTGTTGTTTTTCGGATGACGACAGTGAAAGGGCGAAGTGGGGGACCGCAGGACAAAGGGGTGTCTGTCTGAAGCGGTGGCAGCGAGCAACAAGGGCTGGAAGGGGAAGACCGCGATGAAAAACAGTAAATGAGTGTTGTTTGGAGTGGTTGCTACAATAGAGGATGGCTAGGAGCATCGTGGGGAAGAAGCAGATGGGGAAAGGGAAGATAATCACTACCTTGATAGAGAGATACAACTGGAGCACCACCCAATCCCTTGAAAAAAGCTCTCAAAGGGAGAAAAACGGATATCGGCGGTGGTCCAAAACACCAAAAACTAAACCTAGAACATCAGAAAAACAAATATATAATAAGAGGATGACGGAGAGTGGCCCAGAAGGGCCGATCGACTCCACAACAGCAAAAAAATCAGGACCGGCTCAATCCAAGCATGAAAAAGGGTGGCCGCATGATTGCAGGAATGCAGATGATTGCAGGCGTGATACTAAAGCAGGGACGTGGAAACAAGGCTCCTGGGTAGCTCCCGTGTCAAACATGCAAATGCACGCACCCCACAAATGCAAGGCTTTGAACCCATGGCCTCTTGGTCGAAAGACAAAATTCTTAACCACCAGACTAGGATGGCATGCATTTATACACACACACACAAACACACAGAATAACCAAGACCCCTGCAAAAAGTAACTTTAAGGAAAACTTCATATACCACAATTTTTTTGGATAAAGGATTCATAGCAATTGCATTAGAAATACTTTTGGTCTTTGACTGAAAAGAAAGATTCCCAATAGTGAATAATCACATATGCATAGCTGTAAACTCTAACTATTCCCACATACAATTTAATAAAGCCACTGCACGCCCCAGTCCCCAAAACACCTGACAATAGAAAATACACAAATACATATGAAGTTCTGCCTAAGGAAACATGATAGAAGAAAGACTCGCTCTCAAAAACGAGTCCAAAAAGAAAAATGTAGAGAATTTTCAGAGGAATATAGTAGTGAGCATTTCGTAAAAATTCAATAATACTTCACACTAAATGCAAAGCAAACGTACCATGAACCATGAGGTAGTCCTACTAAAGCAATCACAGGCCTGTTAATTATAATTAAGATTTCTTTTCCAGCATAATAAAGACTATTGCTCTCAACTCTCAGAAGCGATGGGCTAGCAAATTCAACAAATAACCTACCCGTCTGTAATAAAATTAGCACAAAAAGGCTTTGAAACAAAATTCTTTTTTTCCAAACTAAGAAAGAAACATGGCTTTAACATCAAACAGATAATAAAGAAAAACATAGCTGGTTAAAAAAATCACTTTTCAAATAGAACAAATTATGACCAGGAAAAAAAAAAGGACAAGACAACTGACTTGCATGCTGGCAAAGCGACAATTCTGCACCCTCACTATTTTATGTGTAAAAAGGGAAAGTAACAATACTTTTATTGTCATTATTGACAAGAAACACCCGAACAACTTCAGTGCAGGGGTATGAAACAGTATGTTAGGGCACTAAGGAGAAAAGATAATACCGATAGGTGGTGCATGTGCTGCATTTCGTTTCATTTAAAATGCCCAGATTCTATTTAGCCGATTTCATATTTTTATACCTATGAGGTTCATTGCATTCCATAATGCGTACTTCAAACCACGAACTATTATAATCACTTTATTGATTAAAGACACAACAAGATTTCACAGACTGAAAAGGCATTAGCCTGTCAAGCTAAGAAGTTAAACTGACTACTATGGTGAGTTGCAAACAAAAAAAGACAAGTTTCTAAATGAAAATCTTCAAAAAAATTTTATTGCAGAAATAATTATGACTCATATTCATGCAATGAAACTGTATTTCATCAGTTATTATGTTTAATGAGCGTGGCAAAAGGATCAAAGCAGCTATATATATATATATATATATATATATATATACATGCATATGCATGCATTGACGGATGTTTGTATTAAAAAAAACTTACTTCCATTCCAGCTTTCCCCTATTGACAAAATATCCATTATGCTTGGTGGACAATTTGTCAACTTGAAAGTATTCATCCTGTGAAAGTAAATATAAGGCATAAGTAATAGCTATTCATGCAACACTGCCATCATTAGCCAATCATAGAATCATTGACACATAAATAACTTTGAGGAGTGATGTTCATAAATCATTTAGAGGTCATACTAGACAAACTTTTTAGAAGAACAGCAGCTGATTTGAATGTAGTTAATGCTCATGTTCCTTGCATTGGATTAGGTACAACTAAATAAAATGTAAATTTGAGAAAAAAGGATAACCATTCGTGGTGATTTAAATTGTTGTAAGCAATACTATTCACGATGGCCTAATAAGTAATTGTAAACAATATCTGATTTTGTAACTGTAAATACAAGCATTAAAAAATAAGAAGAGTGCTTAGCAACATTCAAGGGTGAAGCTACAAGATCACAGATAGATTCAAGGGCGAAGCTACAAGATCACAGATAGAATACTTTTCTCGAGGAAGCAAAAACATTTTTTCAACTACCATAAGAGAATAATCTAATGAAATTACTAGCCAAGAATAAGAAAATGACATTTAAAAGGAGAATTTTTCAATCTTCTAAATAAGTTGCTAGGAGAATTAAACTTGATGCGGGATAATATAGAAAAAGACTGTCAAAGCAATAATTTTGATGATTTAGTAGAAAAGAGATTTGACGTAAGAAGATTTAGTGGAGAAGGGAGGAAATATAAAAGGTATTAAAGATAAAAATTTTCTTTTAAATGATTTCAAAAGATAAATACCATAAAGGTATAGATTAAGTATAAGCTATAAATATTAATAGATAAAATGTAGAAAAGTCATTCAAAGATTTAAATAGCATAATAGACTAGATGAGAAAGAAGCAGAAAAGGATATATATATATATATATATATATATATAATATCACAAAGGGAAGATAAAAGAGATGTAGAGATTTTAATCAGGTTAAATGAATTAGGTTTAAGATAAGGATATATAATTAAATAAATAAATAAATAACAACAACGAAAGATGATATTTTACTACTTTGAGAAATTGGAAAATAAATGCATACAAAGGAATATTTTTATAAAGGGATCAAATGAGATATATAAACAAAAATTGAAGTATAAATAAATAACAAGGAATATTTTTATAAGAGCTAAATAAACAAAAATTGAAGTATAATATAAAAGAAGATAATAAATATAGATAAGCCTTAGATTCAAATGAGATATTGAAATTTGGAGAATTTCCAGAGGAAGCAGGACAATATTGTTTATAAATTAATATTATAAAATACTAATAAAGTATGAGAAATGGTTGGTGCACTGAACTAAACATGTTGTCAGGAAATCTTCTATTAAGTAGCATCGTGAAGCATAAACATAACGCAGACATCTATCTGAATCCATCTTCAGTGATGATGTTAAGTATTTAAAAAAATATCTTTTACAAAAGCATACATCTACTTTGAGAGGCGATTTGAACCCAGATAATGACTCTTTGAGCAACGAAAAAAAAAAAAGTCATTTTTTTAACATTTTGATTTTAAAATATAAGACAAGATCCAAATGTTCATGCTTATCAACTGTTAGCTTAATAAACAATCCTCCGTTATATTCTTTTAATTTTTTATGGCCAATTAACCAATGTATTGACTAAACTAGATTAAAATAAATAAAAAAAAAAACTATAAAATTTCAAGATAAAATAACTAAACCAATATCGACACCTTATATTCAATGTTTGTACCCTTAGTGAATACTTGTGAATGAGCAAGTCATATTTGTCAATGGCAAATAGCATGCCATAGTACAAAGGTTTTATAAAGCCATATCACATGGAGCATTGCATAGTGCATACTATTTTAACCATAGCACAACTTATTTAAAAAAAGAAAAAAAAGAGATGCGACTAAAGATATATGAAAATTTATGAATGAAAACCATATAAAAAGAATAAATTATCTTGGTTATGAAAATAACTAAATTTATAAAAAAAAACAATATAATAATAATAAAAAGTAATGATTGTGCTAGAGTGTTCAGTCATGAAAAGTTTAAAACACTCCAATTGCTTTGTAATAAATTTAATATAAACAAATTAATAATTTAGACAAATCAAAATGGCATGCCTTCTAAAAGCAATGCACCGGCAGAATCGCCCATACATATGCAAATACCATGCACTATTTTGATACTCCACGCCTTATTGTGCAAATAGCAAAGATTATATGCTATTGTGTGCTCTTAACATTTATGGAATAATTATGTCAAGAAAATGAAAAAGGGGATAAAGTGGATTTAGAAGTGTTTTAAAAGCATCTATATGGCCTGAGATCATATGATTGCTCAGTGCTAAAGGCGCCACAACAGTTGCTCCCCTGAAAAAAAGTGGAATGCAAATAAGCATGAATTTTAAAAATAATATAAATCTTTATTATAAACAAGCACACGAGCATATTGTGTGTCATATAAATGCCCCCAAGTTATTTTTTTTGTTTATATCTGTTTTTGCAACTTGAGTATGCATAATATAACCAAATATGAAGTTACAAAAATAACTGGTGACTAGCAAGTGAGAAATATCACTAGGCACATGTAGATCCCAGTAATGATAGTGATCTGAGAATCAAATTAAAAAAGAGATAATCAATCGAACTACCCACTTCAAAATGATTGCAAGAAGTGCCTCTCATAATTTGGGCATCAAATAATGAAGGGTTCAGAAAATTGAATATGTTGCTATCAATGGAAGTGATTCTTAGGTCACACCATTGAGATAGAAGAGGGCATCAACAGAAGTCTATTGGCGTGATTGAATCTTGAATCTAACATCATACAAAAGAGATTAAAAAAAATGGAAGCAAGATTGGATCATAATTAACTTCATGATAAGAATTTAGAATTTTTAATCTTTCTTTGAATATGTTTATTTTTACTACAAGATCAAATTAGGATGAATTCAAGCTAGAATTATAGTGTATTTAAAGTTTTTTTTAAAAAAAAATAAAACAGAAATATTACAATAAGAAAATCATAGAAGTACATCATAGGCAATTATTTTGTAATTTAAAGTTACCTAGATTTTAATGTATATAGGGTTCCCTATTTTGTAAAATTTGTTTAGGATTGGAAGTAGTTTAATGCTGTAATTGTCTTCAAATAAGTTTAATATCCTGTAATAAAAACCAATAGAAATTCTACCGCAATAAATTAATCTTTCCCACTGCCCCAAGCCTTGTTCCTGCAGCACAGATTCGCAAAATACCACAAGCACTCATCAACTTTGGGCTTTTCCCCCTCTTTCCTGCCGAATCCTACTGCTGCCACTGTTGTTCTTGACATCTTGTTCTCAGCATGCTGCTAATCTGCTGTTATCTGTTGTTGATTGCAGTCTAGATCTCTGTTGCTACTTTAGAGCCGCCACCTTGTGCTACACAAGAAACAATATCCTCTACAGCAGCTGGTTGTTGTGTGGAAAACAAGCAGAGAATTTGAGTACTGTCCACAACATTACAAAGTGGAAGACTAGTCTACTGTTGTCCAAAGTTTTGCGTTGATTTGCAGCAAAAGAAAACCAGAGATTCAATGTATACAGCATTCTGGAAGAGAAGAGGAAGAGTTTGCTATGAACAGCGGATAGAAGTGGAAATGAGAGAAATGAATGCTTTTATAACATGAACTAACATTAAAGATCCCTTTATTTGATTGATTGATCAACAAGGAACCTACACAAAATTCCCTAAAGCCTTTCCAAATCTTAAGATACCAACTTATTTCAAAATCTTAAGATAGCATCTTATTGTAGACTTCAGCATAATGTTAAAAGGTTGGTGGTCGATCAAGTTGGTATCAGACCATCATTCCACAGTACATGGTACAAATAGAGAAGGGTTGCAAAGAGAAAAGAAAGCCACGTCTACGTTAGAGATGGAATGCAAGAAAAAAAGTGAGAAAAAAAAAAAGATAAAGATAAAGAAATCCATTCAATGGCCAACAACAATTTTACATCAAATATAGCCGACCATGTGGCAAAAATGACAAAGCATATGGCCACGACAATGGAGTGAATGAGAATATAAATCACCATAGTTAGGAATAGGGGGCAAAGTACTATTCCTCCATCTTTCATGCCAAATGCAAAAATAGTTGGGATGATGAGAATGTGACCGCCACTCATAAAAGATGAAAACTTTCAAAGTAAAAGCCAAAGTGAAGATTCCTACACATGATGGGGCAGTTGATGCCGAGAAGCTCGTTGCATGTATTGACCAATCAGAGAGTTAACTCATCTCGTTCAAGTATGGAACCAAATAAACAGTTATTAATTGTGCCCTAGTGTGGTGGAATGCACATTTAAAGATAATGGTCTCCAAAGCTGACTTGAGGGATGTTAAAGCATTGATACACTAAACCCACTAGCGTATAAAAAAAATCAATGGAATATGTGAGATAACTTGAGGCAATAGCATGGATAATATGTTCAAAGTAAACCACAAAACTCTAACACTAGGCGGCCACTTTGTGAATAAATTTAAGGAGATACAAACACTAAAAAAGTACACCTCAAGGCTTTATTTTCAAATTGAAAATGAATGTCGCAAGTTCCTAATCATTGATCTCAACAAGCGCATGTATGATGGCAATGGCCATAATGTGCAAAAACTGAAATGTTAAGGAGAAGGCCTAAGAACCATCCAAAATGGGATCTTCCTTGTCCACAAGAAAGAAGGAAAAGAAAGGCTCTTCCTTCTACAAAACTAATAACTTTGCTATAATCTACAACCATTTTAAACTACATGCGGCAAAAAGAAAAAAAAACAATGATGGAAATTACCCCATAAACTCGTCTCTAAAAAAAAAAGATAAAGTAGAAAGAAAAAAATTATTGTTGTAGTGGACAATGTCATGCCAAGTCCAACGGATAAAACGAATACATCACTTGCTTTAATGCTAATGTCAAAGGATATAGCAATACGATCATCATCTAATGTAAACACACATTTCGCCATGAGGATACAAGTCAAGCAAGAGTTTATCACATAATCATCCAGCCAATAGCCATAAGAGCCTCATTTTTATAAATTTGGTGAAGAAATTAGAGTTTGAAGCTATACACTATTCCAATTCTTGTCCTTTGGGTTGGTTAAAGATGAAAATTTAATGTTGATCTAGATAGAAAATTGCAATCGTGAAAGATGGCATTGTCAATATGGTAGGAAAGATAGCAACGTCCACGAAGTCATCTACATTAGCTCATACCTCCATGTAAGTATTTGGTATTGCATTGGCATCCATATCAGTGTAAGCTCCCAAATGACAAAAAACACCATTTTGATGAAAAAGATTATGACATGTTCACGGCAAACATAATAACAAAAGCAATTAAACTTAATGCAAGTTAGAAATTCCTATAAATATTAATTCAACCTATTAAAACACCATAAGACATGATTTCTTTACTTGTAAAATGGTAGATTCAAATGCAAAAGATGACTGAGGAACAAGGCATAGACCCATCTCCAATATACCTCTATCACATATAATGTATCTAAATTCAATCAAAAGATAGATTCCACCAAAGTGAAGGCAATCAAAGTGTACTCATGACTAAAAGTAGGTGCATAACAATGTACCTTCAACAAAATAGAGACATCGCAAAAGTGAAAAAATCTTCATCATTGAAGGAGCTTAAAAGACCATTCTCTTCCTAATTTAAGCAACAAATAAGTTACGAAATCAATACCTCTTAAGTTTTAGCAAGCTAAAAATATATATTACTACAAAATAAAGTAAAATCAAGTAGAAAATCTTAAGTATAACTTTGGACATTTGTAAGTGGTTCCTAAAATGCTAGGTAAGCTCCACGAACCTAAATGCTCAATAAGTGTTAAAATCTCCAAGAAGCTTTCTAAAATATCAATTAACAATCATAGAAAAGTGACATAGATACGAGATTGTAAAGTCGATCTTTACTCATCAGAGTTATGATTTCACTAAAGTAAAAACCTCCTAAAAGGGGAAACTCGGTGATCTAATAACCAAAACATGGAGGGGTTAATCTAAACATCCTATTCAAAAAAGCTAACAAAAAGAACTGTTACATAATTCAAGCATCAAATCTTGAAGAAATTGAGAGATCAAATCAATTGATGTTAAATTGCATGTTATCTATTGATGGCAATGATTCTCATATCACACCGTTGAGATTGAAGAGGAAATAAACAATAGTTTATAGATACAATCCGATTATGAATTGAGTAGCATATGAGGAAGATCAAGCCCTTGCCAATTACTCCAAACTAATCCAAAATACAAGGCCGAGTTTTGAATTTATATACTTCTTTTGGTTAAATTTATATTTGAACTTAAATCTAGATTAGGGTAAATTCTACAACAATTATCTAGTAGCATGAAGAAATTTAGTTTGTTATTATATTTAGGGTTCCCTATCTTTTGTAGAGTTTGTATAGAATTGCATCAGGGCTTATCCCTGCATTAATTGCCGACAAATAGGCTTTATATCCTGCGAAAAAATTCAATTGAAAAGCAAATCTTATTCCTACTTCCTCTCTATCGTCAGGCCCAACTTGCTAGCACGCAGTCACAAATTCATCTTCAGAAACTATAGCCTTTGTTGCTGTTTGGCTGCTGTGTTCACCTTTTGCCGCTGATCTTATCGCTCTCAGCTTGCCACTAATCTGCGCTACCTGCTTCTGATTGTTGCCTTGATTTCTGTTGCTTCAATCCTTAGAGCCGCTGACTTTCAACATAGGAAACAGAATCCACCACAGCAGCCGGTTACAATGTTCGGTAAAAAACAGAAAAGTTCAATGCTGCCCAACGGCACTCTAAAATGGGAGAGTGCCCTCTACTGCCATGTTTACGGAATTCTAGGGGGTGCTAGAGGATGAGTTTGCCGAGAGCGGTGGACAAAAAGTAAAAAAATCAAAGAAAGAACTTGTATATGCTGAAACAGTACTAAAAAATACCATTAATTGCATAATGAGTTAATAGGAACATCCAAAATATTTTCTGGAACCCTATTCTTCTGAATCCATTCTAGCATCTTATTGTGGATTTGCAACTTAACTTTAAAACATTAGCTATAAATTCAGATCGCAGTAACTTAATGATAATAATTGGATCATCTCCAATTAACATGGAAATTGGATGGAGTCATTACCCCATCCCAGATGTGCAATCTACATTGGATGGATGGATGGGATTGATTCTGCAAAAACTGGAGAGGGTTTAAGAAAATTATAGCAGAATTAATCGTAATTGCCCAAAGCAGATTGCATGGTTTGGATTAGGGTAATTGCACTATGAAATTATCACAGCAGTTGGATAGAATCCAAATCATTATGAGCAACTCCATGATAGACAAATCACTAAAGGGTTAATTATAATGGTCTAGTTCATTCACAGAAGATGGAAAGTTGTGTGTTGCTGCAATCCATATGACTTCCGATAAGGCAACCCAGGAGTAATAATGATGCCAGCTTCAAATCATCAAATATGAGATTCAGAAAGCATCACCTAATAAAGTAATAACAAAGTATAAGTTTAGTGGAAAAATATACAGTTTTTCAAGGAAAGAATACAAAGAAGACTCTGCATGAAGACTTGACTGTGGATGCAGACAATAGTTCCAAGATAGATCAAGACCAATGGAATTTTTTATGACACACTCCAAGTAAATTGCAGAAGTAAGATTAAACGAGAAAAAAACACTAATGAATGATTCAAAACCGACATGATAGTGATAGAAGGAAGAGATGGTCAACAGAATGATAAAATTATTAAAAAAACAAAAAAAGTTTATCCTAGAAATCAAATGGGATGATAAAGGGACAAAGAATCATAATATAAACATCCTTCCAATGACAGTGACAACAATGCACCTTGCAGGCTTCAAGGTTCTCATATTAGTCCAACAATGGCAGGTAATTACAACCAATTGCATGTTGACAAAACAAAAAAAAAACAAAGAAAGAAATACCAACCAATTCTGTATCATCAATGAATGAATCCTCGGTATCATATTGCTCATCATCTGGAGCAACAAGTTCTTCCTCGTCACTGCTTTCATTGCCCTGAACTCAATAAATATGGAACTGTTAGTATAGTAAACTGTTGAAAAGAACATAAAACAGAAATCAAGCACATAACATGAAAATAGTAAAAATAATACAATAAATTTCTTTGCATAAATTATAAACTTTATATATAAGCATAGTTTTCAAGGGAAAATGAAATCATACCATGTACAATCTTTCGATCTTTTCAATTACAGCGCTAAAACAATTTGGAGCCTGTAATGTATGTTTCAGATCATCCCCATCTGACTTAACCTTAAAGAAAAAAACTGAGAGTAAGAAATCTAAGACTGAGAATTTAAAACAAAGAGATGAACTTAAAACATGAAGACAGAGTAAAAAATAAGCAAATAATAGAGACAACTTGTTAATAATGTGAATAATTAATAAAACATATGAGTACCACCTTGTCAAACAAATCAAAACATTAGAAGTTAAAATCTAAAATTTCATAAAATGTACCAAGTCAAATTTTAGATGGATGAATATTTTTGACCAAAAATCTTGGTGGCAATGGGATGATGACTTAAAAAGAAGTCATAAGGTCCATCAGACAAAGTCTGCTGGACATGATAAATTGTGATTATTATCAGATTAACACATCTATTTCTGAAACCTATGACAGACATTTAGCTACACTTATTAATCTATAAAGTTATCATAATACCAGCACCAGACATTTCAAATAAATTATCAATAAATTGGCAGTAAGCCTATATTTCAATGTGAAAATTAATTTGGTAGACAGCTTCACTTCAACTTATATAACAAGCAGCGGTGAACATTGTCAATGCTTGAATAAAAGTTCCTCATTCAAGAGACAATCCCTTCTAATAATCTAAAGCTGCTTCTGCAAGTATCATGCCACCAAGCCCTGTTTTAAATATATATAAAAAAGAAAAAAACAAGGCACGACAGCAAACTCTTAGTTTGTAACAAAAATAAAGGACTTCGGCACAACCCAATTTTGTAAAGAAACACAGTCAGTCACAAATGTAGAACAGCTTATGGCTTATTCTATTAGCATTCGTGATATAACAAACATAAATACATACAAACATACGTATACACATTTATAAATAAAAATAAAAAATAAATTGTATGTATATATATATGGAGCTTCAAAAAACAAGAGATAAGTATAATGAACCAATATGATAAGTAAACTCAAGAATCTTGTTGTAGTTTTTCTTGGGCAAAGCAGATCCCTTGATATGCTAAAAATATAATCTTAAGCATCTATAATCTATGTTGTATCAAGCTAAAATCAAGGACGATCTTATAAGGCTCCTCTAGCAAAAAATTAACTCCATGGTTTTTATTGTATTTCATCAATGTCTCTGATAACATTTCTTTGATTTCTTAGTTCATTCTTCTTAAAATTTTTCAAACAGGTGCAAAGTAGAACTTCCCCAAAATGCGAAGCAGCATAAAGGTCCATTTGGTTACTTGAGTTTATAATCAATCATGTTCAGACAAAATAGGCAATTTTTTAGATTCCATCATTTGGCTTGGATGCAGTTAGAAATCAAAATTGATTTTGAATACTGCAACATATTGAACTCTATTCCAGTGAAAGGATTTCCTCCACAAAAGTAATGATTTTAATTTCGCAAAGGAATGAAGGAAAAATGAAATCGGCATCTTCCAAGGCAAGTTCTATAGTTACAAGCAACCAAATGAACCCTATTCTTAATAGAACTCAACCATGTCTGAAGCACAACAATAAAGCAGGGTGACCACCATCTTCTCCTTCCAGAAGACACAAACCAATTGTAAACACCATAAGAGAAAGAGAAAAAGAAAAAAAAAAAAATGCAGGGCTAAGCACCATTACAACAAAACCAAACGCAAAAAAACGGCAGAATTCGATGTGGCAAGCTTACTCCAGCTACGGGTCCAGCCTCAACCGCCGTCTTATTTTCCATCGGGGCAAGGGCTTCCCCAAAACCAGAACCAGACTCCTTAATCAGCTTCTTCCAGGAAACAACAGTAGTCTCTCCTGGCTTCAACTCGACAGTGAACATCTGTCGCTGCTTCGTGGCTGGCACTAGAGTTGGCTGAGGCTGAGGTTGGGAGGTGATGGGAGGATTAACCAATGACAAAGGTGGCGAAACCCTAGATAACCTTCCCGAGGCGTCCTTGTCCGCATCCATATCTTGCCGTAAAGCAATGGGATTTGCCCAATCTAGGGCACGCGAGATAGGAGGACACAACTCGGCTTGATGATTGGAAATGAGAGAATTTCAGCGAAACAGAGGGAAGGGGAGGTGGCGCCGGCGGCCAATGTGGCGTTTCGGCTTCGCTGTATCTGTGTTCTGCGAACATGAAGCTCGAACCAGGACCATTGTATTAACCTCGATGGCGCACACGGGCTGGACCAAAGTCGCTACAGACTCGGCGCGATTGCCACGTCAACATCACCTGCATTTTCTATACTATTTTTGGTACTTAGAGAAGTTGAATGCGGTCCACTTACACATATAACATTAATAGAATTTCTTTATAATGTAATTAAAAAATAATTTACTAAATATCTTTTAGCAAATTATAAGCTATAATATTCATTGTACAAAAGCAAGAGGAGCGGTTGTAGTTAGAAAAGTTACTACAACGAATACATTGTGTTCAAGGTATGTCGCTGCATGACATATTGGGTGGTGCACTGCTACGTCGGTTGCTTTGTTGTTCCGCAACGCAGGCTGGGATGTCACGACACGGGTTGTGACTCTACAGCATGGCTTGTGACTCCACAAGGGATTTCGCTACAAGAAGTAGGTGTCGGACAATAGTGTACAGTAGTGGTTGTCCAGTGGTGGTTTATAGTAATTGGCAACTGCATGAGCGGGGTGTTTGTCGAATATTCTGTGTAGAATTGATGTTAGACTTCAACTCCTCTAAGCTTCAATATTCTTTTGGCTCAAGGTCTAGGTCCCCTTTCAAGGGAGGGTTTGGTTTTATTTATAAAGCTAAGTTGTAAGTAAGGAATGAATCTGAAGCACTCTGATCGGACGTCCTGAGGAGATTCCCTTGATAAGACGGTATTGTGTGGACATTTAGGTGTCTTGATGGTGTCATAATTGAGTGTTGAGATGCTTGATTTAACTATTAGAATTTCATATTCGAAATTTATTTGATCTTCCAATTATACATTAAAAGCTTTCAAAAGTTGTTTAACAGTTTGATCTAGCCTTGTTTTGACTCTAATTGGACCAATTTTTGTATCATTGTGTCTGTCTTGTTGAGTCGGGCAATTTGGTTGTAAGTTTGTTGAACATAGAGTTCAAGATGAATTTTAATCAAAGTTTGAATGTTTCTTCTAAACAAATTTACCCTGAGATTCATGCCCAATGATGAAAATTTGTTAATATTATATTGATTGTCCACTATTTTTAGGCAAGTCCAACTCCAGCCGAAAATGTCTAAATCCTGCAAAATTTATTGTTATTACTACATTATATTGAATTGTTGTTTAGTATTTATGTAAGTATAAAATATATTTGTATATGGTAAGAAACTAAGCTCAACTAAGTTGGCAAGGGTCTTCCTTCTCATGAGGGTGCGGGGTCAAATCTGACCTCCTCTCATGTAACTCTTCTTTTACTGACAGCGGGTTGAGCAGACAAACTTGCATTGTGGACTCGTTTGGGCCTTCGCAGGTCAGTGGGTTCAGTTTGTTATTGCCCTCACATGTTGAGACCATGTCACTTGGCCCTGAGAGTGTGTCGATCAAAGGTCGAGCCAATGTGGCCCACACGTTGGCCCAACTAAGCACGGTGGCACATTGTGTGGTCGCATTGACACCTAGCTTGACCCTCCACATCAGCGAACTGTGACGGATCGAATAGCGATCGATTCAATGACATAGGAAAGGCAGTTTGGATGAGGTGGTTAATCAAGGGATCAGATTAAATATCGAGATCGAAGAGACCAGAGCAGGCAGCTAGGTTATGAGGGCTCAGATTAAACCAAAAATAGGTAAGTTTTGAGTCCAAAATAGACAAGATTTGATCTCCTTTAGGTATATAAAACGGGGCCTAAGGGGAGTAAAATTTCAGAGAGGTGAAGAGTGAGATGCAAGAAGAGCAAGACAGTAGAGAAAGAATATATCCAAGAAGAGCAAAAAGGAAGATCAGCCTAAGGAGTAAGAGGGAGGAAGATTTGGTAGAATATGTTTCAGAGCAAAAGGAAGATCCCTTCTAGGTTGATTATTTGTAAAGCTTGGAATTTGCTTATGGAATTGGAGCATAAAGAGTTTTGAATATTTAAGGAATTTAATTAAAATATGAAGGATTTAGTGAAAAATAGATTTGTTGTGGTTGAATGAATTGGAAGAAATAAAAGAGGAAACTTACGAGAATGCCAATATCTATAAAGATGAGATAAAAGTGGCATGATCCGAAACTCATTAGGAATTATTTTCAATCCGAACATAAGGTGTTACTTTATAATTCTCAATTAAGATTATTTTCTAATAAACTCAAGTCCAAACTGTCAGGACTATTCATTATAATGAAAAATTATTCTTTTAAAACTGTAGACATTCAGGATAAGAAAACTGTCAAAGCATTCATGGTAAATGATCAAAAATTAAAGGTGTATTTAGAAGGTGATAGAATAAGTCATAAAAAAGTCTTGACTTTGGCGTCGTCCTAATCAATAAATCTGACACTGTCTAGCTGAAAACATTAAATTAAGTTATGCTTGGGAGGCAACCTAAGTGTTATCTTTGTGGTTTGATTGTGTTGATATCGTTTTTGCTTTTTAGTTTATAGTTGATTTGAAGTATGTTGTGTGTGTTTTTTTGTTTGCTTTTAGTTTGTGTTTGATTTGAAGTTTTTTGAGTGAATGCTTGCTTAAATGTTTTACCCGAGTTTGGTTGAAGTGCATGAGAGTTAGGTAGGAGAGAAACCAAAGGTTATGATGGCTAATGTTGGTTCATCCAAGCACATCATTCCACACCTACGCTATCCCTACATGACGTGTCACACCCATGCCAGGTGACACACATCAAATTTTAATACTTCTTATGCTTTAATTTATGCAAATTCTTCCATTTTATTTCATGATTTTATGTCTTTTGGAAGTTTGGATTTGTGTTTTGCAGCATTTTGCTTTTGATTTTAAGAACATCCAATCTATGATCAAATGATTTGGATTAATTCTTATGGTAATCCTAAAGCCACAAGGTGCAATCTTGACTATCAATTTTAATTTAATAAAATGGAAGACAATCATGTCATCTCTTACCTCTCACCTACAACCAAAATTGTCCAAAAAAATGTTTCAATTCATGATAATCCTATTCAAAATTTCAGTTTCCTTTATTGGAATGGTTTAAAGGATCAAGATGAACTAGTCTTATCATCTAGCTTGGCAATTCTCTCATTCACGTCACAACTGGCCATAAGGAAAAAAGCAGATACTTTTGTTTGGTGGATCCGAGTTTGATTCATTGGTATTAATAACTTTTTCTAACCATTAAAAATACTTCTTGTGAAGTTAAAAACAACTAATTTAGCTTAGACACTTGGGATTGAATGTATCACGAAAGAGAATGCTATAATTTGATGTTTTTTACTTTTAAAATAGATAGTTGGGAAGTGGATTGATTAGTGATGACATTAGAGTTTTTAGGTTTAAGTGAAAATGACTTATTAAAGAGGGAGATATATATTTTCTGATACCAAGTCAAATCTGATTTGCTTATTTGTGATTGCTATGACATCTGAGTGCATTACATATAATCAAATGGAGGCTATACAAGTATTTTATGTCATTGCAAGTAAATAATCTTTAGTGCATTTCTAATTGAAGCCAAATTTAATTACGACCTTGACAGTCCATAGATAATCTAATTAGATCACTGGTAATTAACCACCTTTGGCATTTAATGGTGTGGATCACCTCAAGAATCTTAAGGAAGAATTTTCATGAGCAACAATTAGGTGCATTTGGATAATCTCTTGTTTTGCATGTTTGGAATACTCAATTTGGTATGATTCAACTTAGGACAAGTCCAAATAAGCCAAAGGTGTTTGGGTGGCTAGTTTAAGACAATAGGATAAGTGTGGCAAATTATGGAGCATTGAATGCTTTAATCACATGGATAACCTTGATGAATTATTAATGCATCATTTGTTTATTTGACTTGATTTGGCTTATTTAAGGCTCTAAATTTTCATGCAAAGCACTTAATGTTTTACTAATGCTCTAAGTGGATCCTCCTTCAATTTTTTTAATAATCTTATACGTATATTAGAAATTTTTTGTGCCAATATTATATTTATTTGGATTGATTTGATTTAATGTGAGCCCTTGATGGGTAAAAAATTATTTAGATTGAGTAATATTTGAAAAAAAAATTTAAGTTTTAATTAATTATGATATTTTAATGGCCTACAATCATAGTGAGTTACTTAAAAAGAAACCAAATTGTTAAAGATAAGAGTTTATTTGGTTTGAGTGACCCTTCATGAGTTACTAATTAATGTATAATTTTGTCAAATACGCTTGGTCAAACCTCCATGCTAAGTTAGTCATGCTTTTCAAACTCTTTAAGAGTTAATCCTAGTTTCTTGGCATGAATTTGAGTGTTTTGGTTTTATTAGGAATTATTTGATTTGAGCTGACTCTAAACCTACTTAGCTTGTCTGAATAGTCCCAAAGTGTTATAAGATAATTTTAGATAGATGCATAATTTTTCTCTTGCATTTTTTTTAAAGTTAAAATAGATCAAATGATAAGAGAGATACATAGTTGATTACTACCTTTAAATATGCCATATAAAATAATATTATGGTTGACTAACTTACTGTTTTACATTTTAGTTATTTCAAAGATTTTGGAATAAAATAAACAGGTAATTTCTCATGTAGTCATAATAGCAAACAAATAAGCTTGTTTCAAGATAAAATGATCTTATAAAAGAAGGTTCAATATTAGGATAATTCAAGGGTTTCTATGAAGTATCATCATAATCAAGAATTTCTTAAAACTTAGATTTCTATGAACTCCTTATAAGTATAACAAGATCCTTTCTGTAAAGAATGATTTTCTAATGATCAAAGCAAAGGATATTAATTTTATTAACTTTGTTTAAAAAATAATTTCAAATATCATATCATGCAAAGAGAGGATTTTAGAGTTCATGTGCAAAGTCAACATAGTGAGCGGTCAAATATGAATTTATTTTTTAACTCAAAACTTTGTGGGAATTTAAAGTGAAGTTTATGAAAATTCTAGCTGACTGGGACTTAAAAAAGAAGAATCCACATGATAATACACTATCAAAGGAATCAAATCACTCCACTCTCAATAAAACAATAAAGTAGCTATACCATGGCACATTAGCCAAACACCTCCTTATTTCAAGGAATCACTAGCCTAATCACTTGTATTTTTAAATTTCAAATGAAAAATCCTATAATAATATGTATAAATATGTTAGATTTATTTTAACGAAGAAGTATTTGATTGGAAATCTTATTTAGAAGGTTTTTGGTGAAACGTCTCCCAATTTAGCTCAGTGAACTAGAATTCTATTTGGTGAGGGGTTTTTTCTCATGTAGCTTTTAAGTAAAATCACTTTAATCCACTCTAACACCTATTCTACTATTCCATGGCTAAACCAAGTAATTTTCTATTGAAAAAAAAATGGTGAAATGTCACTCCAAAAGAAATTTGTCAAAACTAACGCAAAACCTATTCTTGCTATTACTTGCATGTCTCCATTTAAAATGACTTGAAACTTTTTATAAACTCCATAGCATATCTATAAGCATTCCTAAACCCCTATTAATTGGTTTTAGAAACTCAAACAGTTTCTTCTGTAAACGTTTGTGAACCCTAAAAGACCATGTCGCTCTCAACAGGGAAAAAGATGCACCTTACTTTGTTGACCTAAACATCACCAAAACTTATTTCAAAACTACATCAGTTTGATTGGAGCATTTTTTAGCACCATTGCAAATCATGCCAAATCAAATTAACATTCTTTAGAAAGTCTAGTTATTATGTCGATCAGTTTGAGCAAACCGATCTAAATTTGAATATAAAGATTTTAACTTCAACTCGAGGTAAGTACGACTCAAGTCAATTTTGAAATACTTTTCAATAAATATTTTTTAATCGTTAAACATTATTAATTTTTGTATCAAAATATATGTGAAATGATTTGGTAAGACTCCTCAATCCTTGCTTAAATTTGGAAAATAAAGCTGCAGCCAGTGTACCTGGTTCTTAAGGCGTTCTCACAACCAAACCAAAGAAGATTGTGATTATTTCTCTGGTTAGATGAAGCAGATAGTATCATATGTGTTTGTAACTAGACTTGAGATATCAAGAAACATACTATCAATAAGCTCGAGGCTATCTCAATGCAAATCAAAATAAAGTGGGCTACGTTCGTGATTGTGATTAGCATGATGTCTTTTCTTCTTAATGTACATTTGACACTTACCATCAATTGATATTGATTATTTTGGTTAGACTTGTCATTTGTTAGGTAATTAATGACCATATGAAGTTATTTGAAGCTGAGTTGGCATAGCCATGCTGAAGTTAATGATCACATGATATGATCATATAAACATACTATCAAGAAATAACGTCTTTCTCATTCATCCATTGCACAGCAACCTATAATTTGAAGCTTACTGCTGCAGCTGTTCTGGTTTCCCTGCGTCACCATAAAGAAACATACAAAGATCAAGGAAAACATAAAACAATGTTTTTTACAAACCAAACACTTCTCACGTATTTACATGTCTACAACCTAAGCATTCATATTTGCATACATACCATTGGGATGAGCAATAATAACACAGGAACTGAGAAAATTTCAGTACAAGCAAGAGGAAAAGCTACATAGAAGGTTTTCTTAAAGAAGAATCATTTGACCCGAATGATTTAAAAGCTCTTTGCATGGTAGCCTCAATTGTCAAATTAGAGGCGAGGCTCCAGACATACAAGAAGTTCTAATTCCTGGCTTGTCTGATTTCAAGTAAGAAAAAGGTTTTCTCCTGAAGATGTCACTGGAAAATTGCAGAATCTATAAAAGAGAAGATGCAAAAGCGTTTGCACGAGGAAATTACAATGTAATAGAAAGTACTAATTATCATTTTGAGATAAATGTTTACATAACACTCAATTTCTATGTACTTACATTTCTATAACACCTATACTTAATTTTTCAGCATGGTTATGCTCCAGACTCTTCAGCAAAGACATTTATGTTGCAGAACGCCTAAACTTTCATATTTAGCATGCATAAGATTTTTTAAATACATAATAATTGTACTTTAGGTGTTAGACATGTAAGTACATAAGAATTGTGTGGTATGTATGTAAATTTCCTAAAATTTAAATCTTAGTAAGCAGTGAAGGATAGAAAGTACATAAAATAATGGTTATAAGAAAATGTTTGGGTTGGGAGTAGAGCAACCAAAACGGTTCGTTGTTTGCGAACAGCTCATGTTCGGTACATTAAGCAGCTCATATTCGGCCGTTTGCTAGTTTTAACAAGTCGAACACGAAAAAATTTTTATGCTTTATGTTGCAGAACGCCTAAACTTTCATATTTAGCATACGTAAGATTTTGTAAATACATAAGAATTGTACTTTAGGTGTTAGACATGTAAGTACCTAAGAATTGTGTGGTATGGATGAAAAATTCCTAAAATTTAAATCTTATTAAGCACTGAAGGACAGAAAGTACATAAAATAATGGATATAAGAAAATGTTTGGGTTGGGAGTAGAGCTGTCAAAACGGTTCGTTGTTCGCGAATAGCTCATGTTCGGCTCATTAAGCAGCTCGTATTCGGCTCATTTGCTAATTTTAACAAGTCAAACACCAAAATATTTTTATGCTCGAAATATAAACGAGCCAAATACGAATAAATATTTGTTCACTCATGTTTGGCTCGAATTGGCTAAAAAAGAAATTAATTAATTAATTAATAAATAAAAATATAAATATACTAAATATTCCGATATTTTATAGGTGTTATTCTGCGGTGTAACACTATGGAATAACACTAATAACACCCACTGTGTTATAGGTGTTATTTCTTCTTACGTGGTGTTATTAGTGTTATTCAGCATTACGGACATCGATAACACTAATAATACCGCCGAATAACACTGAGTAACACCTGTCGTGTTATCGATATTATTTTGTTGTCCGCGGTGTTATTGGTGTTATTCCGCGCCACGGAATAACACTGTTAACACCGATACTACTGCGGAACAACACCGAGTAACACCTGCTGTGTTATCGTTATTATTCCGTCGTTCGCGGTGTTATCGGTGTTACTCCGCGGTGTTATTGGTGTTATCAGTGTTATTACGAGTGTTTCTCGTGTGTTATCGTTGTGTTATCTGTGCTATTCAACCGTTCGCAGTATTATTGGTGGATTTCACGGCATTTTATATTCTACCAAGCGTATTGCGAGCCGAACACGATTAGGAATATGTTTTTCGAGCCGAACACGAACAAGAATATGTTATTCGAGCAAAACATGAACACATTGTTCACGAGCTATTTCAAACACGAGCCAAATTGGAACTAGCCGTACACGAGCCGAGGCTCGTTGGGAGTCTTCGCAGCGAGCATGCTTGTTGAGTAATGTGGTTCAAGGTGTGTTTAATTTTAACTTTTAAGTTTCTCAATTATAATTTGACTTGTAAATTGAGGATTTCATACATCAGCATGCAGAGAATTGATCCTTTGAGGGCCTTCATCTCCTTCGCTCAAATGAAGTTCCCAAGGGAAAAATGAATGGCCTCATAAAGGAATATTATGAGGTAATCCATGGTGCCTTTGAAATGCCTTCAACACTTCTACAAAGATTTTTAGAAGCAAGCACATTATTACGTATTCGAATTTAAATACTTTAAACTTAGCTGACAGTATGTACTACTTGTTCTTATTCTGACGTTCGGAAAAACATTAAAATTTTCATATTAATTAATAAAAAAAATTTACATACATAGCACACAATTAGGGCTGTCAAAACAGCTCGTTGTTCGGGAAAAACTCGTGTTCGGCTCATTAAAAAACTCGTGTTAGCCTCGTTCGCTAAGTTAACGAGCTGAACACGAACAACATGTACAAATATTTGTTCGTTTGTATTCGGCTCATTTTGGCTCGAAATACTACTAATCAATTATATAT
>NW_018164497.1:1918632-1923948 GCF_001263595.1 Phalaenopsis equestris
ACAAGACATCTTTCATAGCTTTCTGGTCGAAAAAAAATATCCTTCACCGAATGTTTTCCGTGAAAACAAGATTTTCGGGCTAAATCGGGTGCCTATGCGCCCAGAATAGCCCCCATGGGGCTCAAAACCAAAAGGATAGAAAGTAGGTACTGGCCCTGGGCATCAGATCTTGCACGCGCCTAGGCGCTTTTTGAACATGTTTTTCTCTTCAGCATGTACGCCAAATCTCATCAAGAACCCCTTTTAAGCAGCTGAAAAAGCTTGTTTAAGAGAATAATCAAGGTATAATTGGCATAGGGGATGTCTACTTTTTGGACACTTGGGGCTTCTTGGAGAAGGAAAGACATACATCCTTGGGAAAAGAGGAGGAGCCACCAAGAAAGGAAAAAAATATTACCTCAGGAGTACTGATGCATCAGTACTCCAATGGTGGGGTGTCACGTGGCGTCACAGTGGGACCATTGCATACGTGACACTCCATCATTGGAATACTGATGCATCAGTACTCCGGAGGTAATATTTTTTCCAAGAAAGGGCTTCTTCTTCCCCATTCTGGTTTTTTTGAGTTCCTTTAGTTTTTTGGGAGAGAGAGGTTCTTGGTTCTTCATCTTCTTCTTCAAAGGTTGAAAATTCTTTTGGAGGCTTGGGGATGAGGAACTTGAGGGAAAGGTAAGAAGAAGGTTTTGCTCACTACAACCTCTCTTCTTCCTCTTCCACTTCTTCTTCCACTTCTTCTTCAACTACCTCCACCACTCTTCTTGAGTGTGCAAATACATAGAGCGGAACCTAAAATTTCTTTAGAACCCAATCCAATTATTCGGGGAACTAGCAACCATGTGACCATTCGATAACTTCATCACCTGACGAATGAGATGAAGCCATTTTGAGCTAGAGAACGAATGATTCTTCGATCCCCTTTCTCTAGACTTCGAAGGCCATGTTCGTATGAGAAATCCTTCATTTTTTTTACCGACTGGCTCGAGTTAGGCTCTCCATTACGGAGTAATGGACTGACATCTACTACTTCATCATTTCACTCTCCGTCGTCGAAGTCGACCGGCCACTATTTCATGCAAGCGTTCACATTTGCGTTGGTGTGTTTAACATGATTTCAAAAATGTGCTTTGAAAATATCAAATTTGTGCACATTTTCGTCGGCTCGACTGATCGACCGCTACCATTCCAATCGATTCGACCGACCATTTTCCAAAGCACATATTATTATAGGAACTTGCGAGCTAAAAAATGAATTTAGTCAATCATTACAATTTGTTTGGCTGTCGAGCATGGTGGAAATCTGCAGTTTGCTTTCAAGTCCCACAATAATTAATTAATTAATTAAATAATTGATGTAAATGTTAACATACTTACGCCATACTTTGTCCATACTATGAAGCTAAAAGCTGCTACAAGCTAACTGGACGTTTCTGAAGGCCTTGGACGGAGGAAACTGACAGCTTATGACATCTGAACAAGGGCCTGTAATCCTCCAGTGTTTTGGCAGCTGTGCCGTAAATTAAATACTTAATGGTGTTTATTACAAAATATAACATGTGATTTATATAAATAATAGAAAAGTATTTTAATTAGATATTTACATACAAAAATACAAATGCATGCAAGAATGATGAGTCAAAAAAAGCACTATTTGCTTTTCAATTGATAATATCTATGGCACATGGCTCAAGTGAGGAAGGGTTTTAAGGTCTACTTTCATTTCATAAGGGATTATTTTATTGATTTTTAATAAATATTATAATAGAAAAAAATCTAATAAATTGTGCTAGAGGTATGAAAGTTATTATCCAATTTTTTTTTTTAAAGAAAATTAATTTAAATGTTCTTAATAGTTATCAAAACCTTATTTTTTCCTCGACAATAACAACTTACAAAAATTACGACCAACTCAACAAATCTCTCAGTCGTCACTTTTTTGTTGATGTTAATATGCTTTTCTAAGAGTTTAATTTACAATTAATGCATATGAAAAATGTGCTCAACTTCTTTCAAACTAATTTTGAAAAATGTATTCTCCTAAAATATGTCATTGTCAGTGATTTGTGCAATACGTTATTTTTTTGCTATCATTGTGTATCAAAAAAATTTTCGCATCAAGGATGACTAGGCACAACTAACTAGATCTACATATGTATTCATAATATGATAGGTCATATTCAACATGTGCTCAAGTTAACATCATTTGGAGCACTATTTTCATTGGCTTGACATATTATCTTGCCCACTTTTATCTAGTAATAAACTAATATTATATCATCTTTTGCCCAATATTATCTTACCCACTTTTACGAGTAATAAACTAATAACATATTATCTGACCCATCCTCTTTTTAATGACGCCATCCAGTCAACATATTCTCTAGACTTCGAAGGCCATGTTC
Source organism: Phalaenopsis equestris (assembly GCF_001263595.1). Classification (NCBI taxonomy): domain Eukaryota; kingdom Viridiplantae; phylum Streptophyta; class Magnoliopsida; order Asparagales; family Orchidaceae; genus Phalaenopsis; species Phalaenopsis equestris. The sequence continues at coordinate 1,921,032 of NW_018164497.1, forward strand.
GTATGAGAAATCCTTCATTTTTTTTACCGACTGGCTCGAGTTAGGCTCTCCATTACGGAGTAATGGACTGGCATCTACTACTTCATCATTTCACTCTCCGTCGTCGAAGTCGACCGGCCACTATTTCATGCAAGCGTTCACATTTGCGTTGGTGTGTTTAACATGATTTCAAAAAAGTGCTTTGAAAATATCAAATTTGTGCACATTTTCGTCGGCTCGACTGATCGACCGCCACCATTCCAATCGATTCGACCGACCATTTCCCATGCCGGCCGGCCCGAACACCTTGTTTGGCTGTCATATAAACGCAACTTGCGAGCTAAAAAATGAATCTAGTCAATCATTACAATTTGTTTGGCTGTCGAGCATGGTGGAAATCTGCAGTTTGCTTTCAAGTCCCACAATAATTAATTAATTAATTAAATAATTGATGTAAATGTTAACATACTTACGCCATACTTTGTCCATACTATGAAGCTAAAAGCTGCTACAAGCTAACTGGACGTTTCTGAAGGCCTTGGACGGAGGAAACTGACAGCTTATGACATCTGAACAAGGGCCTGTAATCCTCCAGTGTTTTGGCAGCTGTGCCGTAAATTAAATACTTAATGGTGTTTATTACAAAATATAACATGTGATTTATATAAATAATAGAAAAGTATTTTAATTAGATATTTACATACAAAAATACAAATGCATGCAAGAATGATGAGTCAAAAAAAGCACTATTTGCTTTTCAATTGATAATATCTATGGCACATGGCTCAAGTGAGGAAGGGTTTTAAGGTCTACTTTCATTTCATAAGGGATTATTTTATTGATTTTAATAAATATTATAATAGAAAAAAATCTAATAAATTGTGCTAGAGGTATGAAAGTTATTATCCAATTTTTTTTTTTAAAGAAAATTAATTTAAATGTTCTTAATAGTTATCAAAACCTTATTTTTTCCTCGACAATAACAACTTACAAAAATTACGACCAACTCAACAAATCTCTCAGTCGTCACTTTTTTGTTGATGTTAATATGCTTTTCTAAGAGTTTAATTTACAATTAATGCATATGAAAAATGTGCTCAACTTCTTTCAAACTAATTTTGAAAAGTGTATTCTCCTAAAATATGTCATTGACAGTGATTTGTGTAATACGTTATTTTTTTGCTATCATTGTGTATCAAAAAAATTTTCGCATCAAGGATGACTAGGCACAACTAACTAGATCTACATATGTATTCATAATATGATAGGTCATATTCAACATGTGCTCAAGTTAACATCATTTGGAGCACTATTTTCATTGGCCTGACATATTATCTTGCCCACTTTTATCTAGTAATAAACTAATATTATATCATCTTTTGCCCAATATTATCTTACCCACTTTTACGAGTAATAAACTAATAACATATTATCTGACCCATCCTCTTTTTAATGACACCATCCAATCAACATATTTTTATCTACTTGGCACTAATCCGAGGCCTCATTTTTTATAGCGCTTGCTTGTATGTCCATTATCATTTGCCCAACATAAGTCTATTACTTCATCTCCAAATCCTCATCCTAACAAACCATAATGACCGATGCTTACATGTGTCAATCCAAATTTGATTGAACTCTCATTTCATAATATTTCATAGATCCTTATGAATTACCTCCAAAATTTCTCCTTTGTAGGGCATCAATGTGGCATGACCATTCTTAATTAGATTTAATAGCCAATGTGGTTTTGACACATGTTGTATAAAGACATGTTTTACATAATCCAAATTGCTCATACATTATATGCATGTGCTTATTCATTTTCTTTTGGATTTAATGATTCTATATCACATGACAAATGCATATAAGAAAAAACTTATTTAGACTTTTAAGTGGAAAAAATTCTATCCATGCAGATAAATTAAAGTTAGATTGTCAATAAGCATACTAAAACCTTTAATTTTCTATAACATCAGACATAAAAAAAGTATTTTTTTGGCATGTATAAGGAAATATATTTGAATAAAGGGAATCTTTTGGAGTTTACATATTACTATTTCAATCTTATTAGTCAAAGCCTTAAAGCAAAATGTTCAAATCTAAGGCAACACCCATATTGACAAATGAGCAAGTTAACGATGTATAATAAGAGTTAATTGTTTAAAATTCTCAAATAATTTCTTATCAAACTTGGCTAAGTGTTTTAACTTGAATGATAAAAAATTGTTGCATGAAAATTAATATGCTCTATGTTTTAATGTAAGAAAATTATTACCAATAATTTTTTCTGACTCGTCCCCAAAGCCAATTTAGAATATATTATTTAAGATGAGTTTCTTTTCTAATAGTATTTATGGTACATATTTATATGCTGGTTATATAAAGATAACATAGATGAATATAAATAAGAATTGTATAGAAAAATCATTTTCTTCTTCATTTTTTGACCCCAAGGAGCACATGGCAATTCACTGACCTATGAAATAATACTTGAAGTTCCTAAAAAGTAATGATGGATATATTCTTTTGAATCATATAAGTCAACTTATATAATTTGAATATCACTTAGTCAGTTTTTAATAATAATTGATTTTTAAATTTGTGTAGCTTAAGTGATTGAAGAGGTGTTCATTTTTTTTTTTACATATTTTAAATAAAATACTAACATAATATAAAATCACTTTTTTTACCATTGTTTTGATGTCAAACATAAAAAGATTGAGGGATGGAGGGATAGATTGATCTACTATCTTGAGAGACACAAGTCCCTCATTGAATGTTAATACATTTGATTCTTCCATTAAAGTGCTAATGTCGCGGATCTAATATCATGAAAGATCTAGCAACGCTAAAGAAGAAGAACAGATGGAGCAATCAAGAAGAATCAGTATTAGAAGCTAAAGCAAATTATTACAGGGGAGAACTGTTTATAGAG
>NW_018164497.1:1924048-1926450 GCF_001263595.1 Phalaenopsis equestris
ATTTTTTTAACTAAGGTTTGATTGGAGTTATGATGTAAAATTACATTAGGACTCCTGATGCATTATTTTTTATCTTTAAAACAGAAAAACAAGGGGTTTTTAGAGTAGAAAATTTGGTCAGTTAGACTTTGGTTGTCTCGGATTGCAAATTAAATTGAATCAATTTGTTTTGATTGTCAAATTTCAAGGACCGATAAGACCAAGCTTTTTTTAAAATGAATTAAGTCGATCCGTATGTTTGTTCTGTTAACTTGTACAATTTTCATTGAATTAAAAATAAGTAATTTTATAATGAATATGATCATCTATAAGTGAACTTGCTTGTATTAAGATAAGTTTTGATTACTATTTACTAAAATTTATAAGTTTGATATATAAAATTGATGCGTGTCAGAAGATTCATGGTGATAGTAATAAATTATTGTTTTAGCATTGCACTAGAATCTATCATTCAAATAATAAAAATGATAGAGATACCAAAAGTTTTTACATGAAAAATCTCGAAAAATAAAAAAATCTACGTAACTTAGCACAGCTAAAATATGTAATTACAAGTACATGAATCTATTCTCTTTTGAATTAGGGAAAATAGTCCTTGGCGATAGCAGGTTATAAGGGCTGCAGTCGATTGCTATGGAGACAGTAGTTCAACGTGATTGTTGTAGACAATAGTTATAGCGCCACCTTGTCGTAGAGATCATAGTTTATTCACGGTAGTAGTTTGTCATGTGGGATATAGATGTTGCTTCAAGTGTGTCAGTTGGCTACAGGGGCCGTAGTTGGAGCTGCACTAACGTTTGTAGGTTGCAGAGGCCGGAATTGGGAGCTACGTAAACTCAGCCGCGTTAGCAGTAGTTGGTTGGGCCATTATAGAGAGTTATAATAATGTTCGAAAGCTGCAAACGCCAGAGTTGGGAGTTGCTGAGTTGTAATCACGTATGTATGACAATTGCTGGAGTTAGGAGTTATCTGAGTTGTGGATTATGTAGGTTGCAGTTTGTCACGTAGTGAGTTGTAGAACACCCGTAGGCTGAGAAAACTGAAGTTGAGAGCTGCATGAGCCGTGATAACATTCGTATGCCACAGAAGCCGAAACTGGGAGCTGCATGAGTTGTTGACTATGTAGGTCATAGCTGGTCATGTAGATTGTATAAGTGTTGTAAGGATGTTTGTTTGTCTTAGAGGCCAAAGTTAGGAGTTACGTGAGCTATGAGCCACATAAGCCGTAGTTAGTGACATAGGTCGTAGCGGGGAGTTTTAGTGTCAGTTGGCTGCAAATGCTGTAATAAGGGCTTGCAGTTGTAGTGAACCAAATATGTCACATATCATAATGTGGAGCTGTAAGTAGAGAACTTCAGTAGTGGAGTTGGTCACAATATTATGAATATGGCAGTTGTAGGCATCTTTTGTGTGATAGTTGTTACCGTTTTCAGCAGACATCATTACATCTTATTTAATGTGTTATACCATATTTAGATGCATTGTAATACTGTCTTTGAGGTGCGTTACTATGTAGGTTGATTTTTGACTTCACAATGATGCTTCGTTACTCAAGAACATATGCCGAGATTTTGTAGTGCATGCATGATTCTACAAGTGGTTGTGATGAGCAGGGGCGACCGACTATGCCTGGTGAGCAGTGATCGACGATGGTCAGCGATTGTAGGAGCACGTAGTATTTGATGGACTTGGTGTGTAACAATGGACCTCAACTTCTTCTCCAAATCCCAGGCTTTCTCCGGTTCAAGTTCTAAACTGCCTTTAGAAGCTGGGAGATCTCTCATTGCAAATAAAGAGAGAATCCAGACCACTCCATTGGACAACCTATAGAGATTCCCACGATAGGGCGATGTTCTGTCAATATTTAAATGTCTTAGTGATGTCAAAATTGAGAGATCTTAGACTCATTGTATTCGTCTCATCGAGACACTCGATTCAACTACAAGCTTGCTAGATTTCCCTTTGACTTTCCAATTGGACATTAGAAGCTTCCTAAAACTGCTTAATGACTTGATCTTGGCTTAATTTGACTCTAATTTGACCAATTTTGCTGTTAATGTGCTCGTCTTGTCAAGTTTCTCTGTTTGACCGTAAGTTTGGTGAAACTGGAGTTCTAGATTATATTTAATTGAAGTGAGAATGTTCCTTGCTCAAAAATAGTCCCGTGATTTGTATCACACATCGAGATTCATGTATTCTAATGGAAATTAATTGGCGAGGCATAAAAAATGAATAATATTTATGTGGATAATCAGTCGTTTATTTATAAAAAATGTATAATTTTGACTTAATTTTGACAGAAAAATTTTCTTACGTGCCACATTATTCGTTTGCTTTCCATATCTTATACTTATAATTTGATATTTATATTTATAACGTTTCATAAATTTATGTTTGAAAAA
>NW_018164497.1:1926552-1929685 GCF_001263595.1 Phalaenopsis equestris
ATATATGAAAATTTAGTTGTTAGATATACAAATAAATAAGATTTATGTGATATGCACGTATGATTTTATTTGAAAATGTTACTGCTCATTTTAAATTAGTTTGTTTTATAAAATTAAAAAATCAAATCAATAACCCAAATGAAACTTACAATTATTACAGAAAAAAATAAATTAATAATTTAACAACTAAATCAAATCAATTGTCCAATTTGATCTCACGATATTTAAAATATCTAAAAAAGAAAAAGAAGCGGCCTTTTTTTTTCAATTAAAAAAATTAAAATTAGATTTCGACGCCTGGTTGGAATAGTATTGGTCAAACATGGATTCTTAATCAGGAATTTCAGTCAACCATGAATCCGCATAAATTTCCTCTTATGTTGAATTGCGTTTAGTCTTCTTATCGTTTTATGGACAATATGTGTTGTTAAATAAGGGTTTATTTGGGGGCAGCTGCAGTTTACTGAATAATTTTTTGATAAGTTGATTAGAAATAATATGCCGATAAATTAGGCTCGATGACTACTACAAAATTTTATTTTTTTAGAAAAGTCGGACCGTGGCAAGAAAGCTGCCAACGCTCCTGACAGGTGAGGTGTGAAAACACTGTTTTCAGCATTTTAAAAACGCATAAGCTGCCGAAACGTAATTTATCCAAACAGACCATGTGTGTTCTCAAAACGCCACCGCACCAAATAAACTGCCCTAAACAGACCCTAAGTCACAATTCAAGCTCAATAATCTCGCAACGACTAGACCAGACAATGAACTGTGGTTATTATCAGGTCGGAATTAAACTTCATTGCGGTGGGCTTCAAGTGGATGGTGATTTTAATATGACAAATAATATAATAATAATATAACATGTGTGGTTGTGGTTTAAAAATATTCATTATGGAACATAAAATAAACATTCCAATATTTAAATAACTAATCTTTATATGTGAAAGTCAGCAGTCAATATTCAATTACAGATATATAGAAGCTATAAATATTTATAATAGACATTATTTAATAAAAAAACCGTGACAATATAAGACATCATAACTAAACAAACATGATGCATCATTAATTGTTAAATATAATACTCGAAAGTCAAAAATTAAAACTTAGATGTTGTCTTATCAAAATATAAAATATCAATTATTAAATAAGTATAAAATTTGCCTCCAAAATTTTAAAAAAAATGTCTTTTCAAAACTAAAAACTAAAAACTAAAATTCATCCCCAATTGTTGCATGACATGAAGCTCCATCATTATAAGCTGCATGTTCGAAATTTGTCTTCTTTTATGTATCTAAATTTTCGACTTCAAGTATCTCATTTAAAATTCACCCACAATTGTAGCATCGCAAAATGCTTCATCATCATAAGCTGCATGTTGAAAATTTGTTTCATTGATTGTATTTTTGCACATAAAATTTAACAAATAAGGTCATTTTATCATTTTGATTATCAATTTAAATTCATTTAAAAGCTTACTGGTTGGTTGCTTATTCAGTTTTTCATAATTGGGAATGCGATCATCTCTATAAATTCATATTCCAAGTCATTATAATCAAGCTCAGTAGAATGTTCATCATCAACCATATAAAAGTTCGTGTCTTAAAACTTATGTAGTTCAATGGATCATAACTTTTTTTCTTAGCTTGGAAACAATAAAATAAATAATAAATGTTAAATTATGATTATCATTTAGTTAAAAATAATAATAAAATATATTACACAGAAACTTCAATTTTCAAAGAACATACATATTCCTTAAATTAAAGTTATATCTATCATACATCAAATCATTTAGCATTTGCTATTCTATATGATTTTTTCTCCTTGTCTAACTTTGTTCAAAAGCACGCTGGTTTCTTTCGCATCCAGATGATGAAGAAGTTTGACTTAGAATTCAAATAATCAATCCTTGAAAATTTGTAGTACTAGACCCTAACATTCTCCACCATTCATCTACATATTAATAAACATTTATATGTATGTATATATGTACGTACGTACGTACGTATGTATGTATGTATGTATGGACATATGGATGGATGTATGGATGGATAGATGCATGGATGCATGGACAGATGCATGTATGCATAGATGTATGTATGGATGGATGTATGTATGCATGTATGCATGGATGGATGCATGTAAGCATGTATGTATGTATGTATGCATGTATGCATGGATGGAGGTATGTATGCATGCATGGATGTATGTATGCTCCATGCATGGATTTATGTATGGTCACATGCACGAATGTATGTATGTATGTATGTATGGATGCATGCATGGATGAATGCATGCATCTATGTATGCATATATGTATGCATGCATGTTTGTATATATGGATGTATGCATGCATGCATGTGTGCATGTATCAATGGATGTATGTATGCAAGTATGGATGGATATATGCATATGCATGAATGTATGTATGGATGTGTGTATGTATGTATGCATGTATGTATGTATGTATGCATGCATGCATGCATGTATTTATAAATGTATTTATGGATGTATGTATGTATGGATGGATGCATGCATGTATGATGTATATATGGATGTATGGATGTATGATGTATATACGGATGTATGGATGTATGTATATATGGATCGATGAATGTTTGTTTGTATGGTTGTATGTATGGATGGATGAATGTATTTATGTATGTATGTATGGATGAGTGTATGTATGCATGTATGTATGTTTATATGTATGCATGTATGCATTTATGTATGAATGCTTGTATGCTTAGATGGATGGATGTATGTATGGATGTATGCATGGATAGATGAGTGTATGTATGTATGCATGTATACATGGATGGATGTATGCATGTATGTATGCATGTAGGGGTGTAAACGAACCGAACACGAACGAACAGTGCTCGTGTTCGTGTTCGGTTCGTTTGAAATATTGTTTGTTTGAAATAGGCTCGTGTTCGAAATTGTTCGTGAAAGGTCTGTTCGTGTTCGGTTCGATTTGTTCGAAATTAGTTCGAATTGTTCGAATCGTTCGAATCGTTCGAATTGTTCGAATATGTTTGAAATGTTCGAAATGTTCGAATTGTTCGAAACGTTCGAAAATTTTCAAATTTTTTATATTTTTTAATCTGTTAAATAGAAAAAAAAA
>NW_018164497.1:1933446-1936634 GCF_001263595.1 Phalaenopsis equestris
AAAATTATATATATATATATATATATATATATATTTAATTTTTTTTTATTTCGAACAATAACGATTCGAACACGAACGAACGCATCACTGTTCGTGTTTGGTTCGTTTAGCAAACCGAACGAAAAAAATTGTTCGTGTTCGTCTCGTTTGCTTATCGAACGAATCGAACACGAACGCTTTGGCGAATCGAACACGAACTGTTCGCGAACAACGAGCTTTTTTGACAGCCCTATATGCATGTATGCATGGATGTATGCTTGTATGCATGTATGCATGGAGTATGTATGCATGCATGCATGCATGGATGTATGTATGTTTGTATCTATGTATGGATGCATGTATATATGTATGTATGGATGTATGTATGTATGTATGTATGTATATAATGCTAGTAGTTGAGTGCTTAGATCACTTACCGGGTTGCGTTTCTTTGGACATCATGAGAGCAATAGACTTTTTAAAGCTTTCTAAGTTAGCTAAATAAAATCTAATTTCATTCATTATAAAATTTGCCTTACTGCATACATCTTTAATAACAACTAGTTCAATTAATCCTTACAATGCTTCAGGCTATTGGCAGACAGTTGAGTGGATACCTTGACGAAGTTGTTCATCTCATCTTCTCTTACTAATGCTAGTATATGGAACCTCTATATTTTTGAACATGCATTTAATTTCTTTCCTTGCTTGGTTCATGTCATTATAAACATATCCAAGGGATGGTTTCTCATTTGAAACAAGAACTATTTGCAATCTTATTAATGGTTCTACTACTATTGACATACTCAAGCAATCATTCAAGAATTTATTATCTAAAATGGCATAAAAGATTTCTTTCACTTTAGTGTTTCTTGGAAATTTTAGGTTACTATACTACTTACTAATAGAAAGTGCCTGCAAATCATGCTTATGTTCATGTAAACTCTTCAATGCAATAAAAATAGTGCATTTTGGAGCTACTCGTTTCGCAATACGAGTAACTCCAGAATGCACTATTTTTGTCCTCTCTAGTCTTTTACTAAACAAACATAATACAAAAATATGATTATAAATAAATATTATAATCATCAATGCACTTTTGACAAGCTCTGTCACATGAGGCATGCTAGTTATATCATTCAAAATTAAATTCAAACAATGGGTTACACTAAGAGATCAATATATATTATTATATTTCTCACACAATAACTCACAAGCTTTATTTTTGCTGCATTATCAGTCACAAGTTGAACAACATTCTCTTGATCAATCAACTTAAAGACTTCGACAAATAAGGGGCATGAAATATAATAGTAGCATTATTTTTTATGTCAGAAGCATCAACATATTAAAAAAGGTACTCCATGTGGATGGTAAACTAAGTAGTTTATCAATGTTCTACTCCTGGTATCTATCCACCCATTAACCATTAAACTGAAATTTGTCTCCAAAATTTTAAAAAAATGTCTTTTCAAAACTCAAAACTAAAATTCACCCCCAATTGTTGCATCACAGAAAGCTCCATTATTATAAGCTGCATGAATTTGTCTCCTTGTATGTATCTACATTTTCAACTTCAAATATTTCATTTAACATTCGACCCCAATTGTTGCATCACAAAAAGCTCATCATCATAAGCTGCATGTTTGCTTTCTTGTATAGTATTTGCATTTGCACCTAAGATTTAACAAATAAGGTCATTTTAATGTTAACATTTTTATTATCAATTTAAATTCATTTAAAATCTTACTAATTAGTTTCTTATTCATTTAGTTAGAATTGTGAATAACACCATCTCTATAGATTCATTGTCCAAATCATTATAATCAAGCTCAGGAGAATGTTCATCATCAACTACCTAAAAGTCTACTGTCTTAATACTCATGTAGTTCAATGGATCACTACTTTTTTCTTAGCTCGGAACCTAGAAAATAAATAAGATATTTTAAATTATAATTATTATTAGCTAAAAATTATAATAATATGAATTAACATAGAAACTTTAATTTCAAAAAACAAACATATTCCTCAAATTAAGATTATATATATGATACACCAAATCATTTAGTATTTGATGTTTTAGATGATTTCTTCTCTTTGTATGAATTTGTTCAAAAGCACTCCGATTTCTTTTACATCCAGGCGATGCTAAAGTTTAAGAATTCAATTAGTCAACCTCTACAAATTTAGAGTACTAGATCCTAACATTCTCCATCATTTATCTACATGTTACACACACACACACACGCGCGCGCGCACACACACACACACACATAATGCTAGTAGTTAAAGCTTAAGAGGTCGCACTTCGTTGGACATCGTGAGAGTAATAGACTTTTTAAAAGTTTCTAATTTATCTCAATAAAGTCTAATTTCATTCTTTATAAATTTGTCTTTACTGCATACATCTTTAATAACAATGAGCTCAAGTGCAATACTTCAAGCTTTCGACACAAATTTTCTTTTTCATATTAAAAATGTGAATTAAGATAATAGGAAGGAGGGTGGATACCTTGATGAAGTACATAAATTGTTCATCTCATCTTCTCTTAATAATGCTAGTATATGGAATATCTTTATATTTTTTATCATCTATTTAATTGCTTTCCTTTCTTGGTAAATGTCATCATAAACATATCCAAGGGATGGCTTTTCATTTGAAACAAGAACTCTTACTAATCTTATTAATGATCCTGCTAATTTTAACATAATCAGACAAGGATAAAAACTATTTCTTTCACTTTAGTGATTCTTACTAATTTTAGGTCACTATATAGTACTTACTAGTAGAAAGTGCATTTATCATGTTAATGTTCATGCAAAATCCTCAATGAAATAAAAGTAATAGAAAAATAAGTAGCTCCCAGACACACTATTTTTGTCCACTTGTCTTTTTCTTAACAAAGATAGAACAAAAATATGATTATAAGTAAATATTATAATCCCCAATGCACTTCTTACAAGCTCTGTCACGTAAGGCATGTCACCAATATCCTTCAAATTTAAATTCAAACAATGAGTTAAACTAGGTGACCAATAAATATTATTATATTTCTCACGCAATAAATTAGAGGATTTTTTGTTATTTGTTGCATTATCATCCACTAGTTGAACATCATTCTCTTGATCAATCCACTCAAATAATTTGACAAATAAGGAGCACAGAGTTGTGGAATTATTCTTGATGTTGGAAGCATCAACAAATTAAA
>NW_018164497.1:1936734-1968980 GCF_001263595.1 Phalaenopsis equestris
ATTATTCTTGATGTTGGAAGCATCAACAAATTAAAAAAAGGTTTCTTCACATGAATAGTCAACTAAGTAGTTTATCAGTGTTCTACTCCTGATATCTATCCACCCATTAGTCATCAAAGTGCATCATGTTTCTTTCCAACTATGACTATGAGACTCAACAAGAAGCATACATTTTTTTTTAATAATGATCCCTTAACAAATTAACTCTCATTATATGAAAAGAAGGTTGTTGTTATCTAGGACCAACTACAACTATTACGACAATTGATTTTTTAGCATAATTAGAATTAAAGCGTTGAAATAAATGCAACTATAAAAAAATCACCTTACAATTGCCAAATTGATTTTTTGTACAGTCTATTTGGGTATTAAAAGATTTTTTAAAAATGGTTGTGATCCAGGCTTGGAGTAAAAAAAATTATCAATTTCATTTATTTTTTCTTTTTTTTAATCTAAATTGTTGAATCCTAAGTTGTCATTTGAAAACACACGCCTCGAAAGTTAGAGCTGAGAGAATAAGGAAAAGCGAAAGAGTAAAAGAGTATGATAGTTAGAAAATTTTGGATACAGAGGTTGAAAAAAGTCCCCTTATTTATTTTTTGACCCCCTATTTTTAGGGGTTTATTCGTACAATAATAGAAAGGAGGGAACAATGATGAAAATCACCCTTAATGTAATTAATACGCTAATTAATAATATATTCAAATCTAGGCATAATACAACTGCTATCAGTCGTTTGTTGTATTTGAATTTAGTTGTTTGAGGCGATTGGTCACATGAAAATTACTTCTGCCGAGGTAAAGTTGGTTGGTCGAATAATTGTGACCTAATTTCCTTGCAAGAAGTCTAGACATCTGAGACCGTAAGCGAGGTCTGTCGATTAGTTCTGCCGACATTGCGTGTCGGTCGACTCGATCGATCGGTTGGTCGTTGGATGGACGTTTCAGATTATGCTCCTTTAGCCGAATGCTTCGATTATCTGGCTGTCATCTTTGGCCGTTTGATTGCTTTTATTATAATTTTTAAATTTATCATCCAATTTCATATCCCAAACTTTTAAAACACGTAATGACCATGATCTTTGAATTCATGATTTTCACATACCCATTAAAAAAGAAAAATACATGTATTTATGATTGTAGAATTATATATTAGAAGATGGAGTTTCTCTCTCTAATCTATAAAATTTTCTGTACTTTCTGATGAAGAGAAAATATATGATGTTTGATGGGAAGAGACATGACCATTCTCTGAATTATTTGTTATTAACTACCATCATCACGGTGGTTACTAACCAATAAGATTTAAGATAATTTAATTTATTAATTAATTAATTACTTAATTTGTATTTATTATTGTTATTTTTAAAATAAATGACCCACATTTGTAGGTTTGTGGCCAACGCAGGCTACACAAAAAACAAACATTCTCTTAATTGGCCCACACAATATTTAATAATGCATAACATACTGCACAAAATGTAAGCTAAATTTTTTTTATATTGATCAAAATATAAATCATCATTAAGTACACAATTAATATAAAACATAGCATTGTGTATCAATTTATCGACACAGTCCCTTTCAAGTATCACATTATCAATTACATATTTAACATAATGTGAAATAACATCATGGTCCCATAATGTTTATTAAAAACAAATCTTTTTAAGCATCACACAACTTAAAGTTTACATAACAATAAAAAATAAAATACATAAATATCATAAATAACAATAAACTGAGCTCAAAGTGTCAAACATAAAGAACACTAAACATAAAACTAACAAAGGGTTCCAGTAGTTCCCATTCTCACGGCATGTTCGTTAAATGTCTTCGGTGACAACTCTTTCATCAATGGATTTGCAATCATAAGACTGGTCCTAATACGCTCTACTGACATCCCATGGTTCTGAACTTCTTCCTTAAAAACAAGTTACTTCAATTCCATGTGTTTAACACTTTTAAAATACCTGCCATTTTTAGAAAAGAAGGCTGCTGCAGAGTTATCGTCGTAAAATTCCAGCTACTTGATAATACAATTAACAATTTCAAGTCCTGAAATAAAATTCCGCCGCCATAAGCCATGAATTGTAGCTTTGAAGCATGATACAAATTCAACTTTCATAGTGGATGCAACAATGATTGTCTGCTTTACACTTTTCCATGAGATTGCTCTTTCAGCCAAAATGAACAGATAGTCAAATGTTGATTTTCTGGTATCAACACATTCAACAAAATCTAAATATGAATATTCTATCACTTTAAGATATTTTGATCTTCTATAAGTGAGCATGTGGTCCTTTGTTCCTTGAGGGTACCTCAAAACTTTCTTTGTAGCTTTCCAATGATCTATTCCTGGATTACTTTGATACCTGCCCAACATCCTGACAACAAAGCTAATGTCTGCCCTGATACAAGTCTGAGCATACATTAAGCTTCCAATAATAGATGCATAAGGAATTTCTTCCATTTGTTTACGTTCCAAATCATTCTTTGGACACCACATACGGCTAGATTCGTTTCCTTTCTGAATTAGAGCAGCACTTGCAGAGCACCCTTCCATATTGAATCTCTTGAGAAATTTATCAGTATCTTCCTTCTAATCTATCACAAAATATTTCAATTCCAATCACATATGATGCCTCGCCCATTTCTTTCATTTCAAAGTTCTTAGAGAGAAAATCCTTAGTTTCATACAATAAACCAAGATCATTAGTAGTCAGCAAGATATGATGAATAAACATAATGAGAAATATGATCTTCCTTCCTATGAACTTCAAATATATACACCGATCAACAATATTTTCTTAAAATTCAAATGAAGTGATGCTATCATTGAACTTAAGGTACCTTTGTTAGGAAGCTTGCTTAAGTTTGTATATTTATTTCTTAAGTGTAGACACCATGTGTTCCTTTCCTTTAATAGTATATCCTTCAGGTTGACTAATGTAAAACTCTTCATCTAAATTCTCATTCAGAAAGACAGTTTTCACATCTATTTGATCTAACTCCAAATCATAATGAGCTACTAGTGCCATGCTAATTCTAAATGAATCCTTCTCAGAAACCAGATAAAATATTTCTTTATAGCCGATGCCATCTTTCTAAGTGAACCTTTGGCAACAAATCTGGCTTTATATCTTTCAATATTGCCATTCACTTAGTCTTAAAAACTCATATACATCCGAACTTATACAACCTTCAGACAATCCATTAACATCCCAGACTTTGTTGTGATCCATTGATTTCAACTCATCTTTCATTGCATCAAACCATTTAGAAGAATGTGCATTTTTTATGGCTTGCAAAAATGAAATTGGATCTTTATCAAATTCAGAATCATGTAGATAAACCACATAACCATCATAAATAATATACCATCTTCGTCGTTGAGAACTTCTGGACACTACTTCATGTGGTTCATCTAATGTAGGTTCATTAGCGACAGTTTCATTATGGTGTGTTTGATCATTTATTTATTGTTCTTGTAAGTTATCAGACTGCTCAACAACTGTAGGAATAAAAATTTGAGAATAAATTTTGGGTAAATGAATTTGAACCCTAATTTATTGGTTCTCCACTTTACGAGGTTCAAAAATCCCAATAACTTCACCATTTTCGATGAACTTAGCATTTTCAGCTTCAGTAATTCTGGTACTGTGGTTATGATAATAAAATTTATACCATTTAGATTTTTCTGGATAACTAATGAAGAAACTACTGACAGTTCTTGAGTCCATTTTCTTTTCATGTGGATTATAAATCCTTATTTTCTCTGTGTAATTCCAAACATGCAGATGTTTTAAACTAAGTTTCCTTCCTATCCACAGTTCAAAGGGAGTCTTTGGAACCACATTACTAGGAATTCTGTTTAACAAATGTGCAACGATCTTTAAAGCATGCATCCACAATGATGAGGGTAAAGAAGCATTACTCATCATAATCCTAACCATTTCCATCAAAGTACAATTTCACCTTTCTGCAACCTCATTTTATTGTGGTGTTCTTGGCACAGTGTATTGAGCACATATGTCATTAGTTTGAAAGAATTTAACAAATAAACTTAGACATTGTCCAGATTTATTGTATCTTCCATAATATTCACCACCTCTATAAGACCTGATAATTTTTACTTTTTTGTCTAATTATCTCTCAACTTCGGTTATAAACATCTTTAAGGCATCTGGTGATAGAGATTTTTGATATAATAAGTAGAAAAACCCATAACGTGGAAAGTCATTAATAAAAGCGATAAAATACTTTTCTCTAATAAAGGATGAAACATCAAAAGATTCATAAACATCAATGTGTATAATTTTAAGGAGCTGTGTGCTTCTTGTAGCAGATTTCTTAAAAGTATTGTATGTGCCTACCATTAATTCAATCCACACATAAGTCAAGATCGATAAAATCCAAATCATTAAGGATTCCATTATTTACGAATCTTTCAATTTTTTCTTTGTATATATGACCTAAATGTTTATGCCATAAATAAACCGAACTTTCATTAACAAAACCACATTTAGTACCAACATTATGATGCAAGGTCATCAGTGTCTCAATAAAAAGATTATCAAGTTTAAGCTTATATAGGCCATCATAAAGAATACCAGAACCAATAAGATCATTGTGTTTAAACAAACTGAAACATCCATTCCTAAATTTAAAAGAGTATCTAACAAAATTAAGTTTAGACAATGAATCAAATTACGAGAAATAGAAGGGACAAAGTGTTTGAAAAAGGTCTAAATGATGTCCAGTATCTAAATACAATCGATAGGTTCCAATGGCTTCAACTGGATCTTTGACTCGATTTCTCAGGAAGACAGACTTTTCATTCGGGTTGTAAGGAATCCCCATATTGTATTATAGACATGAGTGGTACAATCAGAATCAATCCTTAAATTATTATAAGGAACTTCTGCCAAATTTGATTCAAAACATACAAAAACACAAGGTTTACCTTTCTTTTCGGTCTTTACGATTTAAAAACTCATTTTGATAGTGTCCAACCTTTCTACAAAAATGATACTTAATTTTTTTATGGTTCTCTTTGTGAATTGGGGCATATGACACATTAATCTTTAGTAGTCCTTGCTTGCCCTTTCCGTTCTTCTTTTAAGGTTTCTTTACATCTCTTCTTTGATGACCCATGAGATTAATGGAGTGATTTCCTCCTTTATTAAGCCTTGCTTTCTCTTGAATGAACATACATTGCATTAATTCACATTACACATCTTTTTATAGTGTTATAGTTCATGTGAAATGGACCATACTCAGGAGGCAAGGAGTTAATGATAAACTGCATAAGGAAATTTTCATTTACTTTCATTCCCAGGATGTTATGTCTTACTGCCATGTTTGTCATTTCAACGACATGCTCATGCATAGTACGAGAACCATTAAATTTCATGTTGGTTAACATACTCAATAGTGTCCCAACAAGAGACTTATCAGTAGACTCAGACTGAGAACATCCCTAAACAAATTTCATGAATTCATTAACACTTTTAGTGTTAGAAAATGTATACTTTATGTTATTTACTACAGTCATTCACTTAAACATTAAGCTCAATCTGTTGGATTTCTCCCAAGCTTTATAGAAAGATCTCAGCTAAGCACTGCTAGAATAGTAAGAGGAGGGGCTTCTAAGTCGTGAGTGTCAAATCAAGATCCAGAACACCAATGTGAATTGGAGTTGCTCATGCCATTCTAAGAAATTAAGCTCATTGAACATCTGGACAGATGTAGCCTGCGAATGAAGAGAAACATGAGTAGATACTTCAAATAAATATAACATGCTCATACATTAATGCTTTGAGTATTAAACTTAAACAGATATTCATATTCAATCAGATTAAATGAAAAAAATTAATAGTATATTAAAAATCTCCTTTGGGTGATATAACAATACGCAATAATAAACATAATTGATATTTGACTTTAATTTAATGTAATTGACAATTATTTATTCTCAAATTAGATATGCCTATTACCTTTGAATATATAAACATATCTAATCAAGTATATAAATAGACCATAATCATATTCAAAGATTATAAAACAAATAATCAACCTTTAGGAGATCCAAAGTATTTTAGAATCAATGAATTTTAATACACCTATAATAAAATACAAAATTGTTTCATAAGAAGCATCACATACTCATGAATAACTCAATTTATTTAATTTGACATCCATTAAACATACTAATTTGGTCACTTTGGTGACTAACAAATTAAACATAATATAAACATTACATAAACAATAATTTCAATTACAAAAATATATTATTGATAACATAAATTATAGAGTCAAGTCAATTAAAGAAGAAGGTCAACTGGGAAGAAAACAAATTCATAAACTAACAAAACTCAAAATTAATAAAACTAAAAATAATCTCTCAATCCACTAATTAACTTTAGTGATCTAATTCTAAGATCTAATTTACAGTGGACATTTAATAAAATTAACATAAATAAAATTAAATAAAAAATCATAAATTCAATAATCAATGCTCGGATACCATATGTTAGGATATTTAAATTTTTCATTCAATTTCATGACCCAAATTTTTAAAACACACAATGACCAAGATCTTTGAATTTATGATTTTCACATGCCCATAAATAAGATAAACATACCCATATTCATGATTGTAGAATTTGATCTGAGGAGATGAAGTTCCTCTCTCTAATCCTTAAAACTTTCTGCACTTTTGATTGAGAGAAAATATACGGTGTGTGTTGGGAAGAGACATAACCCTTCTCTAAATTATCTGTTATTAAACACCATCTATGAGGGTGATTACTAAACAATATGATTTAAGATAAATAAATAAATAATTTATAATTTATATTTGTTATTATTATAATTATTAAAATAAATGACCTACGTTTGTAGGTTTGTAGGCAATGAGGGGGAAAAAAAAAAAAAAAAAAAACTAACAGCTTTGAGATTCATGCTTACAGTTTTGGTGCATACATAAGCATTTAGGTGAATATTTTTTTTCTTCATTAACACTAAAAGATCCACGAATCCAGTAAACTCTTCATTGAAGCTTAATTCAATTTGGATTAAATATGGTGCATATTAAAGATAACCTATGATGATAATATGACTAATTTTTTACTTTTATTGCCATCTTTTTTTTTTTTTAGCTTAAGCTTTTGTTTTCTTTGGACGGATACACTTATTTGAAACTTAAAGCCTGTTTGGGGCAGCTTAGCTTATTTGGTGCGGTGTACTTTGAAAACACACCCATATTTGTTTGGGTAAACTGTGTTTTGACAGTTTTTTTAAAAAAATACATTTTCAAACCGCTGAAATCAGCTTTTTCACACCGTTCCTGGCTAGGTGCGGTGGTAGCTTTCTACATGTGGTTCGACTTTTCCACAAAAAAAAAAAATGTAATAGCCACCATAATTTTTTGAACAGCTGGTTAATTTTTTTGCAGCTTATCAGCTGGCCAAAAAAGACTCTTAATTTAATTTTTATTCGAGTTTTAATTTGTTTAATTTTGTGCATTTATTTTGTGCGTGTGAGAAGGCTTCCACAAAATGTTAATATTTAGCTACATTCTTCACCATTAATTGCTCAAGCTTCACAGTTTGCACAAAATAAAGAGACATTTCGATGTGCGCATGGAGAGAAATAAATTGAATTAATTTAATGAGATCAAAATTTGCATGAATTATGACTAATTATAAAGTCTTATAACCACCCCTTTAACTTATATATTAATTATTATATATTCTATAACACAAAATGCAAAATATTTGGGTAAAGTTCATAGGTGTTTGATTTCAAGGAAACCTCCAGTGTTGCCAAAGCAGCATGAATATTGAAAGAATTAACTTGACGGGAGCCCTTTTCGGCACTTTCAGTGAAGTTTCTATAAGCTATAAAAATATATTTAAATAATAAAAAAAAGATTTTCTTTTATTGGCTCCTCATTGTCTTCTAGAGATCGGGACTGCCCGCTGACTGCGTGCAGCAACCGGCACCCACAATTACTCGGAAGGATTCGAGAAATTTTGTGCAACGAGCGAGTTTGATACTTTAATAAATAAACCAAAATTAAGATATTCTGAAGGACTGATTAGATATTTCCGTCAACCCATGCACTTTCCCACTCAATAGTTCGGAATGCCATTATTTGTGTTAGTGAACTAATTATTTAGATTAAGCTATTGTGATGAGTATTTGGGTGCTAATGAGTTCTAATTTTCTTAAAATGATAATTTCTCTCTAATTTTGGCTAAATGGATTCCTAATTAGGTATGTTGTGCCCGCAATAGTGACATTTAATTGACTTATTATTTGATAATTTCACATCGGTGTCTGGGACCCTAACCCGTATGAAGTGAAAAGTGAAAAGTGCAATCTACAAACTACTGAAACTGAAAATACAGAAGTATAAAGTAAAAATAAAATATCACTTACACATATTCATTAACCTCATCTGGTGAGTCACTTGATGATGTCGTTAAAATTATTTCATCTAAACCATCGCAAGAATCATGCTCTTCGATATCGATTTCTTCGTGTTCGTCATTAGCAACCACTAAATTTACGCCTTCAACGATATTATCAAGTAGAATGTATGACTCTATCATTTATATTTCCCGATGAGCTAGTTTATTCAAATTCTGAATATCAATAGGCGTTGTCAGTTTACCAACTATGAAAACTGTCCACTCTATTTTGTCTCTTATTTTATGGGAATATGGAAGATAAAATACATGACTTGCTTGTCTTGCTAAAATGAACATATCAAACTTACCATATCTTTTGTTCACTGTTACTTATATAATATTATACAGTTGGATAACCATTGTTCTATAATTAGGAAGAGGATTGAACCAGCCACAATTGAACTGGAATACACTCCCACCAATAGAGTCAGGATAAGATAGTTCAACAACTTATTCAAGAAGTTAATAGTAGTCTACCTCATCATTAGATTTATTATTTGCTTTAACACAAACGTCAGATTTATAAATCTTTTTTTTCCTTTTGATCAAGACCTCATATAAAGCTTGTAGCCATTCACATCATAAATTTGACAAATTTTGACGATGTGCATGTGTCCTCAAGCAAGATCTAGCAAGCCTTGATCCTTTAATCCATTATTCTGATCATGAATCTAGTAATTCATAAATAGCTCGTTTTTTGTTAAAGATGCATAATTAATTTATCTTAGATGTTCATTATTTTTGTTAAACACTAACTTACATGTAATGTGAACCATCAGGGGAAATTATTTTCTATCTCCTGATTTGTGATATCATCTTCAACATAGTACAATGAATCTAAGAAAAAAACTAATTCCACAATGAAAAAATTATTAATTAGCCCATCATAATATTTTTACCAGAAAGAATAAACTATTAATAGAATTTGGTGTCTTACTCAATAAAGGGTTGAACTTCATGACAACTTAGAAGAACATTAAGTGTCGCTGCTCAAATTTCCTGATCATTGACATAATGTGATGTGCACCTCCTTGATGCTTTAAAAAAATGTTGAAAAATAGAAAGTATCATGTGAGACATCACACCCAATGATGTGCACTCTTATTGCATGAAATAATAGAAGTAGAAATTGATGGTCTCCTGTAGAAAATATGCCTTACATGAATCCATATGGTCGTTCTTTATTCTTAACAGTTCACTTCAATTTATTCAAAAATCTATAATGTAATTATTTAACAATATTATTTACAAGTACTTCATAGAAAGTTTATTAAAAAAAATTGTTACTATGCACCTCTCAAATGGATACATTCATAGATACTATACTGGTCTTCCAAGTAAGGCTTCGAGTGGTAGGTGTACCGACAGATGCTCCATGGAGTGAAAAAACTAGATGGAAATATTGAGCTTGCATAATATTATCAGAATGTTTGCTTCCAACTGCCATATGCCAACAACATTCAAACAAGCTGCACATGTCAGCTTGAAGAACACACTAATTTCAATCAGTGAATTTAAAATATCACTCGACAAGCAGCTAAATGTGGTTGGCAACACACTTTGAAGAGAAATATGATAATCATGGCTTTTCATTCAAAATATCTTTTCCATCTCCAGATCTATACAACAACTCAAATTTGAAGCACATATGCTCGAGAATTTTAATGCTTAGAACCACTCACAAATTGATCTACATTGTATCAAAGTAAGAGAATATTTTGCTTAGGCTTCAAATGCCTGCTAGTAATACTTTACTAAATCTCTAGCTCTTGCCTTATGCAAATCTCCTTCAAATCTAGTATGAAATTAATGTTATCTTTAGTTTTTTCCCTTAACATCCATCATAGTGTTGAATATATTATCAAAAAAAAAAAATTCTCTATGTGCATCACATCTGAAAGGATTTGAAGTGAACTGACAACGACTTAATATTTGCATCACATCTAGATTATCGAATTTAAGCATATTTATCCTGAACCGCCTTAATTTGCAAAAAAAATTGTCTCTGACACCTCAGGCGCTGATTCTGGTGCCAACTTGCTTAAGACCGCACAGTTTTGGGTTTTGGTGCTTCAGGCGCCAGCTTTTTGTAAAATGGCGCTTCAGGTGCCAGAATCTCAAAATTCGCTGTTTTGGCTCCAAATTTCGTCATTTTTGCTACTTTTGCTCAAAATACTTAGAATTGATATACCTGCAATAAAAACATGATAATACCCTTCTTTAAAGTGTAATATCATTAAAAATAAACATTAAATATATACTTCAAACAACACATTATTTTGGTGTATCAAAATCCCCCAAACTTAAATGTTACTTGTCCTTAAGTGACACTTTTACTACATAAAAACATATGACTTAGAATAGATATTAACTTATAAAATTCTATACTTTAGTTTTGTAAATAAAACAGTAGAATTTAAGAAAAAAATTTTATAGCTTAGATTCAAACTCTAGTTTAAGAGTACTTAGTGATCAGATCTTAGATTTCTAAATCTCTATTCATGTTAAGAGAATTATAATTTATCATATCAATGCTACTTAGAATATTCATATGAAAAAGAATTTCATGAAAATTTATCTAGTAAAGGTGTTAACACTAAAATACAAGTTTAGAAAATGTAATAAAACTTTTTTCTTAAGTTGATTCAAGTGAAGCCAATTTTTGATTATGCATCTCCTCAAGCTTCTACTCACACATTTTTTTCTTTTCTTTTTCTTTTTTGTTCATTTTTTCTTTTATGATCTTTTCAATTCTTTCTTTTCTTTTACTTTTTCAAGTGATGATTACTATATATGGATAGTCTTTAATAGTTTTGAACTTCACTATCCTCTTCTTAAAGTTAAAACTCTTTACCTTTCTTCACTTTATAAATTCATATTAGTTTTATGATTTTTCATAAAGTCTCATTCTTTTCTTTTTACATGAAACTCTAAAATTCTTAATACTTCAAAAATACAATCTTTTTTACTTTAAATAAAAAAAAACACAGTCTCATTCTTTCAAACAAAATATCTTTAACTTATAATTGACCTTCATTATTAAAAATATTTACCTAAATTTACCATAATATTTATAAACATAAGTATATTCATTTAAAGTTAAATCTTAATTTCTTAGGTCATGTTAAATTAATTTTAAAAAATATAGTTAATTGAGGAAGAATAAATTTTAATTTACTTCATGTTAAAAGGAATTTTTCTTTCCCCCAAACTTAAATTTTTAAGTAAATAAAAATGTTTAGTACAAAATTTTGTAGGTGAAAGAAAACAGTAAATGCATAAAAAAATAAAAACTAACCTGTAGATGATTTTTTAGTATGAAACTGGGCTATGTATACTACAGTACTAACTTTAAAAATACAGACTTTAAATCATTAAATGAAATATATTATATTTTAACGGATTTGCTAAGAATTAAAAACATAAACAAAAAATGAAAATACTAAAAAAGTACACAAAACATAACTACTCACAATAACATAAAAAATAGCAGCAGACCAAACAACTACAACATATAGCAGAGTAGCTGTCCAAACAACTACAACACATAAGGTTCATACAATTTAACTTAAAATATCAGTCATCATCCTCTTCCTCCTCCTCCTCATCATCATCATCTTCATCATCATCATCATGATTTGGAGTAAAGGAGTGAAGTTGGGGCAAGCTGGAAATCCCACATTGTAATCACCTCTAAGAAATCTGACCATAGCCTCCTCATAAGCTATATCATGTTGAACTCTCCTCTGCTTATATTCATCATTGTAATCATTCCTTTCTTCAATTCCTCCAATCATATTTTGCATATTCACAATATTCATTTGTTGAATCATAAGCTGCCCCATAATATTCTCAAGTGAAGTAGAGTGAGAAGTAGATGACCCTGTAGCTGATGTTGAGGGTCTATCACTAACTCCACTCCTGGAATCAACAAATGATTCAAATATTTGAACCGTATGCTTCACTATAAGATTCTTTGGGTGCAGCTTTTCTTCATTTTTATGGGACTCTACTCCTGGTTATTCACATAAAGTGAAGATCAGGGCAGAGTATCCCAAACCATAGCCGTAACACTACTAGCTATACTTCGAGCATAATGAACTATAAGAGCACCAACATCTATTCCCTTCATTTTTTGAATGCAGTAGTTTAGCAAAGCTCTATCCTTTGTTACTTCGCTCAGATGATTTGTTGGCAATAATTTAGCAGAGATAAAAGTAATGTCATACCTTTGACTGAAAAGTCATCATGGAAGCGAAGAAATTGATTTTTTTTTTATTTTTAATTTTTCATTCTCCTCTTCCATCAGTCGAAAAGATAATTATTTATCCAGTGATAAATCAGTCATAAACTTTGACTGAAAAGTCATCATGGAAGCGAAGAAATTAATTTTTTTTTTATTCTTAATTTTCCATTCTCCCCTTCCTAAATCAGTCATCACGAATGCAACATATTCACAATGAAATACATTCCTCAGTCTATAAAATGCATTAATTTTTAGAGATGATATTCTATAGTGACCTGATCTCGTTATCTTTACCCAATTAAGATCACTCTATCGTTCCTTTCCTGCCCTCTTAGATCCCTGTCACTCCTTTGATGCTTTGTCAATGTTGTCTTGTATTCCATGATTGTAGATAGGCTGCCACCTATTTGGGGTATGATGATTAATCCTTTACCCTTATCATCACGTCTGACTTTAGAAGCATATTGTAGACATTCTAGGACTTCTTGATTATTTCATAGACCTTGATTGTTGATGAGTCGTCACCCACTTGGGATGTGAGAGACTTACACTCTACCATGTGACTTAGCAAAAACATTGAAAGCTTCGAGATTTTACTATGGAATAGTCATCCTTTGTGACAACCTATACTGATCATCAACCTAAATGTAAATAGGACTCCTCTACTTGAGAGTATTCTAGGGCGCTCTCCACGATGCAATTAGCAAAGGGGATACATTCTCTTGGGAGTTTTTCATGACCTTAGAACAAGCATATTCACTTGAATCTTTGATTGTGAGTTGCTTTTATTGAGTATCTTTGATCTGATCTCATTTCAGATGTATGCTTTTAGGCTGGAATGCAAAGATTACCTTAAGAAAGTTCTCTAGGTTCTTTCGCTTGTTTTTCTTGATTGTCATCTGTCTTCACTTTCTGATTCCTCCTATCTCCTTATCATCATTAAGATCCAGAAGAGAGATTTACTCTAAAAAGAAAATCATATGATGATAGACAAATTGGTGATTCCTTCAAAAAATAAATAAGAGAAAAAGAAGAAAAATAATGCAGAGGGTTGACCAACTCCCATTATTGAGATGTTGATCACAATGTTCTATGCAAGAATAATCACATATCATAAATAAAGAAAGAAATAAACCAACCAAGTCTACAAAAAATAGAATTCCTTACACTAATCATTCACTCCATCTCATATGAGCAGAGGCTCTCTTCAACAAGAGGTTGAACAACAGGCTAATTGGATCTGAGTCTCAATAAATATCTATATTAGTTGTTAAGTCAATCTTTGATGGATCATATATTGAAGAAGGACTATTGCACCAAAGATGTTCATGTCAGACCTGTTACATATCTCATTGAGTCTCAACGAGTCAGAAAACTTGAACATATCCTTCACTCATTATTTCTTCTGTAATACGTGCTTAAACAGCTTTGTTTCATTTGGTCGAGTTCCTTCTCCATGCCTATTTGATTCAATTTGCCTTCTTTTTCCCTCTAATGTCTTTCCCACTGGTCGACCGTCATCCACGGGCTTCTTCTTTATCAATGATCGACTACTCTCAAGTTTCTTCATCTTCTCTTTTGTGGGATGACATAGTTTATTGGTCAATGTCCGAAGGCCTTTAACATGGGCTGATCATTCATAAGTTTCTTATCAATCACCGTCACTCTATTATGTTGAAAACTAACATAATGGCTGCAAATTTAGAAATGGTGATGAAAATTGCTTACCACACTCTATTTATAAGGAATGCAGGCACAATTTTAGGGAGTTAAATTACTATAAATATCTATTACATAAAAATTGGTCGATTTTTGCATTTAATTTTCTTATTGTTCTCCCAGTAATAGCTTTTAAGAGTAAGAGAATCAAAGAACTAAATATGTATTTAAAAATATGACCGTACGAATTAAAAAAAAAAAGTTGATGGGTCTTAGAAGACTGCATCAGGATAGTCAAAAGATGGAGATGCCAAACTTTGGTCCCTTAGGTTGAAACTAAGGGCAATCCGAATGAAAGCTCAGTAGAAGGAAGAAACAGGAGGCACCTAATCTAAGGGACAATCAACAACAGCTAGCTCCATCGAATGATTCCAGGATTCTTCACAGAGAGATTGGAAAAGGGCATCCCAATATCCTTCCAATCCTCTGATGAGAAAGCCCATTGTTTAAAGAGAGCTGCCCCGTCAAATTACAGTGATACAACTTCTTCTGATGGTCAAAGTTCACCTTAACAGTAAGTAGGCCTATATCGAGAATTCTTACGAGGAACCGACCGAAGACTTATCAGCTGACCGAATGATTGTCAAACAATCAAATGACAACACCAGTTGGCCATTGAATGCCCATTTTTTAAGCAGTTATGAATAAGAAACAGTGTCAACATTAGTTATGGACAATAAAGAGTTTCAAACTCAGTTACAAATATGAAAATGTGTAATAATAACCTATAACATACCTATTAAAATAAGGCTAATCATATTACTTTACAAGATACCCTGTGAACTGTAAATAAGGGGTCATTTCTTCAAGAATAAACTACCGAATTCAACCTCTCAGAACTTGTCATATTATACATTTTGCTTCCTCTATCTCTCTACCGATTCCTCTCATCCATTCAACGTGTTATTTCTTGGGTGTGATCCACAGTACATGTTGGGATATAACAATATCTTTCGAAATAACACTCAAATTCTGGCTACAAACTCATACATACTGGCTTATAGAGGAGCAGTAGAGGAAAATCATTGCATCCGATGAATGCAGGTGGGGAGGAGGGCTGGGATGAGCCTTTTCTTTTGTTTTTCTTTTTTTGGAAAATTACATATATAGTATTTACCTATCTCACCCAAAGTTTCATTTTACACACATACCACTTTAACTATGGATAAAAACATGAATTTGACTACTAAAATGTGATAATGAGTCATAATTTTCATATAATATTTCTAATTTTTTTTTAAATTTTTTTTTTTTTTTTTTTTTTTTTTTTGGCTCATCCCAGCCCTTGTTCACCCGCATTCACTCGACAGAATAAATCTTCGCTCTAGGGAGGGGAGAGGAGAACGCAATTTCGTATACCTGAGTCTACTTTAATGTAATCTTAGAATTTCTCGCTGCTCTTTTTTCATCTTTTTATCATTCTCTTCTTCTTTAAGTAGTTCATTCACAAGCAGGTAAGCCGGAGCTAATGACATGACCAATTCTTCCAACTAATCCAGTTTCAAACTGCTTTGCTATTTCAAAAAACTTATTATTTCAACCAAAAATTACAAACTTTTCCAAACCCATTAGAATCCCTAAAGGCTCAGCCTGCATACAAATGATGAATCATATGATAATCTAACCTAAACATATATATCTTAAATAAAATCAAATCAATTGAGTATATATATATATATATATATTAATCCAAATTAGTATCTAATAAACAGGATAGCCATGCACAAGGCCATCCACCAAAACTACAATCTCTCTTCATCCATCCGTCTTAAAAGTAAAAATTGTGTCCATGCTGTTGTTACTGCTACTTCCCGAATTAAACATAGCGTCAGCAAGATCAGCAACAGACCCTTCTCCTTCCCTTCCTGTCCTGATCGGCTGCTGCTGCACCTGCGGACCAACATGAGCTCTGCTGCTCTCCCCTACCTCATGCGAGCTGAGAAACCAGCTGCCGACGGATGGTGATGATGAAGCGCCAATCATTACGGGCATGTTGGCAAGCGTGGTCTCGTTGCTCGTGGGCGTGATGGAGGGGAGAATCAGAGGTGTGGGTGAGGTTTGGCAAGTGTGTTCTCCGCAGTAGATTATCTCATAGATGTTGGGATCAGCGTCCAGTTTCTGAACTTTTCTCTTTGCCTTGCAGCCGTAGAAGTTCTTGTGGGTGCAGCGGAAGTAGCTCCTGCAAGGAAGATGATGTATGTGATTGCACTATTCGTTTGTTGTTTTAGCCTTTTAGGTTATGAATGTAAGGTTTC
Source organism: Phalaenopsis equestris (assembly GCF_001263595.1). Taxonomy (NCBI): domain Eukaryota; kingdom Viridiplantae; phylum Streptophyta; class Magnoliopsida; order Asparagales; family Orchidaceae; genus Phalaenopsis; species Phalaenopsis equestris. Next base: position 1,953,434 of record NW_018164497.1, read on the forward strand.
ATATGAAGGATTTTATGTTAATGTAATTAAAATATAATTGAAGGGAATATGATGAATATATGATTTTTTTTTTAAATGATTATTTTAACTTACAATATATTTTTCTTATAAGTGACAAAGACTTAATTTTTTTGTTTACTTAGTTAAAACAAACATTTTCATACAATTCTAATAAATCCAATAATGGAAAAACCGAATTTTTATTCAATTCTTATATTATTTTCATTTTTATTTCTGTTCATTTCTTCTCTAACACGGAAAAAAAACATGTCAATGTTCCAATAGTTTTTTCTTCCTATATTTTATTAATATAGGATAATAGAATATAAAAAACATTTTTATTTATTTTTCTTTAGTAAATACAATTTCTTAATTACATTAACATCAAGATAAAATTTCAAAGTAAATTTATTGCACTTAATTTTCTTTCAAATTAAATGCAATAAACTTTAAGGGAAATTCTGGCATAGATTTTGGAGATTAAGGTTATAACATTTAGGTTTAAAAGTGTATAATCAAAATTAAGAAATGGCTTAGTGTCTTGTATGATGACAAGTTTTATGAAATCTTATGATAGTTCTATAATAGTGTAATTAAGCCGGCTACATTGTTTGTATCCACATGCTCTAAAGTGAAAAAACGATTTAGAGGCAAAGAAGAACAATTTTAAAATCATTTTATGATTTATATTAGGAAATGCACATTCAAGAACCATTATAATGAGGATTAGTAGACGAAAACTCTATTTAAGATCACAATAAGCTGAGGACTACATTTTGGTCCTTTGAATATTCAGATTAAAAGATAGAAAATTTATCTATAATCATTTGGGTAATTTAAATTAGCTTTTTAGGATTAAATGCAAATTTAGTTGAACAAGATCAACATAAATAGAAGTTCTTATATTTTATTCTACACTTGATTACATAGCTTATGGGTGGTATTAAAGATGAAAATGGTGATGAAGATGATGGGAAGAAATGAATGCAAACGTGGGAATAATTAGCTTTGAAGTATTCTCAAAATTGCAATATCTTCAATGCAATTGTTTCAATATATATGCTTTAGAGCGTAGAATGTCATGAATTCTTTTTTATTTTTAGATCGATTTCCTCCCAAAATTAATACTTTGGCAAATAAGACTCAATTTTAAAAAAAATTAAATCCTTGTAAAATTGGTTCCAAACTTCATGGAAGGAGCAGCAGCAGTTAAAATACAGTAAACCGTTTACCTAGGAAACCTTGCCCCAAGGATCACTTTCTGGCCATACTTGCGCCACGTGTACCCATCATCTGGTGGAAGCTCCAAATTTCCCGTACGAACCGCGGGAATCGTGACCGTCCGTGTCTCCTCACTATCCTTCCTGATCATTAACACCATGCTGCGTTAGCTCTATAACTAACTTTTAAAAGGTTCCAATTTCTGCCAATATTTCCGTTAAATAAATAAGAAAAAGAAGAAGTTTGACTAGTCAACCTTATTCTGGATGATCGTTGACCCGTTGACGGAGCTCCCAATCTTCGCTGCGCCACTGCATGCTCTTGTTCGCCGCCGGTGAAACTAAGCGCCGCGGTTGCCTGAATTTCCAATCCTAAATGCGATAAATCCGCCTGATTTGTCGGCATTGGGAGCGCAAAAGGAGAAAGGCTCCAATCCTCCATTAACCTCTGAGGTGTCTCGCTAATGAATATGTGGCCCGAGGGATCAAAGGAAGAAGAAGCTCGGAGATCCAATACGGCTTTGTTGAAGGCGAAGGAGACCTGCTCGCAGAAGGCAAGCAAGGCGCTGGGGTTGTTGGCGATGTGCGGGAGAGCAGACTCGAGCTCACGGGTAAGCCTGCAGGCTTGAAGGACTTGAGTGAGAGCTTCGTCCATGGCTACGCCGTGAGGTGGCGAGGGCGGTTTGTTGTGGAAGGGAGAGTTCATTGTAGGAGAAAAGGCGGGAGCTTTAATTAAGCGAAAAATGGATCTTTTGGTTTTAAGGTTTGTGTTTGGAGAATTAATGAGGGAGTTAAATAGATGGTGGGTGATTTGATTATGTTTTGTTCAAAGGGTTAGGGAAACTTTTGACACGTTATGAAGAAAGAATTGTGTGAGGTGGTGAAAATGTATTGGAGAGAGATGTATGGGAATTAGTCGTGGTCTATGGGGATCTCAATCTGGGGTCTTTGAGAAGACCTTGAGGGTAAGAAAGGCTTCTTTGAAAAAGGAAGGATTTTTATTGTTTACTGAAAGAATCTGACCGTGGAGAAATTAGAATTTTCATGAACTGAGGAATTGATTTCATGAATTTTTTTGCTTTGAGGAGGTTATTGGGTAGGGTAAAAGTTCTTCGAGTTGCATGAGATAACCTTCAAGAACGTTATGTTGAAGAGAAGAACGGAGAGGATTGGGAAAATGTTGAATAAAGGAAGTAATTTTATTTTTTGTTTCTAGGCGCGATAAACAAAAAAAATTAATTGAAAAAGTCCAATTAGTATTGCTAACAAGTTTTGAAGTGTGCAACATATGCAGCGATAGGAAGAACATAGAGGTTCATTTAAGTGCTTGAGCTTAGACTTCTTCTTGGTTTTTAAATGATAAGCGGTCCACGGGGTCAATTATTTGGTTAGTTGTGATTTGAGATTAATATTTATTATAATTTGAAATCGAATCGGTGCAACAAATAATAAAATAAAATAAAATAAAGAACGCAAAAATTTTACGTGCAAAATCTAAGATAGGAAAAATCACGGATAGAGGAGTATAATTCACTATATCAAAGAAGAGGTAACAAATGAAGAGTCTCTTTTACACAAAATAGAAGAGAGGTTTATAAGATTTTAGCAAGGCTTTTAAAGGAAATAACTAAAAGAGAGCCAATAAAGCAATAACGCATTGATTAAAATCTAAATATTTTTATAATTTCCACCTAATGGCTGAAAACTTCAATCCGTGTGCTCACAATTTCTTTCCAAAGCCTCAATTCGTATGCTCACAGTTTTCTTCTAAAGCTTCAATTCACGCGGTTATAATTTCTTTATGAGAGATGATAAGTGAGACCCACAAATTCAAGATAAATTTAGCAATCTACACCATGACAAGAATTTCCAAAGTTTGTAGAATAAAACGTTCTCAACCTCTTCCACAAAGCTCTAATGAACAAGAATGAATACTAACAAAGTCTAAGCAATGCTCAAACTTGATTATTAGGAGTGTCACAATACTCATCATATCCGTAGAGTTATTATGGATGCTGATTTTCTCACAATAATATCATGAATATCAATAACTTTACGAATGAACCCGTAATGCATATCAACGTGATTAGTTCCCTCATGAAACATTTGATTTTTGCTGAGATGAATAGCACTTTGACTATCACACTTCATGTGTCGTCGTGCATTCAAATTTCACTAAGCTCTTCAAATAGACCTTTTAATCAAAGTGCTTCTTTTAAGCTTTAGTAATTTCCATGTACCCTACTTGAGTTGTAGATAGTGTCATTGTTGTCTGTAAAGTAGCCTTCCAGTGAATCACACAACCACCAATGGTAAATACGTATCCCATAATTAAGTGATCTCCTTTTATCAATTTCTCCATCAAAATCTATATCAGCATAGAGAATGACTCTAACTGTAATCCTCCCAAACTATAGATATGCTTCATTTCTTTCAGATAGATACTTGAAGATCTATTGAACTGCTTTCCAATATTATTTACCTGATGTGCTCATATATTTACTAACTGCACTGACTGCATATGTTAAATCTGGATGAAAACATATCATAGCATATGTAAGATATCACGCTGCATTAGAATATAAAACTCGAGGTATATATTAAATCTCATCATCATATTGTGAACACAAAATAGATGAAAGTTTGAAATACGCAGCTAATGAAGTCCTATTAGGTTTGATATTCTGCGTATTAAATCTATAAAAAAACTTTCTCAATGTACTCTTTCTTACTTATAAATAATTTACCAATATTTTTATATCTATGAATCTCCATGCCAATTATTTTCTTTACTACTTCAAAATCTTTCAACTCAAACTCACTGTTAAGTTGAGCTTTTAACATGTTAATATATTATTTTTCCTTAACAACTATCAACATATCATCGATATATAAGAGCAAGTAGATAAATAATCTATTATTATTAATTTTGGAGTAAACATAGCTACCATAAATACTCTCAAACTAATTAGCATTCATGAATGAGTCAAATTTTTTATACCACTACCTAAGAGATGGTTTCTTCTTTTGTGACCTCTCTTCAAGCTCTTCATGCAAAAATGTAGTCTTTACATCTAACTACTCAAGCTTAAGATTATTCTTAGTCACAATACTAAGTAAAGCTTGAATTGAGCTATGTTTGACTACTAGAGAGAATATATATGTAAAATTTACACTTAAAATTTAATTAAATCCCTTTGCAACAAGCCTAGGCATATAAAAGGCATCTTTAACTCCTCGTGTACCTTCTTTCTTCTTAAATAGCCATTTGTAGCGAATAACTTTCTTGCGTTGAGGTAAATTTACCAAATCCTAAGTTATATTTTATGTAGGGAGTCAATTTCCTCTTGCATAGCGATCATCCATTTATTATAATCAATTGAATTCATAGCTTATATATAGCTAGAAGGTTCTTCACCACACTCAATACCTTCAGCTATTATTAGGGCATAAGAAACCAATTTAGCCTCACCATACCTCTAAACTACTTAATTTCTCTTATTCTATTCTTGACAATTAAATATGACGATGGTTATCGTCATAGTGGTGGGAAAGCAACATTATCATAATTATATGAATTTGACTCAAAAGTTATGCACCTATATCTCTGAATCTCCAATTTTCTGCAAGACATAAGTCATTTCCTTCTAAATAATATCTTTAAATTACATAGTAGATGTTATATCTAGTATGTTAGACTCATCAGATATAAAATCTCTACTAATGATCACTTTCTTGGTTTATTGGCACCATAACTTATAAACCATAACTCAAATTTTATAAATAATAAATTTACACTTTATAAATTTAAGCTCTAGTTTATTATTCTTAATATGAGCATATGCATGATAACAAAAAAGTTCATAAATTAGAGTAATCTATAGGTTTAACTGACCAAATCTCTTATGGGGTTTTCTTATCCATAGCAATGGTAGGAGAGATATTCACCAAGCAACAAGTTGTAGAAATAGCTCCAGCCTAAAATATCTTAGCTAGCTTGGCATTGGAGAGTATGCAATGATCATTCTACATTATACATTGTTCATTCACTTTACCACACCACTTTGTTGGCGCGTAAGTTGGATTGTGAAGTTTTTCATCATTCTTTCTGATTTGTAGAAGGTTTTAAATTCTTTGAATATAACTTCAACCCATTCTATGATTGAAGTCATTTTATCTTCTTTCTAGTTTCTTTCTCGATCATGTTCTTCCATTCCATAAATAAATCAATAACATCATTCTTCTGCTTTAAGAAGAACGCCCAAAATTCTCTTGAGAAATCATTAATGAACTTCAACATATACCTGATGCCTCTTTTTTAATGGCTTTTTGCTGACACATCGAGCACTACTTCATAAACACTTAGAGGACAAAACTCATTCAAAAATTTCTAAATTCTCTATTACCTCATGTTTGACGCATCGACCGTAATCCAATGCATATTTTCGTACCATTATGTGCAAAACTCATACGAGATGCTAAGGATGTGGCGAACAATTAAAAAATTCCTTAAATTTGATACATGTTTTTCAAAGTGTGGTAGGGTGAAACTTGTATGTGATGCTCATGATGTAACGGGCAATTCAAAATTAAGTACATGTACTCGATTTTAAAAGCGCAATGGAGAAAACATGTGAAATTTTTTTATGCAGGTAACTTATATATGCTTTTTGTAGGATGGTTAGTGACGAAGATCAAGCTATAGTGTTGCACTACCCATACACATTTTTTGTAGCATGACAAGGATGACGTCAAGAGACTTTCAAAATGCTGCCAAAATTTCATCTAATTGTCATTTATTTTGAACAATTAAATTGAACTCTTTAGGTTAAAATGTAATTAAGAAAAGCTTCCAAGGTACAAATTAAAGATAAAATTTATACTTAAGTTATCATGAGCATCATTAAATTAAATGAGGACATAGTCAAACATAAATAGAACTTGTATACGTTTTATAGCAGGCTCAATGTCTCGGCAACAAGTTTGGATGAAACATGCAATGAACTTGGTAGCTAGCTTCATAAACTTAAACTCAATTCCACACTGACTTTCAGAATAATAAAGCTCATGTGTCATGAATGCGTCCAAAAATGTTTAGTAAAAACCTTTATTTGAAAGCAAATGATGGTCACAATGAAATCTATTTTTCGATATTTCATGGCATGTATATTCTTGAAGCTATTTTCTGGTAAATATTATCACAGAAATATTATTTTAATAATCATGCACATATTTAAAAATTAAACTATTAGGCTTAAATGCTTGCATCTGGTCCAACCATCATATTGAATGCTCTATCAAGTGGTCTCAGAATGCTGTGTGAACTTAAATTGAATTAAATTTTGAAATGCTCCACCTACATGATATAAAAAATATAACACACGGCTGAGAATGCTAAGTATTTTAATTGTATGTAAAGGCTAAAATTAAGATCATTTTAATAAGCGTGCTTGTATTTTAAAGTTTTATAAAAATCTTCTTTTTAAAAGTCAATTTGAAAATTATTAAATCATGCACACTCTTAAACGGGTTGGCTTGCCTATAGGACGAGGTCGTAAGTTTCACCTCTGGCCAATCTGATCCTTCTTAGTATAGGGACTGGAATTGACAAGATTTATCCCCCATTTCAATCCTTATGTTTATACTTAAGTTATCATGAGCATCATTAAATTAACATAGTCAAACATAAATAGAACTTGTATAAGTTTTATAGCAGGCTCGACGCCTCGGCAACAAGTTTGGATGAAACATGCAATGAACTTGGTAGCTAGCTTCATAAACTTAAACTCAATTCCACACTGACTTTCAGAATAATAAAGCTCATGTGTCATGAATGCGTCCAAAAATGTTTAGTAAAAACCTTTATTTGAAAGCAAATGATGGTCACAATGAAATCTATTTTTCGATATTTCAAGGCATGTATATTCTTGGGGCTATTTTCAGGTAAATATTATCACAGAAATATGCATTCAATTATTTTAATAAGCATGCACATATTTAAAAATTAAACTATTAGGCTTAAATGCTTGCATCTGGTCCAACCATCATATTGAATGCTCTATCAAGTGGTCTCAGAATGCTGTGTGAACTTAAATTGAATTAAATTTTGAAATGCTCCACCTACATGATATAAAAAATATAACACACGGCTGAGAATGCTAAGTATTTTAATTGTATGTAAAGGCTAAAATTAAGATCATTTTAATAAGCGTGCTTGTATTTTAAAGTTTTATAAAAATCTTCTTTTTAAAAGTCAATTTGAAAATTATTAAATCACCCACACTCTTGAACGGGTTGACTTGCCTATAGGACGAGGTCGTAAGTCCCATCTCTGGCCAATCTGATCCTTCTTAGTATAGGGATTGGAATTGACAAGATTAATCCCCCATTTCAATCCTTATTCTGGAGATGATAGGATTAACATCATTTTGAATGCTTAAGCAATTAAACTTGATCAAATCATAGTGTAAACATTTCAATCATCCTCTTAAGAGGGGCATATTATTGCACATCTCATCTGAAGGGGTTCATTTGAAATTTAAAGGAATTTTAAATCATAAAAAACTTTTAAAATATTTATATAAAATACAAATCACTAAAAAAACAAAAAATACATAAATTCATTCACTCTCCAGCATTGATTGTCAAGGGATGACAAATCTAATTTTAGCTTAAGCACACATAGAGTCGATGTTATATTAAGTATACAAATAAATTCAAACTCAAAATAAATATGTATTACTATAAACATGGCTAGAGTATTTTGTCCGTGTGGTTTTGCCTCCAAATGATACCACAAAAGTGGTTATAACTAGAGCCCTCTAATCGGGTGATTTACCGCCAATGACACCATTATATTACATTTATAGTTGTAGCCCATATATTACCTAATAAATTTTTTTTCTTTTGAGTTATGAATCAAAAGGTATAATTGATAGGACATGAAGCCATCTGTAAGCTAAGGCCGTCTTAGCTTAGTTCCCTTTTGAAAAACATTAATCACCCTAGGTTTACATAGTTCCCTTGGATGAAGCAACTCATGATTGCTGACAATGATCATTTTTTCAGATTAGGTCGACTATCTCCTCTAATTCATGATTGCTGACAATGATCATTTTTTCAGATTAGATCGACTATCTCCTCTAAGAAGACTAGGGATTACAACGACCCAGGACGATATAAGCATTAAATCTTGATCAGAAGTGTCATCATTTCCCTCACCTCGCTCTAATCTCACGGTAATAATTTCATAAATTTTATGATCATTAATTTTAAATCTTAAATTTGATGTTACAACTACATGAATATTAAAAATTACAGTCACACAATTCTGACGTTAATAGAGAAAATTTTAAAGGTAATTCCTATTGTCGTCAATTTTACGTCTGATGTGTACTCCATGCAAAAATAAGCCTTGTAAAGGTGATTAGCGTTGACAGTGATCGACAAAAAAAATTCCATCAGTTTTTGCATTCAATCATGTCGATGTTAGCCACTTATAATGTCATTCATGCAGACGCAAACATTATCTACAAAAGTTACTTCCAGTTTTGTGGACACAAGTTTGCATTGGACTACGGGTCCTGCATCAAAATTTATCTACAAAATCGAATGCAAACCAGTAACAATTTAAAAAGATATAGAAGAATAATCAAATTTTCTTACCCCTGCACACAACAAATAGCACAAACATTTGCTCATCACCAACACGACACATAATATATTATACAAACATGTATCGATGATAAAAATAAATAAAACTAATAAAGATTTCACAAAAATTACTAAGGTATCCATCAAACAAAATTTTATAAAATCCAAATTGAGAATATATATATAGATGATCATATCCAAATACCAAACAATATAAAAATGCACAAGTCACTACGAGGCATCTTACGCAAACTCATCCTCATCCTCCCCCTCCTTTCCCTCATCCTCCTCCCCATCCACTAAAAACAGGGGGCTCTCTAACTAAGGTGATCAACAACCTGCTGCAGCATACACATACACACAAATCTAACACCTAAATTTCAAATTTTAGCATACATACATACCACTCAATTCTTATATGCTACATATCTAACATCTAACCTTCAATTTTAACATATGTATCACAAAATTCTTATTTATAACATATTTAACACCTAAACTTCAATTTTCTCCATACAAACCCCTTGGCTCTTTTGTATTACATATCTATCACCTAACCTTCAATTTTTTACATACAATACTCAATTTTTATGTATTACAAATCAAACTCTTAAACGCCAATTTTTACATACATATCACTCAATTCTTATGTATGCATTACATAACTATGACCTAACCTTTAATTTTGACATACATACCACTCAATTCTTATGCATTACATATCTAACATCTAACCTTCAATTTTTACATACACACCACTAAATTCTTATGCAGTACAGATCGATGGCTAGAACGTTTTGCTTTTGGTGGCATACCTCTGCTTTCTTGCTGGCTTAGACTTAGATTCGGGTTTGCTCAGAAGCAATAAGAGAGGTAGACTGGCTTCACATCTCATTGATAGCTTAATAAAAGTCAGAGCGGCCAACTAAGGGGTGACTAGTCTAGCTTCTAGTCTTGATGTTGAGGCTCCCCCTTAGCTTTGCTCGATTGCAACCACCTCAATATGCTTTCATCTTCTCAGTGTTATGCACCATAAGGACTTACAACTGATAATGAATTTTTAGTGTGGAACAATGAAAGTTTCTCTACAAGAATTAGCTCTCTCCAGTGGAGATCCTTTGAGGATTAGCTCTCTTCAGTAGAGATCCTTTGAATAACAATAGAGACTCAGATAGAGAGTAAACCATGTCTACAACTCCAAGATTTTCTCTGGCACGGGGCACCACATGTGCCTCTTGACCCACCACCATAGTAGCTTGGGGGCAGGTAGGCTTTGCATGGGAAACCACTTAGGCATTCTTCTTAGCAGCTCGGGTGGCATCCACTATCTCCCACTTAACATCTTGGGTATCCAAGGCAGCCCAATGCTCCTCAGTTATCTACTAGAACCCCACACCAAAAATAGTGCCGACACTACCAGATCAAGATACCGATGAAAAGTCCTCTGGGCACAACACCAGGTTGATAACTACCAGATCAAGATACCGATGAACAAAAAATTGTTGCCCCTTGACCCCCACTATTTCAATTGCACCCGATATGGTACCTCTTCTTTGATTTGTTAGTCGCGCTTCTGGATGGAATAGCTTGGATGTTCCAACCTTTGAAGACAAACTGAGACAGAATCGTAGCTTCGAGTCCTTAAATTTATTCTCCAACCTCAACTCGGAACTTGCTGAGTGAGACAAACTATACATGACCCTGTAGAATGATCTAGAATGAGAACAACTACATGAAGAGCTCTGTTGACCACAAAATTCCTGGCTGGTGGTAGAAAATGAAGTTGGACATAATGGAAGCAATAAAGTTAGACATAATCTGAGCTGGGATGACCGCATAATGGTTGAATATAGCTCATAATTCTCGATAGAAAGGCAAACTCAAAATGAATTTGAATTGATCTCTATAAAAAATAAAGACACCCCAAATCGGGTTGTTGCTAGATAATTCTTCTTGGTGGCTTGAAGCTTTATAAAAAAATCAAAGACACGTGTCTCCAGTAGCCGAGCTACCTCCACCAGTGTCGTCATTGAGTGGTCGATTGTGGCATTTGATCTGAAGATTTGCGGAGAGTATTTTGGGGTCACACGAACAGAGTGTGAAGAAAGAAAGAATAGAAATCTAAAGAAGCAAATAGAAATTAAGAGAAATGGACAGTAAAAGCTTAGCATCAATCCAACCCCTAACCCTTAAATATAAGATAACAGAAGAAGTGTAACATAGAGGTTAAATGGAAACGCATTGTAATTTCAAAAATGTGCTAATATAAATATCACATCAATACAGGATTTGAGAAGAAAATATAAATTTTATTCCAAAATTAAACTTGATAAATTACGCTTAGAAACTAGTATGAGAGAAAAAATTTGACATGGTGATTGTTTGCCATTTCAGCTAAGACAAGCCCCTTCTAAAGCGTCCTCATATACAATCTTTCTCTCCCAAACTTAAATTATTTTTCCCGATCCTTCCCGACTTGAGCCCATTGTATGACGGCTCGCGCATCCCCTCCTCTCGTTGAATTGTAGCCGACCGAGCGAAGGAGTTCTCAATCTCATCCAAGTTCCAAGACAATGATCAAGGAGACACCAAATGTTCAATAGTTGTTTCCCTGTGTGTTTTGACAAGATTGTCTAGGCGGTCATCCCCTTCATCCTTACTCAAGACTCAGTCGCCATTGAATGGTACAAGGCAGTCATCGTTGGCATTGCAGTCATATTTTCACCGAAATATGTTGAAGGTGAATCATCACCCAATACAACCATGACCATGTCAGCTGCACCATGAGACAATGCAAGTAAAAGGACACAAAAAATTAAACTCTTAAAAGTAAGATAGAGACTTCTATACCAAGGAGTCGATCCAACTCAAATCCTATAATTGAAACACTGCTCTCACTGGGCAATGCAAGAATACCATGAGCTACTTGCACACTTAGTGGCCGCAGAGCACCAACAACTTCTTACGTTGTCCCATCTATTGGAAGGTTTGGTGTGCAAGAAAATGTTGAGTCAAAGGTTTGATCATCAGGTCGATCGTCTGAATTTTCCTCCTCCTAGTTTTGAGGAAAGAATCAAACTACCCTACCTGATATACCGGTGCAACTGTTTTTCTTTTCTTAGCATCAATACTCTTCTTCTACTTTTCGTCTTTTGGGTGATACCAATCCTTCAGCCTCCCAAAGGAGGTGAGAAGCATTTAATTGCTAGGGAGATCAGTTAAAAGATTCGACACGTTCTCCATGATAGCACTTGAAAGATGACGATTAAGGTGAGAAGTGATAAAAAGAAAATATAGAATGTGAGAGTCCTATGTCGCTCTATTTATAAAAACCATGGGCGGAGAAATCTAAAAAAATCAATTGTTGAATCATTGATTAGAAATAAATGCTATATACTTTTTTTTGTTAAATTCTCTCATTCTTATAACATTATCACTTTTAGGAAGTAAGATAATCAGGAACTAAAATATGCACATTAAAAACTGTGTCAGGACTAATCCTATGGAGATCTAATGGTCCAAAAGGAAAAGAGTATAGCTAAGGAAAACTCGTCGACAAAAAACCAAGAGGCTCATTTTTCTAATAAGATGCAACCACATGAGCCAGAACTAAAGGCCGACCAGATGTAACCATCCAAGCCAAAACTAGAGGCTAACCAAGCCATGATAATTACAAAAGGACGATATATTGATCTGAATCCAAACCAATCAGATTAAAATAAAACAGATAAGCATTTAAGTTAATCACTAAAAGAAAGTCAATCGAAGGCAACAACCAACCTTCAGATAGATCTGTCCACTAGAAAGACCCAGTTCTCCACTATTACTAAAAATCCCATGGACGCCCCCAAGGCTCCTTATCAGAGATCAATAATTGACAATACAATAGATTCTTATAGTCATGTCATAGGCTTACCTTACTTAGAAATGGACAACTTATTGGGTTATAGTGTTTCACCCTCTTTTTGATAGTTTAATATTGCTACCCTGACATGAGCTCCTTATCTAGTGATTGAGGGTCGACGACCAGATCATATCAATTGATAAGCAAAGTCTAGACATTCGAATCAGCTTGCCGACCTGAAGCCAATAAAGCTCAGCCGACCGGCAATGCCAGCTCAGCCTAGCCAACTGAATCGACCTTACCAAGCCTAAGCAAACCAAGCCGAGCCGACCGAGCCAGAGAGCGGTCGATCGATAGACTCTTATATGCAAAATATATAGAATATCTTGTACAACCCAATTAAAAAAAAGGTCTGAAATTTAATATTATCATATTGTATCATCTTCCCTAAAAACCATTATATTAAAGAAATTTATGTTGATGTGAAATCAACACACTTTTTTATTTGATTCCTTACTATGCCAGGAAAAGAATAACAAATTAACAATATTAATAACAAAACCTTTAACATTCATGATAATTATGACAAGGTCTCCATCATCTGCCATCATGTCCAATAAATAAGTTAGAGCCGACTTAACTCCCTGAGTAATTGGACTAAATCAAAAACTCATTTTTAAGTTTTTTGGTGCATTTACATACATATCAACTAATTCCTTTGTATTTACATATCTAACAGCTAAATTTTGCTTTTTACAGTTATTCCACCCAATGTTTTCATTATCACATAAGAAATTCCACCATTTTAACTTTCAAAATCTGAAATACATTTTTTCATTCTTAATTAAGGATTTCAACTATAAAAAAGCATAAATAAAGTTTAAAAAATAAAGAAAACTTTTTTAAGTATGCATAAAATGGACTAATATTTATAGAAAGAGTAATGACATATGGGCTTATATTGTTTGAACTTAGAAATCAAATGTTGAAAAACAATTAAATTTATTAAACTTAGTATTTGGATGCATATAATTAGCATCAATGTTGATTCCTTTCTTTAAAAATAAAAACTTTTTAAAATAGTAATTATATTTACACATTCAAATTAGTTAGAATAAATCATAATTTTAGAAAAAAAAAACATTGTCTTTTTAAGACCAACTGAATGAGCCTTATATTGTTTGTAATATATAGCATACTTTGGCTTTTCAGTTGGCAGCATCTTCAGATGTTTCAATCAAGTTTTCACTCCCACTTGCAAAAGAAATATTTGCATCTTTGCTTGATAATTACATGAAATCTCAATCTCTCCTTAATAAAAAGCTATCTCTCTAAACTTTTTTCGATAAAAAAAAATGAATAAATCCTTATTAGTCAAAACCAATACCATTTGAACCTAATGAGAAGAAAAAAGTTATCAGAGATTCTTCAAAAGGTTGTTGATTTGAAGGTGACTTTTAAGTATCTCTTCTTAACCCTTGTTCTATCCGTTCAAATTCAAAATGATGGAAGATTATTTCTATTATAATAGTAATCTCTATAATTTAAAAATTAAGGAATTTTTTTGGGCTAATAAACAAATGGTCTCCTGTTTTTGAACTTTTCTTAAAATGTTTAATTTATTTCATGTCACTTGTCTTTTCTCACCTTAGAGCCCATATGTTATATAAGATTACATTGTTCACATTAGCTTGATTATTTGGTCAACCTCTTTGAATGGATGTCACTATTATGACTCCTACTAAACCTGCTATTACAAGGATTTTATGGAGTTAAATGCGACTTACTAATTTCCTAACTATGTATGGATTAGATCAAAAGCTATTGTGAAATATTGATAATTGAAAATACCCCTAAAATTTATTTGGGTATGGGAATTATCTTCATAAGTTACGAAAAATTTCTCCTAAATAATAATTGAAAACCTTTCCTTTACAACAGACAAACCCTTTTCTAATAGTTAATAGAATGTTAAACCATAATTATTGTGCTTGATTATGTTAATTTTTTTGTTATACAATTTAATTTTTTTTCAAGTAATCTCTATTCATATGCATGACAGCTTCTATGTTTTCTCATGGCTAAACTAACCTTTGAGGCCTTTCTCCTTTATTAGTTTAAACTAACCTTTCTTTAGCTTGTAAAACCAATAAAATTTTAAATAAATTTCAATTTTGATTTAGTCCCAACTCCCGCAGCCACTAAATAAGTCGAGCCGACTTGAATCCTATTAAGGAACTCACTTTTAAGCTTTTTGTGGGACATTTACATACATATCACCCAACTTCTATGTATTTACATATCCAACATCTACATTTTTCTTTTTACATTTATCCCACCAAATTATTTTCGTATCACATAAGAAATTCTACCAATTTTACTTTTAAAAAGTGAAATACACCTTTCATACACGTTTACATTTATTCCATGCAAATATCTCGGAGCTTGACAGGTGCGGTCTACGGTTTTATAAGAAAAAGTTAATTTTACAATTAAGGGTCTGTTTGGGGCAGCTGCAGCTTATTGAATAATCTGCTGATAAGCTGATTAAAAATAATCTATCGCTAAACTAGGTGTGGTGGCTATTACAAATTTTTATTTTCTTGGGAAAAGCCGGATCGCTGCCAGAAAGCTGTCACTGCACCTAGATATGTACAATTTGTAAACGTTGTTTTCAGCATTTTGAAAACACATAAGCTATAAAAACGTAATTTACCTAAACAGGTTTGAAAACACATAAGCTGTCAAAACGTAATTTACCTAAACAGGCCAAATGCGTTTTCAAAGCGTTACCACACCAAATAACTTGTCTCAAACGACCCTAAATCTA
>NW_018164497.1:1969080-1975712 GCF_001263595.1 Phalaenopsis equestris
ATTCTATTTCTATAGAAATTATCATAGAAAAAAAAACGAATGAAGATAAAAAAAATGAAGATTGCAGCCGTGCTATATCAAGGCGAAAATAGTCAAGAAAATAAAGAGCTTAACATTGGAGCGTTGAAAAACTAGTACCATAGTGCTATAACTGCGTAGTCGGACTGCCAATTATATAATGTTACAATGTTGCAAAATTGCAAAAAAAAAAAAAAAAAAATTTCATAAACTTAAGGGTACGGTGCCTCTGCGCTAAATCATAACATAGCAGTACAAATTTTTTGAACAAAATGATTTAAAGACAAAGAGCCCGATGCATCAGTGATAGAAAGAGCCTAAATTTTGCTTAATAGTTAAAGAGTTTAGCTCCTTTTGTGTTGGCTTATGGCACCACAGAGCTACAAGCAGCACATCAGCACCACAATATGCAACACCGAAGCGCAACAACCCCAGCTACTCAGTTTTGAAACAATTTTAGAGACAAAATGGGGAGTTTCTAGGGGAGTTTATTAACAAACTAGTAATGAATCAATATTATCATGTTTTTCATATCCAAGTAATGCACTAATTCATTTAAAATCTTGATTTGTGGACACTAACACACTATTTTATTATTTATCATTTGATTTGACTGTATTTCTATAGAAAATTTATTTAAGTCTCTTCAACCTAATTGAGTTTACATACTGACCATGAGTTAGCTTTTTTTTAATACAATTGATACTTTCAATTCTTATAGAAATATGTGGAATTAGAAAAGTATTAGTTATATCTTCTAGTTATTGATAAAAAGTAAGAGATTAAAGTGTCCTTGATAGAAATTTATAAAATGAAGTAGAAAATTAATGTAAGTGTACCACAAATTCACAATGACCTCTCCATTTGTTATACCTTGTGTAGGGAAGGGGAAAGCCGAGTCTAAGCGAGCTCAGGCTTGGCTCATATTCGGCTCGTTCGAAAGTGGCACGTGTTCGAAATAACTCGTGTTTGAAATAACAGTGTGTTTGCGTTTGACTCGATTTACTTATTTGTGTTTGTGTTTGGCTCGAAATTGATTTGTTAGAATAAAAAAAATATTATTGTTATAAATTTCTAAATAAAATTTACATAGTTATTTGTTAAAAAAATTGTTTGCATTAATATTTGAATTTCAAACCATAAAACATTGTTTAACTAAAAAAAAATTGAAGAATAGATTTGATACCAAATTTTACACAATAAAAATATCAATATTTTTTGTCCAAAAATTTTACTTTCACTTAAAAAAAACAAATTTATTACAAATTTATAATTTACTAATTAAACCAGAATACAAAAAAACTCTCAAATAAAAATAAAAATATAAAAATAATTGTATTACACATTTACATTTACAAAATTACACTTGCACATACACTTACAAAAAAATACATTAAATTTAAACTCTCTATGATTTTGTAATCATTCCTCAATCTTTATGTTCAACGATCTAATGAGTAGTGATTAGTGAATGACGATGAGTCGATGACTTGCACCTACAATTTTTAATTATATATTAGAAAAGAACAGCAAATTTGAAACAAAAAAAAAAGTTAAGATCTAATTATTAATTGAGGCTCATATTAACATTTTGAACTCCTTTCATCATTTTCATGTAAATCAACTATACAGTTATACATACTACGTGTCTTCCAAGCATAGTAAAATTAGAGTTAATATCGAAGGCATCAATTTAAATTCCAGACAAACTATTGTAATCCTCCATTATGATTTGAATAGGTGTTTGCCTTCTGAAGTGTAAAAGAGTGTAATAATCTTAGACAACTTTATTTTTTCTTATCTTTAAAACTGGTTGCAAACACGGATGTCATATCAATAATGAGATTTTGTAATAATCATAGCCTTTAATAGCATCTTAACCATGTTGATAACTTTTCGGCCTAAAAAAAAAACTTAAAAACCAAGTAGGAAAGCTTAGAAACTAAGAAATAATAGCTCAAAAACCTTGCTCCCAGAAACAGGTAGACTGTTGTAATAATTCGAACCAAGCATGAAAGATTCAATGTCAGCAAAGAAACCCAGCACAAGTAAGCCTTGCTCCCCCCAGCAGAAGCAAACCTTGCTCCCAGCATAAGTAAACCTTGCTCCTAAACTAAGCATACTTTTCCTGAACCATTGTAATAATTCAAACAATGTAAACAAGAAACCCAAAACAAGTAAACTGTTCCCGAACCAAACCAAGCAGCTAAACAATTCAAACCATTGTAATAATTAAAAAAAAACTTTTATAGGTTGCTAAACAATCCAAACCATTGTAATAATTAAGAAAACCTTATGTGAAAAACATCAGCCATAAGGAGCCAAAAAGGCCCAATGTCAGCAAAAATTATTGCATACATACGCCGCATGCAGAGATGCATGCGGTGTCCGATCCTGACCGTAAATCACGGTGATCTACGGTCAGGATGTATTTCGGTGGGTCCCACTTTAATTATTTTTTTTTTTCAAAAAAATGTTAATTGCTTCCTGACTGTAGATCACCATGATCTACGGTCAAGATCGGACACCGCATGCATCTCTGCATGCGGTGCATGTATGCAATAAAATTTCCAATGTTAGATTTCCAATGTCAGCAATCTATATGTGAAAACCAGAAAAGACTTCAAAACTGTGCAAAAAAAAATTCCTCTCTTTAATTATCGCAATTCACAAAGCTTTTCACATTCTCAGTTGTCTTGTTCCAGCATTTCACACAACTTCAATAACCTGATTACAACCTTGCAATGCACTTACATTCATTTGAAACAATTTTTTAAATAATAAAAGTCATCTAAACATTTTTTATAATATTCTCTTTTAATAAGGCACCCAATCAAGAAATCAGCACCAGCATAAAGCCAGTACCATGCTAAGTTGCAAACTGCAATACTGACTGAATAATCAATGCATAGAAACAAGACGAAGAAGTGCGACCTTCTGTTTTTTTGCACAGAATCATGTTTCGTGACTCATGAGGGCCTGTAACGATTTCCATGACATTGTTCATCTCATAAATCATTTTTTTTTCATCCTAAAAGTATGCAAATGGTTGAACAAAGAAATGAAATCACTTCTCAAAACAGACAAGTAATAATTAAGTACAACACAATCGGTTGAAATAAACCAACCATTGAATAATACTTGTTCAATATTTAAATAAAGTGCGTGCAACAATAATATAAATGAATTCGTTTCTTAATTCTTTGAACATTCCTTTTGTTTACTCACACAAATTCACTTCAAGATGTTCCTCTTCTAATAATTCTTGCTTGTAAAATAGATATATAAATATTAGTAATAAGATGAATAAGTAAATATACTAAGAACTCATTCTTAAGAGATATTATCAAGGGAGTTTCCGAACTACTCGCGGAAGATCTAATCCAACTAGATGAAAATATTAATATATTCACCATCTTTATAGAGAGTAAATTTCCGCAATTGTTAAGAACTCTCCCACCAGTACTAAATGAAGATTCTGAAGCACTATTTGTTATCGGAATTTACAATATATCCTTGGTCATTTTGGAAGGATAATTGAGATTATTCAACTTTCACCACTCAAGAATATCAAATTGTTCATAGTTATCCAAAAATAGACCCTCTCGAGATAAACTTGTAAATCTAATTTTGAAGGTTGAATCTAACCAGATGAAACAACAAAATCAATGAATTGAAGCATACAATCAAAATTTAGTGGATTAATTAAATCACTTGGCAACTATGAAGATACAATATCACTTGTATAAGTAGAGTTAGCAATATTGCTCTCATAATTATTATAGAGTTCTTACAAAACATCTTCAACTTGTTGAATTTGTTAGTCTAATTCAACGGAAGTGAATGTCTTAGCAAAGTTAAAATTTATGAACTTCATTTTCAATTGAAGGTCCAAAACAATTGCAACAGACATTAGTAGGTTGCACTATTTATCAAATCTAGTTCTTATGGCCATAACCATGTTCCTGTTATACTCATCGGGTTAGTCGACTCATCCAACAACATTTTTTTATATGCATAACAATGCGTAAAAAAAATATTTGAGGTCGGGTGGGAAAAACCAGAAATCATTTTGATCACATGATTAAAAGAAGTAAGAAATTTTTTTATTTTCTCATACTTCTCGTAATCTAGGTTAGATGACAAACAATTGAAATTGTTATTTCAATTTGCATACTGATTGACTGCCTTTTGAAAAACAAGAGCAGATTCAAGCATTAAATAAATTGAGTTCCACCTTGTAGGTACATCACTGCACAAACTATTTGATGTTTATATACCTAATTGCTTAGATATCTCAACAAAATTATGCAACCTTGTCGGCATCTTCTTAAAATATTTGACATACTCTCTACTATGATGAATGATGTCATGAATCATTTTCAAACTAACTTGCATCATAATATGTGGGAAAAAAAAGAAATACCCCTTAAAATATAATTTTCCTCTTGTCATAAAATTTGATTTAAGAAAGTTAGCAGCAATATCATTATTACTAGCATTATTTAAATATATAATAGACGCATTGTCTTGTATATTCCAGTCTAGCAAGCAATCACATATAGCATCACAAATGAATATATCAGTAAGAGGTGGCTCCAATTCAATTAAATTGATGACTCTTTTTTAAATCTTTCAAGATTTATCAATATAATGAGCAGTTAGACACTTGTATTCAATTTTTTGATTGGAAGTTCAACAATCAAAAGTTAATAAAAGCCTGTGTACATCTTTAAATTATTTTTTCAACATTTTTTTTTCAAACTCATAAATCTTCTTACAAATATTTTTTATTTTGTTTTTTGAAACTTTCTTATAATTTAGATTTAAGACTTTCAATAAAATGCTAAACCATATATGCTTAACAATATTAAATGGATACTCATACACTATAATTATTTTAGAAATTATCTATTTAACTATTTGTTGATTCTAGCTTTTTGGATCGTGAAACATTAGGATCTCAAGATTTGCATCAACATCAAGTAGCATAAAATTCAACAATCAATTCCATATTCACCAAATTTACTAAATCTTATCTGAAACCAAGCTCACGTAGCCCTCATCCATTCTGAATTTATTTGATTTATTAAATCCTATTTAACTTAAATTTTATAGGCAATCGAACATCATAAAAAACAACAGATCTTAAAAAGCCATAAAAAACATCATATCTGAAAGCCATAACATAATCTGATATAGATGCAGACAATAAGTGAGATTTCACTCCAAAAAACTCCAAAAACTCCAAAAACTAGATTTTACTCAAGAAATCTAAATAAATCTAAATGAAATTTTAAAAATTTTAAGCTAAGAAGCTAACCTAGAAGAGAAATATGAAGTAATAGAGAAGAGATACTCAAAGATAACACC
Source organism: Phalaenopsis equestris (assembly GCF_001263595.1). Classification (NCBI taxonomy): domain Eukaryota; kingdom Viridiplantae; phylum Streptophyta; class Magnoliopsida; order Asparagales; family Orchidaceae; genus Phalaenopsis; species Phalaenopsis equestris. Next base: position 1,974,472 of record NW_018164497.1, read on the forward strand.
TCGGTAGTTTTAATAGGCTATAATAAAGAGAGAAGATTCAAAGGAGCAATAGAGCAATCGATCGAGCATTCGAGCAAACGTCAAGGACAAAGAGACAACACCTAAGACAGAGAAAAATAGAATGAATGAAAACCCTAAACTTCTCGCCAGAAACCAAACAATAAAAGAGAGAAAGATGGGGAGACGGCTGCAAGCGCGCAACGCCTTGCGAGATGGGTCTGTTGGGGGCAGCTACAGCTTCCCAGCTTTTTAGCTGCAGCTGGATTGTCCCAGGAAGCTGCTGCGGAGAAGCTACTGCAGAGAAGCTGACTGTATGTTTGTTGCAGCTGTGTGAGAACAGCTGTGGTGCAACTATTTTTGTTAAAATGTTCATTCTGCCCCCTCTTCAATAAAGCTATGGAGAGGCCACGCGAGGGTATTAGTGTTAGAGACTTAGAGAATAAGAATTTTAACATTTAGGTTTTAATTCTTAAGTTTTAACGTTTTTGTTATAAAGGCTGTATAAATTATATAATTTAGTAATAACTTATATTATATAATTATATTCATATTTTTTATTAATAATTTATTTTCATGGTAGCATTTATTTTTTAATATATATGATAACTTAGATAGTTATATTATATATTAATATATTCTTTTTAATACTATATTATATATTAATTTTTTTTCGAGCCGAACACAAATGAACAGATGTTTGTTTGTGTGGCTCGTTTATAATTTGAGCTTAAAAAATTATTCGTGTTCGACTCGTTATGCTTAACGAACAAGCCGAACTTGAGCTACTTTACGAGTCGAATACGAGCTGTTCGCGAACAACGAACCGTTTCAACAGCCCTAATCTTGTGCTAGTTGTCATTTAAAATTTAGAATAATTTGGTATTTTGTAACTGATGAATAAAATCTAGGATGTAATTATTACTAATTAACTAATACATTCATTTGTGTGCTCCATAAGGCGATTAATATGCTACCCAAATGCTTATATTTACTTATTTAACTCTCAAAATTCTTTCGATGTCACATAAAATTATGTCTAATATTGACTTAACTAGAGCGAACTGCACTCTTTCAGACGAATTTTTTTATATGAATTAGCTTATAGAATTCTCTACAAGTAAAATATAACATTTTTGAAGTTTGATATAGTAATAGATATGAATTTTATAAAAAGAATGTAAATCCAACTTATTTTATTACACTTATTCCATCATTTTAATCATTATATATATATATATATA
>NW_018164497.1:1977240-1994984 GCF_001263595.1 Phalaenopsis equestris
ATATATATATATATATCGATAATAGATTTGAGGTCTTGTATGCAGTTGTTGATGGTATCTGGATCATTGCCTGTTAAGAGGATGTTATTCACATCGACAAGGAAGTATATAGTGAACTGGCTGTGTTGATATATAAAAAGGGAGGCTTTTTCATTGTTATACAGAAAGCTTTGGATATGAGATGATTAGTAAGAGCATCATGCCATTTTCTTGTCCTTGTTTGAGATCATAGAGATCCTTTTTGATTATGCATACTCAATTTGGGTATTGAGTGTCCTTAAAGCCTTGAGGTTGATACATGTACACGGTTTCATCCAAACGGCCATGGAGAAATGCATTATATACATCCAATTGCTCAATTATCCATTAATGATGAAGTTCAGTTGTGAGAATGATGCAAAATATTGGCAGTTTAGCCGCCGGCCTGAAGGTTTCAATGTATTGAGTTCCCTCTTGTTGTTTGAAGCCTTGGGCCACTGGTTTGACCTTGTATTGGCCAATATTTTTGCGTTGAGATGGTGGCTCTTCTATTGTCCATGTCTCCTATTGCTGAAGTGCTTGAAAATCCATTGACATTGCCTTTCGCTAATGTAGATGTTCTGCGACCGCTGTATAACAGGTGGGATTGGATGTAGCAGGGTGGATGTGAGGAGTTCGAAGTGTTGCTTTGTTTAAGGGAACTTGTTTGTGATAGGATTATCATGAGATGTTTGATATTTGTGGCAGAAAGATGATTTGGGATGGATTATGTTGTGGGGGGTGCATGTAATAGTGGAGGGATGGCTATGGAGGAGTGGGGTAAGTGTATAAAGTCTTGTGCATATTGAGATTGGGAGGGTTGAGTTGGTGTTTCTATAGGTAATTGAGTGGGCGTGAGCAGGCTGGGAGGTGTATATGTAGATGGTATGGGAGTTGGAGATGATTTGGAATAGTGAGCAAAAAAGGGTTCATTGAAAATAGCATGACTGGATATGGTAATTTTGTGTTTTTGAGGGTTATAACAGCAGTAGCTTTTGTGAGACTGGGAATAGCACTTGAAGATACATGATGGGCCTAGCGATGACATTTTATGTGAAACTTTTGTTTTTTGTCTGGAAAAGCGTAGGCATCCGAAGATGCGTAGATTAGAGTAGTTAATAGAGATTGATATAAGAGTTCATAGAGAGATTTGATTTTGTTTTTTTGTGTAAGAATAGCTAAATTGATGAAGAATGATATGGGAGATGGGTTATTGTTGTGGGTTATTTGATGACCCCTATGTTCGAGCATGGAGCTGTTATGTTTATGTTGAATTGGGTGTATTATCTTATGGAAGAAGATAATTTTGTTTGTGGTTTCAGATTTAGTAAACATAGGAATCACCCAAGTGTAACATGAGCAGGCATCGTTAAGGAGAAGATAATATTTATAGCCTTGTATTGAGTTGTGAAGGGCAGGACCACATAAATCAGAGTGAACAAGATCAAATAGACATTTGGACTTAGAAACAGAAACAGGAAAGGAGAATTTGTGACTCTTTGATGAGTTACACTCATTGCAGAAAAACGAAGAAGTATGTATAACTTTAAAATCTACATTCGTAAAGATGACAGCTGCAATGGCATGATGAGGAGGGCCAATCTTCAATGCCAGAGTTAGGTTCATGTTGAGGGTGTTTGAGTTGCCGTGAAGGCTGATATGGGGTACAAACCTTAATTGCTAGGTCCTTCGAGAAAAAAAGTTGTTTTGTCTTCCAAGCCTTGATAATAAAACAGAATAAATTAAATGATACAACACAGATGTTATCTGAAGTTAATTGTTGGATTGATATTCCGCTATAAACTAATTATGGGGATTGTGGAAGCTTAGGAAGGTAAAGTTTATGTTGATGAGTTGGGAGGACACCCTCACCGGTGTATGTAATGGGGAGATTGGGCTCATCTCAAGTTGTGATACTGTCTGAGCCTTGATATGGTTTTGTATTCCGAAATTGATCATAGTTAGATGTGAGATGAGTGGTTGCTCCAAAGTTAAGAACCATTCATCTGAAATTGGATTTGTTGAGATCATAAGTGCACAATATGATTTGGTAGAGGGTTCTGTGTTGAAGTTAGCTTGATGCCAATAAGTTAAAGTTGTATGGCTAGATTTGCCGCATATTTGGCATGTGTTGTAGGTCTATTTATTCCCCGATCCTTTGCCACCTCTGGCTGATGAGGATGTTCCTCTATAGCTGTTGTTGTTTCCTTTGCTATTGTTGAATTGTCTATCATGAGATTTGTTGCTGATGCTGTCTCCTTGTGTGGTACATAATGCAATGATTGTAGCATTGGTTTCTTTGGCATTTTCAGCTAAGATTTCTAAGTGGGGGTAATTTTCTATTGTGAGCTGAACATTAGCTATGGCTTTCACATTTGATATCTGGAACTCGAGTGATGGGGGAATGTGAATGTCACCTATAGCTGAGATTGAGAAATTCTTTCTCGGATTGCGTGGGAAGATGTTTTAGAAAATTGAGAAAAGGTAGAAAAGATCGGAGGAAAAGGAGAATAAATGGTTTAGGGATTTAGGATGTGAACATGCGCTCTAATATCATGTAACGATTCTAATTACCATAGACTGAACTTCTGGAATCCAGGAGTCCTGCAGGATTGATAAAGCAATGATGCTTTACTGTAGTGTATGAATATTCATCTTTATGAATAGTTTTGGTTGTTATACGCTTCCATAGAAGTGTAGAAAGGTTTCTAGAGGGAACCCCGTAGTCCCCAATGTCAGGGTTTGTTACAAGTGATTCGTGGAGGAAATCATTATTTGCCTTGCTATGACCTTATGTGTGTGTGTGTGTGTGTCTATACACACACACACATGATCTCATAAATTTTGCAAGATCAAATACGTCTACTATCTTTCCTGAAAAAAAAAATCGTATTGGATAAATGAACTTGCTTATTTTCTACCATGTGTTTCTGTGCTTTGACTGCATTTATGATTACAACTCAGATTCCTTAATAACATCACCATGATGCAATTTTTTTTTCTGAATTTTCAGATACAGATATTTGCCGTTTTGACCATCCAGTTGTCAAAAATATAAAAGATTATATAAATTGATTGAGAAATTTGAAAATAGAAGGTGTTAAGAAATTAGGGTGAAGAAAAATAAGAATCGACACAAATTCAGAAGAACACACAGAGATTTACGAGGTTCGGTAAGATGCCTACGTCCTCGGGAGCAGAACGACGACTTCCTTCTCAATGTTCAGAAAAGAATACAGAATACAAGATTCAGAATCTCCCTCACCTAGGATTACAAACATGACATATATATAACTCTATAGTACAATATGTAATTACTTAAATTACCTCTGTACCAAACCGCAAGGTGTTGCCCCCGCACCCCCAACCCATAGAATGAAACTCCCCCGATTGGACAGATCCTTCTGCTCCACTCTATTCATGGGCTTCGCTCCGCTCCAACATCTGTCCCAATTATGGTATATGAGTCATACATAACAAATCTCCACCTTAGCGAATATCCAACCTCTTAAGAGAAATATATCATGAAGTTTCTTATGCACCAATGTGGGTTGGTTCACCATGTCGTTTAACAATTACAAACATTCAACAAGTTCAAGTGATACAAGAACTTGTTGATAGTACCTAGCTTGGTCAACATATCTGCTATATTTTCATCGTATGATTCAACAGAGTGAACTCCACCTACAACTGTACTCCCCAACTATTTATTGATATTATATGCAGTTAACTTTTATTTCATTACAGTCAGTGCATCTTTAACAGTTCTGATGATTTCCCTATCCTCATCTGCCTTAAGAATAAATCCATTTCTAATTAAAGTGCCAAAGAAAATTAAATTTTTCTTCAAACTTGGAATATGTCTGACCTCACATAATGTTCTAACAGTGTCATCATACATCTTAATTGTGACTTCCCCAATATCAACAATATTGCAGCATTTATCATCACCTAAATATATTGAGCCAGAATTAGTTAACATGTATGAAGTAAAACACATCCTGTTAGGTGTTATGTGATAAGAGCACCTGAATCAAGAATCAAGAAGCAAGAATCCATGCATCCATGAACTGAGTTGATGAAACTGAAAACATATCACCATCACTGCAATCTGAATTGTCACTCTACACCACATTTACAGACTTGAATGATGTATCATATTTCTCCTCAGTCTGCTTCTTAACCTTTGGACAATCTCTCTTCATATGACATGGCTCCTTACACTTGCAGCAATGAATCATCTTTTTGCCTCTGGAATTTCACCTTCCAGAGCTCTCATTCTCCTCCTTCCTTCCTCGATCCTGATTACCCTTAACTTATAAATTGTATTCATGAAAGTTTTCCCCTATATTCTGCTTCCACTGGTTGTGAGCCAACAATGCTACAGTAATCTCATCAACTTTGATAGTCTCTTTCTCATATGTCAGAGTAGTCACCAGGTGTTCATATGAAGAAGGCAATGAACACAACAAAATCATTGCTCTGTCTTCATCTTCAATACTCATATCAAACCTTAATAAATACGTGATTATTTGATTGAAGTCATTCACATGTTGCGTCAGATCAAAACCTTCTTGCATCTTCAGCACATACAGCTTTTACTTCAGGTACAATTTATTCGTCAGAAATTTGGACATAAAGTGAGTTTCCAATTTCTTTCATACCTCCCCTGTAGATTTCAGATTCATCACATGATACATAACCTCATCTGCCAGACATAGGCGTATGGTTGCTGCCGCTCATTGTTGTAATTCTTCTCAATCTTCATCCTCCATGACATTTAGTTTTGCTGCCCGCAAAGCTTTTAAGATTTCCTGTTGAACCAACAATATTTTCACATTTATTTGCCACAATCCGAAGTTATTAGTTCCATTGAACTTCACCACCTCGAATTTTGTACCAGAAATTACTATCTGAAATTGATCCTACAATGAGCTCCTCAGCAAATTTCTCTGTTGAATTCCCAAATTGCTTGAGCTAGAAATTTTACTCAATTTGATCATGCTTTTAAATAATCCCTTAATTAAGTTTTTTAGAAAAAAAAACTTTCTCTTAATTAAATTTTCCTTAATTAAAGATTCCCAGAAATCTTTTTCCTTACATTTTCAAGAAAAACTTCCCTTTCCTTCCAGAAAAGCTCCGTCTCTGCTTTCCAGAAAAACTCATTTTTACTTTCAGAAACTCCGCTTTCCTTCTCAGAAAAGCTTCGCATCTGCTTTCCTTGCAGAAAGAAATCTTTCATTTCTCAAGTGCAGCAGCAAATTCCCTTTTCTTGCCTTTCCTGAGTCCTAGAATATCCCCCACACCAAATTTCCTTTTCGGCAGACTTTCCTTTTCCCCGTAAATTTCCTTTTCCGCAGCCGCCCCAAAGCAAATTGGAGGTAAATTTCCTTTTCCGCAGCCGCCCCAAAGGAAATTGGAGGAGCCTCCAGCCAACAAAGCAAAATTGTATGATTTTCGCCTCCAGCATACGAAACTGATCTTCCGCACAGGCCAGGAAGGGAAAGCAGCAACCAGTGAATCGGGCTTCCAATCTTGCTAAACCTTCCTTTCGCGCACTGAAGCTTTGCAAAGGAATTCGCTCTACGCGAAATCTCCTGCAAGCCTTTCCGCGCCTCCCACAAACCTTCCTTTCCCGCTCCGCGGACGCCTCAAACTCTCCTCTTTCTGGTTCGTCTGCACAACATCCTTCTACACCGAAACAATGGCGATCGCGACTTCCCTGCCCCTCCCCAAAAGCTTCCTCTTGCAATCCAGAATCCGCCGACGTCGCTGCCTAGTCTGATCTGTCGCGAACCCTTCTTTGCCAAACTTCTCTGCGCCGAATCAAACGCCCTAGCCGCCAAATCCCTGCCACTTGTTGAAAAATAACAAACGACACAAATACAGAAGAACACACAGAGATTTACGAGGTTCGGCAAAGATGCTTACGTTCTCGGGAGCAGAGCGGCGACGTCTTTTTCAATATTCAGAAAAGAGTACAGAATACAAGATTCAGAATCTCCCTCACCTAGAGTTACAAATAGGACATATATATAACCCTATAGTACAATATGTAATTATTTAAATTACCTCTGTACCAAACCACGGGGTGTTGCCCCCGCACCCCCAACCAACATAATGAAACTCTCCTGATTGGACAGATCTTTCTGCTCCACTCCGCTCGTGGGCTCCGCTCCGCTCTAGCAACTGTCTCATTTATGTTATATGAGTTATACCTAACAGAAAGTGATATATAATTTAATTAATCAACAGTCAATTTATCCTGCCAATGGAAGATCGATTGGTACAGACTACAAAAGCTTTAACTACCCCTCTTCCATTTGTTTTTATAATAAGGATTCTGTTTATCTCCTATCAAATATAGAAAATGAGGTTCATCATGAATTTAGACGTCGAGCAGAAGAGATGGAAGTTGTACTTATTATTTGATCATATAACTTTTCTACGGTTTATACATTTAGTTATTGATATTTTCTTTTCATTTTACAGTACTTGTATACTTGGAGATTAATATAATAAATGAAAACAGTTATTACATTCATCTCAAACCAAATTCACCAACTTTGGAATTATAATTAAAATATTTTGATTCAAAATTTTCCCACCCACATATAAATGCATCTAAAGTCAAAACTACATCTTTTTGAATTTTGTAAAATTGAAAAATGGGATCCAAATCCAACTCATCTTCTTCTAGATTTCAAAATAATCCCTCTTTACCTACTCTTGCTTTCAAAAGTCCAAGCCAAAATAAGAAATACACTTGAGGGGTTAGATTTCTAACCCGAATAGATGAAGACACTTTAAAGCCATACTTGATGACCGTCAAGTCATCCAATTACTTTCCGATGCTCAAGGTTCTCATTGCTGCCAAAAATCAAGCGGTGAGAGAAGTGACTTTAGCAGGTTGACGATGCTATTGATAATAGGTCTAGATGTGTTGAAAGTTTACGTGAAGTTAGTGGTTTTTTTTTTTTTTTTGGAGATGTACATGTGCGCCACTTAATTCCTATGCATATGCACATCTAATATCTAAGCTTGAATTTCTATTGTTAAGTTCCATTTAGGACGCAAGTCCCATAGTGTTCGTAAGTATATATAACTCGATAAAGATTTTGTTTTACGGAGGTGGAAGAAAGAGGTGGATCTAATACTTGAGAGAGTCCCTTCGCCTTTTATCTTTTGAGCTTGAACCTCTGGTTAGCCTGAAAAAAATGGCTTGGAAGAGGTTTTTTGTATCACAATGTTTGAAGAGAGAGAGAGAGAGAGAGAGAGAGAGAGAGAGAGAGAGAGAGAGAGAGAGAGAGAGAGAGAGAGAGAGAGAGAGAGAGAGAGAGAGAGAGAGAGAGAGAGAGAGAAATAAAAAAATACATTTCATACAACATTGCGCCCATTGTTGGTGGCTTGGTGAAAAAACCGTGATGTGAGTGTCTGGCGGTACTTCTTTAAAGAAGGATGAACTTGCATCCTTATAAATAATGATGATCGACCCCAATAGTTATCCTTCCCTAGATGGGCTAGTTTGCCCCGTGGGAGAGATAAATTTAGATGCTTCAAGCTTCAAAATGTGTGCATAGCTTAGTCACTTCTGTAGATATCCTTCAACCACTTTGGCAGGTAAGCTCAACATGGTCACTTCAACAAGTGGGATTAATTCAATCACTTTGGCACATGAGCTCAGTTCATGAAAGCAATCTTACTACGAAGCTTGCACGATGTGTTGGCCTCAAGTCTGACTCTGTAGAAAAAGTCTTGTTTATGTATGTAACAATATTTTTATATACATTTAGTTTCTCAATTTTCTTGGCTAATCAATCAGGTTCTGTGACAAGAGTAAGAGAATAAGAAAACTTCGATTCTATGTAGCTGTGAGAATCTTTTGTTTTTGTTGTCCTTCATGATCTAGAATAGGGATCTTCGGAATAAGAACTCAATAGGATTTGTGAATGAACCTTTTTGACCCTGAGGCATGTCGACTTTTTCTTCAAGGAGTTGGATAGTTCACATTCAATGATGAAGCAAGACTGTCATTCTCCTAGGGGTATTTTGTACTTCGCCTACAAGGAGTAGTCTCTTGAGCTGCTCCAGTTGGTAAGATATGCTTTCTACTTTGGGGCATTGAGTCATCGATTCAACCTACTAAAATCCATTAATTTTTCATTTATGACCAAAGAAATTCAATTTGGTTGATTCGGAGGCGAATTGTTACTCGATCAGGACTCATATTGGAATGCTTGTTATCATGCCACAATATGTTGGGAGCCGTAAAAGACATTGACTGCATTAATTATTAAATTTTCATAAGTATACTTTGTTTTGGGTTTAAGGAGCATTGTGAGAGAACCATATGTTTATTGTTATTGGAGAAGGGTGTACACTTGGTTAATAAATTTGAGGCATTCCTTTGATACACTATAGAAATTCAGCCTATTCGCGGCGGTCCCATGTTGTCAGAAAATGTTATAAAAACGTCAGTTAATTAAATTCCTATGACTTTTTGACAATTTATAGGTAGCGGTTGAAGCCTGTCGATAATCTTGCAACCAATGAACTTTCCAACGACTTTTATCCACCAACGATTTACCAAAGGGTAATACCCCTAGGTTTATGCTAAAAACAAAACCGTTAATAAGTCGTCGGTTACCGTTAGTAATATGAACAATGGTCGTAGGCCTAGTTAAAATATTTGTTGTTTATCCCTTCCCTCAACCTCCCTACACTTTTAAAAAGACTTTAGATTTATGGCAGTAAGATACAAAACTTTTTACATGAAAAACTCGACAAGAAAAAAATTACATGGTTTGGCCTGGATAAAAACCATTATAAAAATGTAACTACAAAGTTCTATGTATGTTCTCTTGATTGAATAAAACAGGATAACAAAATGTTATATATGTCCAAAATTGATCTCATACATTTATAGTAGAATTAGATATAGGAAAAGATTAAGACATTTTGATAGTGACGATCGAATGAAATTGATTAAAAGATGGCGATCAGGTGAGGTTGTTTGATTATGGGAGTTGGTTGGTGGCAGCTGTTGGTAGTCATTGCTATCGGATGTCATGTAAAGCTTTAGAATTCTTTACATCTTCAAGCACTCTTCCAACTTCCCTCCTCCTTGTGGAGCATAGAGCTCTATTTATTGTGTTCTAAGATGTTTAATAAATTTACCTGAAATCTCAAAATTTTCATCTGACGGCCAATATAGATTCCTTTAACCATAGTTTACATTTTAAATATTTTAGTTCTCTGAAGTCCTCCAAATTAAATCGTCTTAATTTGTTGGATTGCTCTCATCAAGAAACATGAGTTGATCATAAGCATATTGAATTTGGAGATTGTTTTACCTTTCATTAATGCTTTGAATCTTTTAATTCATTTTCAAATATTTGATTTAGGCTCATTTGGATTTGGATTGCACTAATTTTAGTGTTCTTAAACACGTCTCATTAAGAATTTCAGTCTGATTATAAATTTATAGAAATTGGAGATTGAATGAGTGTGAACTTGAATTAAAAAGTATTTCCTCCTAAATGCATTAAAATCCATGTTTGACAAATGAATTTTTCGGTGACATATCAAGGCTTAACTTCCCATCCAATTTTCAAAACCTTAGAGAATCATAGTGGGAATATTAATGCTTGAAGCCAACTAATTTTAATAATTAGATCAGAAGAGCCAACTAACTTGGAAAGTTAACTATAAAAATGACTAATGACATTCCTGGAAAAACTTAAAACTTAGAGGAAATAAGATTGGGGGTTGGTACCAAAAATATGTTTAATAAGAGAGTGATTTATTTACGGGTGTTGTGAAAAACGCGAAAATAAAGCGGAAAATGAAATGAGAAAAAATTGCACGCAGAAAAAACACCAGAACGATACACAGATTACGTGGTTAGACAAATTTTTCTACGTCCACAGAGTTGCAAGGGATTTATTTCTTCGAGGAATTATACCGTCGAGTGTCTCGACGTTTACAAGAAAATCTCTATTTTCTTCTCTCCCTTCCTCTCTCTCTTCCTCTCTTTCTCTTAGCTCTCAAGATGACTTGGTTTGGCCTTGCTTGGCTTGCCTTGACTTTGTTTGGCTTGACATTTCCTTTAAACCAAAAGAGACTATTTATAGAAACCATGAGAGCAGTACGTGGGAGGTCGATGAGCGGATGTGGTAGGTGAGTGATTGGTGGGTGTGGTAGGTGAGCGGTATGTGGCATACTTAATTAAGAAACTAATTAAATTCGGTGAACCACATTACCCAACAATTCTCCCACTTAGAGACTGAGATACTGAATGCATCATCTACTAGCTGCATCATCTACTAGTTGTACCGACATTTTCCTCAAGCATGATATCCTCCACCTCTGCAACTCAAAGCCCTGTTCTTCATGTCAAAAAACTTGTTGAAGTTGAGCATAACTTCAGCTTCTCACGAGTAACACCCTCAATTGACATATCACCGTCAACGTAGCTTTGTACCGTCAAGCTCTTTCCTGGATTACTCATGTATCTGTTTATAAATCTCACTGCATGAGCAATGTCCTGCTTCTTCTGAAAGCCCTTTTCAACAAACCTAGTCTTGTAGATCTTACTGTCACTTAGCGCAGTCTTCATCCGGTACACCCACTTGTTGTGCAATGTCTTCTTCCTTGGTGGAAGTTCTGCCAGCTCCCAAGTCTGATTCCCTGACAGAGAATCTGTCTCCTCCTTCTTGGTTAGCACCCACTTGCTCGAATTCTCATCTTGCAAGATTTCTACATAACTCTGTGGTTCTCCACCATTTGTCTGTACATGGTCTGATTTTCCCGCCTTTGGCGCTCTGCCACTTTTCAAGAAATGGACCTTCTACTACTTCCCCATAATGCATCTCTGACTCATGTGTCCACACCTGAGTAAACCTGTAGTTATATATGGTGTGTTAGTTTTCTTACCCCGAGCTAGTACTAATGCTCCTTTGGTAACCTTCCAAGTGCTATCTGAGAACACCATTATTGAGCTGCCCAACAAAGATGAGGTTTTTTTTCAACTCAGAAATGTGTCTGACCATTTGTAAAGTTCATTTTCTCTTGTTATGGAGTGTAATATCAACGTCTTCCATCCCCACCACATTCAGAGCTTTTCCATCAGCCACATGTACCTTCCCAAAGTTACCTGCAACATAATTTTGCATTAACTCCCGACGAGAAGATGTAGGGAAGAAAGCCCCTGAATCCAGTATCCATTCATCAACAGAACTGTAAACTGCCAGAAATAGTGCATCATGTATTTCTTCATATACAACATTAGCGTCATCATTCTCCTTCTTCTTAGGATTCCTGTAGATCATTTTTATGTTGCCAGCCTTGCACAATTCCAGCAGGTTGCCTGCTGAGCTGACTTGATTTTGATTTTTCACGGTTTGAGTTTCTGTCTTGTGATCTCCCTCTAGAATCAATAATCAATGTCGATATCAAACCTGAGGTCTCACCAGAATCTTTCCTACACACCTCTGATATGGAGAGGAACTCTCCCTATCATTAATCTTGGCATGCTTCTCTCCAAGTATGTTATCATAAGAAGGGAGTTTTATTATGTCCCTTATTAGGACTCGAGTTAATGAAAGAAAGCTTTGCTTGAAATTATTGATATTTTAATTGCGTTAATTTTTACTTATAGGCTATTGGTATGAACAATAAATTTTCGATTTATCAATGTTAACCAACCATCCAGTTATCCTCAAATCGACTAAATACTTGAACGTGTTATCTAGGAACAAGTAAAATATGTGGGAAAAATTTCTTGTCAATTTAAAATTGACAAATGGTGATTGGTTGAGCGCTTTAATAGTTATTTTTCATTATTGGTCTAAATAACAATTGAATGACATTCCTCAATTGATATCTTATCTGACATATAACCTCAGTGAATGCATGTGCATGATAAGTACACATAAAATTCTGAAAAAAAAATAGATGAACAATACTTATATATCTCTCATTCTATTACTTCTACTGGTTAATCAGGATAAGAATAGATGTTAACTTATCAATCATGCAAACTTCAACTTTTCATCAAAATATAATCACATATATTTCATTTCTTGAAATGTATTAAATCTAAAAAAAGGAAGCAGTCCTCAATATTAACCCCCCAATATGTTATTCTATACCAAATAGGAGACAAGAACTTTCTCAAAGGAGGCAATGCAAGCAAATCAACTAATTAACATCAGCGCGAACACATGTAGAATACGTCCACAAAGAATTCTTAAAGAAACAGATGTACAATACTCATATATATTTCATTCCATCAATTCTATTAGCTGATCACAATAACTTTAGATAATGTCAGTTATCTGCCCTGTAAACTTTAACTTTGCATTAAAACGTATGCAATCTCATAGCAAAATACTAACGAAAAGAAAAAAAAAATGAATGAGTGCTCTACACATATGCATAGAAAAAAACAAGTAAATCAACCAGCAAACATCACTAGATGCATATGCAGAACAAGCACACAAAAAATTTCATGGAAGTGAAAAGAGAAACGCAGAGGTAGACAACAATTGAACCGCAAAAAAAACCCGTAAAAGAAAAAAACTTCACCGGAGATAGGTAGCAAATTGACCGTGACAACAAAAGAGGGAGGGGATCATAACAGGTTTTCAGCCCTAACAACACATGTGACAAACTAGTAGAGGGGCGAGCGGAATATGCGAGGATAGGGCAGTGGAATTACTATAAATCCAAAGAGGCAGCGACTTCAAAGGCCCCTAGCAACAAGCTCCGACCGTAGAACACTCTCCTCCCTTCCGTTTCATTGTTCGACGAAATGCGGCCCCCCACCCGCTAAACTCACAAGAATGAAACTTTCCAAAACATGACTTCTAAGATTTTGAAATGCATAAGCCACAAAAACAGCCTCCCAAACGGGGCCTAAGAAACTTCATGGCATACTTTAGAGAGGTATGGCACAATGAATGTGTCATCAATATGAAATAAAATAATAACTACAGTATAACGTTATATAAATATTAATTTTTTCGTCATAAGCATTCAAAGTACATAAAAGGAATTTTTTGGCTGGCTTAAATTTGCTAGGCATTTTCAATTTCAATAAAGAAAAACATAATCTTAAAGATTATACATGGCCACGTTCACGTTCATGTGTGATTGCAGCAGCCGCACAAAGTCCCAACTGCAATTAATCGCGCACCCTATTTTCTTCGGAATAATAAAGAGTACTAACACTTCTCATTTATAAGAGCGATTATTATGTGCGGAGAGTGCATGCGGAGTGCTCTCTGATCACAGCCGCACATCTCGGCTGTATGACAGTGGGCCGCGATGCGTGGCTGTGATCAGTGCGTGCGCTCTCCGCACACAGTAATTAAACCATTTATAGGGTGTAAAATTATTAGTTTGAATGAATTGATTTATAAATTAATCAATTTAAATTAAATTGAAACTCAAATTTTAAAAAAATTAAGCAAAATAAACTTTTGTTCCGATAGATCTAATTTGGACTGATAATTAAAAATTATGGTAATATTTCAAAATTAAATTCTTAATTTTCTTTTTTATCTTTTTAACCAGCTCTTTATAATTAAAAATTCTGAACTAAATTAAATTAAATAAGTTCTACTCTAAATTGATTTTCATCTGAAATGAATTTAATTTTCTAATCATAATAATATTCAGTTTTTTTATTTGTTTGATTAAATAAATATTAAAATCAATTTAAAATTAGAAACTAAATATTCAAAATTTTAAAACAAAAAATTGAATCATTATATAACACCGAACTGAATCAAACACATGTGCTTCGCTCAGTTCGATTTTTCAATTTTGAGCAAACAATGCGCATCTTTACTCAATATAAGAACTCCATATTCCTTGAAAATAATAATATAAAATTTTTTAAGAGTTTTATTTCTAAGTTAATTAATTGAAATGACAATTTGCAAGATAGTTTTACATAGGATGTATAATTGCTTATATATCTTATAAAACAAAGATGTGGCTTAAATTTAAGATTATTGTTGAATACCATAAAATTCATGGATATAAAGATATATTGATATGTCATGAGCAAATTTTCTAAATCTTGAGGCCTAGCATAGATCTTGAAGCAAGCTGTTGGGCAAAAAATATTCAAACTTCGATTCAAAGTCAACTGGAGCTCCGATTTCAACAAACTTACAACCAAACTGACCAACTCGACGAGATTGACTCAATGTTATCAAAATTGGTCAAATTTGAGTCAATCAAGTTGAGATCAAGCCATTAAACTATTCTTTAAAGTTTTTCAGACACATTTTGAAGGTCATACATATATCGAATCCAGTGAGTTTATAGTCGAATCGAGCTTATCAATAAGACGAATCTAACGAGCCTAATATCGTTCAATTTTTATATTATTAAGACACTCAAATGTCCATTAAACAACGTATGATTTAGGAAAACCCTCTGAGCCACTTGATCAAAGTGGTTCATATTCCTGCATTAATTGCACCCGGAACTTTATAAATAGAGCTCAATCCTCTCATGAGGGTTTGGTGGGGAGTGGTGAGAGAGCTTGAGGTTTGAGGCTCGAGGAAAAGCTTGAAGCTTTGAGAACCACCATCGACCATCGCCAACCACCGTCGACCATCACCTGTTGGTTTTCGCCAACCACTAATGGTCGCCACCTTTTCCTTACAACAAGTTTATCTAAATGTTAGTATTGTAACTTGTGAGACATTGTAACCCTTTCCCATATATGGGACAAGAGGTTGTACTTGTAATTTTCAGTTTAAGGTTGATCCCTTCAACTGAGCCAGACCTCATAGTTTTTTCTCTTTATAAGAGTTTCACATAAAAACTTTTGGTGTCACAATCAGTTGTTTTCTTTCTTCTGAGTGTGTGATGGACTTCCGTGCAATACTAAGACGATAATTTATGACTCTACTGCAACAAATTTTTTAGCACACATCATTTTGGCACTGCCTGTGCGATAAGAGCATTCTCATCACTAAAGTAATTGTGAGACTTGATGCATGGTCATCAGACGTAACACTTGCAACATCGGTGGTGCCACTCGTCTTGTGCACCGATCTTCATTTCGCCGATTGTTTGACGTCTTCATTTTCTTTGAGGAGTCGCCAATTTGTTTTCCGTCATGTTGCCCTTTTCTTCAAATAATTCTCCACCTCATATCATGTAGATGAACTAAGAGATGAGAATTTGGAGGACTAGTTTAGGCAATAATGGGAATAAACAAAAGAAATGTAAGGGAAGCCTTCACAAGGTGCATTTTTGAATTGATTGCTCCAAAACATAAATCCAAAATGAGATCACTTTTGTATGCTTTAAAGACATAACTACAAAAGAAACCTTATGAAAGAAAAATACTAGAGAATCTGGGTTGATGTACATGTTATAAAGTTCGCATCCTCCTATAAGGACAAGTCATTATAGTTAATTACATCTTAAATAGTCAAGACTACTCAAGAAAACTTCCAATTGAGATTATAATTTGTTCTCACAAAATTCATGTGTCATTGTTAACGAAAGGAATGTCAAAATTATATTCTAAAGATAACAAATTCTTAAGGATTCTAAACTATTTTAGATTTTTTGTTTTATCATTAATTGTTTATTTGAGGTTCATCTTTTTTGCTCCAAATTTTGAATGTTCGTCCCTACAAAATAGAGTTAGAACACACTAATGACATACAAAGTAAATCTAGCGTGACATCAAACTTTTGTCGTCGATAGTCTTACAAAACATGTCAGTAGAAAGTATGTTTTTGTTTGTTAACCTATTTTGATTGTTAATTTTTAATTTTTTAGACAACCAAGTCAAGATGTTCATGACTCCATCTTCCAGGGTTAGTCGGGTACCTTGGCCTACTTAGTTTGAGAGATGGTCAAGCCTAATCTGACCAAAAGATTCTTCTCGGCAACCACTGATTGCGTCATCCAAGAGGTCTTTGTAGATTTGGATATCTGGGATTTAAGTTACATTTGATGATCTTTGTTCATTAAGATTTCATTTGTTTTAATGTCTTTTTTAGATTTTAGCAGTTGAAAAAGTTTAGGTTGCTTAATACTTATTAGCCTATTAATTTATTTTTATTTTGACATTTTGTGTTTTATTTTTATTGTTTGGGATGACCCGATTAAGTTCTCATGATTTCATCGTCCCGGGTCATTGGAGGTTATAGCTTGATTAGTCATAAACGATTTGATAATATTTTGTTAGCGACCATGGGTTGCCTCCTCCAATATATATTCTCAAACCAAGTTGCATTTTTTTCATGTTTAAGCTTTAATGCCTTTTATGATGGATTTTATGTCATTTCATTTAGGTTGGCTAGTACTTCAGCCCAAATGGTTCTCGACAGAAGCTAAGTATGATTTTGTTCTCGTATGTGAAGTCAAACCCAACTTAATCTTCAGCCACCTAAATCTAGGTTGATTTTAGATCATTTTATGCTGAGTTAAAATGATCTAAAGACGAGTCTCTAAGTAATCTGAATTAAGCTGAGTTAGGTTGGTTGTCCATCGGATTATCTTCAACCTTGTTTAAATCGACCTACATTCAATAGGATTGACCCAGACAAACTTAGTTTGATTGGGGTCAAATTAATCTTTCTTGGCTTAGATTGACTTAAGGTAAGCCAAGCTAAACCAATTTGGAATAAATTGGGATTAGAACAAGTTGAGCTAAACTGATCCCCATTAGGCTGAATCAAGTTTGAGTAAAATTAGACTTTAGTGAAGTCCAAGTTAATTTAGAGTTGAGTTGTCTGTTTAAGTCTAAATTGGGTTAAACTTAAATCAATCCTTAATTAAACTAAGATTGATACTTAAGTCAAGCTTGAAGTTGAGTCTCAAGTTGGGCTAATCAGAGTTTAATCTGATTGTCCCGAAGAACAAAAGTTGACTTTAGGCTAGCCTGAGTTAGGTTAGGTTGACCCGGAGATTCGGTTGACCCAAGGTAAATTTGCTTGGTTCAATGGCTTATTTGGATTGAGTTAACCCAAATTAGGTATGGTTGACTCAGTGATTTAGTTAAATTGAGTTAACTTGAGTTAGGTCAGGTTGAGTCAGTGGTTCAGTTGAATTAAGTTAACCCAGTGGTTTGGTTGAATCGGGTTAACCCGAGTTAGTTTGGGTTTACCCAGTGGTTCAGTTGAATTGGTTTAACCTGACTTAGGTTGGGTTGACCCAGTGGTTTAGTTGAATTGGGTTAAACCAAGTTAGGTCGGGTTGATCCAGTTGTTCAGTTGAATTTGAGTCTATGTATGACTCAAAGAACTTAAGTCAAAGTTAAGTTAGACATAGGTTAGGTATAGGTTAAGTTAGACCTAATGGGATTCATTTTGATTTAAATCTAAGTTAGGTTAGACTTAAGTTAGGTCTAGGTTAAATAAGACCAAAGAAGTAGTTCAATTTGAACTAAGTCTAAATTAGGTTAGACTTAGGTACCCAGGTTGGGCTATACCTAAGGAGAGGTTCAATTTGAGCTAAGTTTAAATTAAGTTAGACTTTGTTTAGGCCTAGGGCTAGACCTAAGGATAGGTTCAATTTTAATTTAGATCTAAGGCGGTTTAAACCTTAAGGTTGAAGTTAGGTCCAACTTGGATTGGACCTAGGATTCAGGGTTTAAGTTTAAATATTTTTTAAACCTAATGTTGAGGCCAGGTCGAATTTAGTTTGGACCTGCAGTTTAAGTTTAGGTCTAATGTTACTTATAT
>NW_018164497.1:1997487-2010031 GCF_001263595.1 Phalaenopsis equestris
AAAAAATTAATTAAGGGGTAACACAAAAGGGTGTTAAAAAATTTTTTTTTTTTTGCTCAGAAGGGTTATGTTTTCGAAGTGATGGGTTGGTTTGGGTCATGTCACGTGTCAAAAAAGCGTTTTAGCTTGCTTGCACCTGGTTCGGGCCAAGTCATGCATTAAAATAAAGCGTCATTTGGTTTTTATTTGGTGGGATCACGGTTTACACGTGGCGAGATTTGATTGAAGTATGGACACATAACTGCATCCGAACTCCATATGGAATATTTTTTTCTTGTTGGCGTGCTTTCTATGACAGAATATATAATTTCCTGCTACGGAGCCCGCAAAGGAGTTGTAGATACTGTTGTACGAACATCAGATGCTGGATACCTCATGCGTAGACTTGTTGAAGTAGTTCAACATATTCTTGTACGTATAACAGATTGTGGTACTATCTAAGGTATTTCCGTGGAAATCTGCATGGTACTTCTATGATTGTGGCTTCTAATGTGTTGGAATCTTTTTACATATTCATCTTTATACCCATTTTCGAAGCACTATGGTGCTAGTTAGTATATCGGGCTATGCTCTCATTCCTTCTAGTATCCTCCCCCTCCAGGTTGGGTTAAACTCAATATTGATGGTGTGCTTTACTCCTCAGGGCGGGCAGGGATTGGTATTTTCATATGTGATGAGTTGCGAGAACTTATTTCAGCTACGAGTAAAGGGCTTTTTCATTGGGACAACATTCAAGTGGAATTGATAGTTGTGTTAGCTCTCTCTACTCTCATTGAAGCTTGGATGATAGAGTGTCGGGGAATTATTATTGAGACTGACACGTCAATGTTATGGACTTTTCACGAAGAATTATGGATAGAAATGTCTGGCAACTGGAAGCTCCCAACAATCCTAATTTTGTTTTTCTGTTTAGATTCAAGCAGCTTATTTTCCAACAAACTTTCAGGAGCATTAAAAAAGATCCTCCTACTTGCGCCAAAATGACCGTCGATATAGATTTTACTTGTATTGGGTGCTTGATGATGATCCTCTTTTTGTTGCTTTCCAAGAGGATACGAGTCATCTTGTCTAGGGTCATTGGGTCTTTATTTGTTGTTTCCTTTTGTTTCTTTTTGGTTAATGCAATTGCAATTTTTTTTCAAAAAAAAAATAATTTTTTTAATATTTAAAAAAGAATAAAACTAATTGCAATTAATATAACATATGCATTTGCATGCAAGTAGACGCAATGTGACTCTATTTTTAGAGTCTGACAGTGTCTCCTCTGCTATAAAAAAAATAAAAATAAAAAAAAAAAAACTTTAAATTACTACTTTGGACGACTTAGAGAGATTCTCATGATTAAATAATATTTTGTGGATATTGAATTGCTTTAATAATATCGGAATTGAGTGATCCTGAGCTTGTTAGATTTGTCTCATTAAGACGCATGATTTGACCACAATGATCATGAGATTTGGTATCTATATGACGTTTCAATTAACCGCTCAAAGCTTCTAAAAATAGTTTGTTGACTTGATACGGGCTTGATTTAGCTCGGCTTGGGCTAATTTTTGTGTCATTATGTTCTTCTCGTCCAGTGGGTTAGTTTAACAATAAGTTTGCTAAAATTGAAGTTCAAGATGATTTTAATTTGAGTTTGAATCTTTTAGGTTAAAAAAAATGTTTCAGGATTCATGTTAATCCTCGAGATTTGTGTCAAACGATAAAATTAGTTGATGACGTATCGCATATAATCATAAAATTTAATAGTTTAGAACTTAGTAAATAAAAATCTATATTTTATCTAGATATGTAGATATCTTCTATTTAAATTTGATGAAGATGACTCAGAGCATTTTCAAATCTTGTAATTTGTATTCCCACTAAAATGCTTTTGTAACTCTGCCGCCAATGGTATGTAAATTTTTCTAAAGTATATAAAAAGATGATTAGTATCCACTAGTGGCTTAGAACCACAAAGGCTTGTACTTTGTAAAACATGTTAACTTGATCGGTTCACCAACCATTTGACAGAGGCATATGGAGTTTGGTCCAACGCTCTCCTTTGAACCGATAAGTAAATAGGTCAAAGAGACGGCTGTGTTGGGTCAGAACAATTATCCCAAAAATCACCTAATTTCTCTTTTCGCCAATTGCCACTACACGCGTGCATCTTCCATATTAGCACCAGTGTCTAGGCTAATTAAACATTTTGTTGACATAAAAAATTTCAATGGATTGTTTAGATTGGTCTTCGTGTCATGTTGACAGGTGTAGTTATACAAAAATAATAACATGTGTGTGTGTCATCAAGAATTAAAATAACCAACGCTTAAAAATGATAACATTTAATACATGATATAAGTAGTATCAAGGTCTCAAAATAAATATTATTTAGTGAATGCAATTGCCATGAAAAAAATTAAATTGCATCTTAAGAAACTTGCTGCAATTTATGTGACATCATAGAGCTGTATAATGACACACTTTAGTGATGGCACAATTGTCAAAGGGTTCTTGGTGTTATCATGGCATTTATATGTGCTATTTATGTATAATTAATTCACAAAGCGATTTTCTTGCTTCGAATCTGTATAATGACATACTATAGTGATGGCACAATTGTCAAAGGGCTCTTGGTGTTATCATGGCATTTATATGTGCTATTGATTTATAATTAATTCACAAAGCGATTTTCTTGCTTCGAAATCGAACTCCTAAATTTTATACTTTTAATTGAAACATCAGAATTTGAAGTTGGGGGAAGCTGATGAAATTGACAGTATTTTTTAAAGTTAAATAGATCTAATGTTTAAATTCTTACCAAAAAAAAAAAAAAAGAAAAAATGAACACCATCAAAGTCTTGCAAAAAGCATTAAAGTACTTGAACTTCTTTTAAAATGCCTCAAATAACATTTCTATAATAAATTTATTAAAATTAAATAAAAGGATATTATTGTATATAAAAAAAAAGATTGCAGAAACCGATTCAGCCGAACGAGCCTTACAGGATTAAAAAAGCCATTTTTTGAAATGTTAGTTGTCGTACTTATCCTATCCTAATTGTTATGTTGACCTATCAAGGTGACGTACCAACCTCATCTGTCAAATTGCTAGCTATTGTGTCGTATTTGTCAAGTTGACCTGTAGAGTCAACTCGTCGAGGTGACCTTCCAACATTATTTGTCGAAGTGTCAGCTGTCATATCCCAGCAGTCGAGTTGACTTGTGGAGGTGACTCACTGAGTTCATCCAGCCATAACCCACAAAAGAAATCAATCATTGAAGTATCAGTCATCATCAAGGAAAGAACAAGCAACTATATCCATTTAGAAGCCGTATGACACCCACTTCAGTATTTTCTTTCATTAACATTATGTGGGAAAACTTCGTACTGCACTATAATTATTTAATATTTCTCATTGTAAGGCCTATGTCTAACCATATAAATAAGGATACTCTCCCCTCTTAAAAGAATTTTTTCATTAGACACTCTCTGAGGACTTTAGACTCTGGAGGACTTTTTACTCTCTCGACTTTAGAGGTATAATTAATTTTCTCCTTGGACCTTTTAGTATCTTCTTAGATAATATAAGCTAGTGCTTTTTAAATTCCATCCATTTTCTTTCACCACTTCCTTCATAGATCTTCCCTAGGTTGCATGAGCCCACGAACAACACTATATCCAACATCATAAGAAGATTCAATATATTCTGGGATCGAAGTTGTGCGGCCCATTGAATATGATATTCATAGCCAAAATGTTCTTACGCCTATGAACTTCAAAGAAGGCAAGTTATAAAAGTGGAAGAAAGCAATCAATGAAGGTCTTAGCTGCTCACTGGACCTCCTAGAAGAACTTTGGGATGAACCTTTAATATGATAAAAAGAAGTTAAGATAAAAATGGAAAGTACTATGATACAATGGTCTAAGAAAGAACATTCGTAACATGTGACTTAGTACTCAAAATGGATGATAAATCAGCTCACAATTACACTTTTAAAAAGCTTGATCCATCATGGACCAGACCACACCTCTTTTTGACATGTTTACGCCACTTATGTTGCAGCCATGCCACCCAAGGGTGTAACTACGCCACTTGTTCGACAAATAAACATAATTACACTAGCAAGGCAACATGACTATGTCATCATTACTCCACCTCCCGCTCGCTTTTGAAGTGCTAACCAAGATTGCATTTGTCTGTCACCACCTCTACCGCATATTTTAACCCCCTTCACTTCTAAGAAGAAGGAATCAACCATTTTATTTTTCTCTTTAGTGTGCTCTCCAACTTTTGGCATTCTTGATCGATCTGCTTCTCCTCTAGTGCTCATTGGCCTCTTCATTATAGATTCTTCTTATGCTTTCTCTCTTCTTCTACTGCTTGGCTTATATTCTTCTTTACTTCTTCCTCTCTTCTCTTCCACTTCTCTACTTATTCTCTTCTTTCTTCTTCTTCTATACTTCTTCTCTTCTATTTGTCTTCATCTCTTCTCTTCTACTTCTTTCATTTCTACTTTTCTATTTTTCTTCATCTCTACTTCTTCTACTTCTTCACTTCTCTATTCTTCTTCTTCTTCTATCTTGTAGTTCCTCTCATTATTTCTTCTCTTCTCACCACTACACTTTCCATCCATTTTCCATTTAGTTACTTTCATGTATGATTATGTCATGATTACCCTCATATTTTTAGATGTAAACATAACTTATTCTCCATCTGGTTATTTTCTTATATGTTCATATAAAGTTTACTTATAAAATTTTCTCTATGTGAAGTTTCCATGTACATTTTCTATGTGTTTTTGTTTATTCACATGTTTTTCTTTCTTTATAAATCGCAATGTGTATTTTACTTCCATCCCCATATGAATTCTTCATCACATGTAACTCTCTCCATGTAAATTTTGTGTGTTTTCTCCTTACATGAGTAGTTAACATGTGTAGTTCGCTTACATTCTTATACAAAAATTCCTCTGCTTCCTAGGCCAAAGTACACCACTTGTCTACCAAACTTTCTTACCCTTGTCAAAACTCTAGCTCTTCCCCACCCTAACCAAAACCCTAACCCTTCCTCTACCCTAGTCTAAACCCTAGCCCTTCCTCACCTTAGCTAAAACTCTAACTCTTTGTCTACCCGAGTTGAAACCCTAGCCCTTCCTTAACCTTAGCCTGAAACCCTATTCCCACTTTAGCCGAAAAACCTAGCCTATGTCCACCTCCACTTTAGCCAAAACTTCCACCTTTCACCCCACAAACTCTACATCTCGTAGCCTAAAAAACTTTGATTCATACCTCACAGCCTACATCCATTAGCCTAAATCCACATTCACACGCTCAATGGTCGAACCACACCACACATCCCTCCTCTTTTCTCCCTTCTCCTTTCAACCTTGGCAAAGCCACTAACCCCTCTTCATTTCTTCCCATAGCTAAACCCTACCTCAACTGGTTTATTTGCATATGTTATTTAAATATATACACATCCTCATATGTAACTTACTTGCACATATAGTCCTAACGTAACTCTACCCTATATGTAAATTTCATGTGTCTTCATATGTAAGATTGCAATTTATGATTTTTTTTATATGTAGGATTTTCATGTTTAGTTTATTTACATGTGTAAAATTTCAATGTATAGTTCACATGTATGTGCTTTTCCTTTGCATGTATAAACCCTCCACATGTGTGGTCTTCATAACGCATAGTTTATCTCCATATGTAGGCTTCATATTTTGTCATGTGTAGATTTTATTATAATTTTTTCCATGTGTAATTTACCTCCATGTGTAGAATTCATATATTTTCCCCATATATTGAATCCATGAACTTCAATGAACCATGTGTCAGACTTACAAGATTTCTCCAAGTGTTAAACCCATGAGTTTGAAAGAATCATGTGTAGGTTTCCTATGAGATTTTCTCAATGTATAGTTTACTTTCAGGTATAAGTTTAATGTATTTTTATATATATAATTCTTATACGCTTTCATATGTTGCTTTCATATGCTATGACATGTAGTCTCCATGCATGTGTGGGATGTTCCTTGTATAAGCTTCTTTATGCGTTAAATATTTTTACATGTGTTAAGTATTACTCTTTGTGCTAAAATTTTCTTCATATGTTAGTTATGTGAAAGTGAAAAAAAATAATGATACAAATAAAAAAAAAGGAGAACCTCTCATACTTAGGTTTTCTTTGTCATGTTCAAGTATGTTACATAAAATGTGGCACTTGCTAGCTCACATAACAAATATAAATTAATTTACAAACTCAGATAACTTAGGCCAAAATTCCTCTCAAAATAATGTTTAAAATTTTTTAAAACATTTTAAATATTAAATTTTTAAAAATACTTTTAAAATAATTTAAAAATATTTATTTTAAAATGCTTTAAAATATTTTTGTAAAAATAACTAGCTGAAAGTTCATCGAGTTTAGGCAAGGCCTCTTCCAATATGTTCAAGTTGGAATCGCCACTATGAACTTTGTGAGCATAAATTTCCATTAAAATAAAATTTTGAAGTCCTACAGCCCACAGGTTTCATTAAATTCTATTGAAAACTTGGAACACAGGTTTACGGCATTCAGTAAAAGCTAAACCCGCAGAGCACTCGAACGCGGTAGGAAGAGGGGAAAAACAAAAGGGTTACTGTTGCCGTCCTCAAATCGTTTAGAGTAACAGAAGATCGGAAAGTAAAAAAAAAAACCCGCACTGCTCCTACACTTCTCCTTCGCTGGTTTCGTCGTCCGAACGATGATCTGAAAAAGGTTGCGATTTGAGGACGGCGACACACACGTTTTCGAAGAAGCGGATCCCGCAAACGAAAATCGCGCCACCGTATCAAACGAGGCCTAAAATTGATATGGAGTGTTTTTGTTATAAACTACTGATAGTGCTTTCGGTGAATGGATACATCAACAACTTGATATTTATTTGTATAAAGAACTCGTCTCTGCACATCATCGTGTAAAGAAATGAATGATGTAAAGCCAAAAGGATGAGACACAGAACATTGTTAGGTTTGGGGGCAAAACTGACTTTTAATCCTTTGCAAAAGTAGGGACAATGTAGGAGTCATTTGCCATTTGAAAACGGCAAAAAATGATTTTGAGAAAAAAGTCTTGACATAAGATGTGGCTAAATGAACGCCGTTATAGTAAACACTCGGCACCTAAGAGCCTTTTCTAACAAGGCCGCGCGTAGGCCTCTACCTACCCCGTAACGAGTCGTTAAAGCTAACGGTGCTACTTCACCAACCCGCCCCCGACGTCGCTCTATAAAACCTTACCCTCCTCTTCCATATAAACCAATTAAATTACAGTCTGCTCTAATCTCAGCGCGGCATTCTTCTCTCTTCGCAGCGCCATGGATCTGGTGCTCGTTGAGAAGGCGCTACTGGGCCTCTTCGCTGCGGTGACTCTTGCCATCGTCGTCTCTAAGCTTAGCGGTAAGAAGCTCAAGCTCCCGCCGGGACCTCTTCCGGTACCGATCTTCGGCAACTGGCTTCAGGTGGGCGACGATCTCAATCACCGAAACCTTGCCTCCATCGCCAAGAAGTTTGGTGAGATCTTTCTTCTCCGAATGGGCCAGCGCAATCTCGTCGTCGTCTCATCGCCGGAACTTGCCCGAGAGGTCCTCCATACTCAGGGCGTCGAATTTGGCTCCCGAACTCGCAACGTCGTCTTTGATATCTTTACCGGGAAGGGCCAGGACATGGTCTTCACTGTATACGGCGAGCATTGGCGCAAGATGCGTCGCATAATGACCGTCCCTTTCTTCACCAACAAGGTCGTGCAGCAATACCGATATGGCTGGGAAGATGAGGCCGCTCGCGTCGTCGAGGATGTCCGTCAAAACCCTAAGGCGACCACCGAGGGGATTGTGATCCGCCGCCGCCTGCAGCTCATGATGTACAACAATATGTACCGCATCATGTTTGATCGAAGGTTCGAGAGCGAGGAGGATCCACTGTTCATGAAGCTAAGGGCCCTTAATAACGAGCGGAGTCGCCTCGCTCAGAGCTTCGAGTACAACTATGGGGATTTCATCCCCATTCTCCGGCCGTTCCTGAGGGGTTATCTCAAGATCTGCAAGGAGGTGAAGGATGTGCGACTCCGCCTGTTCAAGGACTATTTCGTTCAGGAGAGGAAGTGAGTTAGTTTCTCTTTATTTCCTTCCGCTCGATTTCGATCTCGTCATTAGACATTGGATTCAGCGCCCCGCTTCCGCCGCATCCTTCCGCTCGATTTCGATCTCGCCATTAGACATTGGATTCAGCGCCCCGCTTCCGCCGCAGAAATGCTATTAAGTTTTGGCTCAGATTCATGCGAAATTTATGCATGCAGGAAATTGTCGAGCACGAAGCCGATGGATAACGCTGGACTCAAGTGCGCGATCGATCATATACTTGACGCCGAAAAGAAGGGCGAGATTAACGAGGATAACGTTCTCTACATCGTCGAGAACATCAACGTTGCAGGTAAAATTTCCGCTTCTTTTTAACATCGATAAATTTTTTGACGGTATAATTAATTAATCCTCACTGCATCCAAAGGCACATTGGCATGGTAATCATGCGCCTTCTAACTTTGTGGGCCATGGCCACTTAAATCAATTGTTTACCCTGTAAAAATTTTAACGGAGCCCTTACCAACTTATCATAAATTTATTTATTTACACTGCCCTATAAATATAGCAAAAATGAGATAAATTATTAATAATCAACTTAGAAAATGAGAGAAATCTACTTTTAGAAATAATTTTGTTTGATTCTAATTTATTTTTTGTGAATTATGCCACGAGAATCAAAGCGAGTGAGGGGGAGAAAGAGGAGATAGTTGAATAAGTCTTAGGGTGGATCGAGGAAGAGCTACTTTTATTTATATGTTTGTCCATACTTATAGAAGCGTGTTTTATACAATTATAAAAAAAAGGAAAATGTTATGAAAATCTTTTCTGATGTCGTTAAGAATCTAGTTTTTTGTATAGATTATATGTTATATTTGTATTATAACTTGAATTTTAATATTTACGGTAATTTGCTGGTCAACTAGCTTGAAGTCTATTGACTTAAGCTGCCGATCGATTGATATATGTGCTCTCAGAAGTACGTATTGGTCGGTCGAGGTGTCGACCACATGATGATTTTTCTTGGTGTCATTTGACACAGTCAACCAAAGCGGTAGGTTAAGGTGGTCATTACGTCCGGATACGAGGTTAGTCGACCGAACGTGATTAGTCAGTATTTTTTTTTTGTTGTTGAGGAAGTTGTGGCTCATTTTCTATTCGGCTTGAGTCTTACAGGGCTTGTGTCTTGCCTTTCTGGTTGGTTTATATTCTTGACCGGATCTCCCAGCACAGTCAACCAAAGCGGTAGGTTAAGGTGGTCGTAACATCCGGACACGAGGTTAGTCGACCGAACGTGATCAGTCAGTATTTTTTTTTTGTTGTTGAGGAAGTCGTGGCTCATTTTCTATTCGGCTCGAGTCTTACATGACTTGTGTCTCGCATTTCTGGTTGGTTTATATTCTTGACCGGATCTCCCAATATTGCAAGGTCTTAGACGGATCTTGTCACAACCTATACGGGTATCTTATGAAACTCGTTGTCGAGATGATTTATGACTCAATTTCGGTGGGTCTTGCAGCTATCAGTAGGGAACCATCTTCAAAGCTTGAACTTTTCCCAGATTTGGAGACGCGACTTCATGCTCGGTCTTAAATCAACAGTTAATTGCTTAGCATGAGGGGAGACTCTTTCATCTTGATTGTTCATTCTCTTTGAGATTCGTGCAGATATTTTTGGCAATACAAATCCTTTTCTACAACTTACCCATTTTTTGTTAGTTCTGATGGTTGATTGCTTCAAGCCCGTGGCTCATGCGGCGTGATGCCATTCGGAGTTGGGGGATTTTCGCGCTCCCGTCAGGGCGTTAAATCCCTAGGTTACTAGTCGCAGGATAGCAGGTGCTAGGCCGGACATGTAAATATTAATTGAATAGGTCAATTTATGCCCAGTTAAAGCCACCCGAAAACGAGCAGCAAAAACATTCCCACGTCTCCTATAGTCATTGGCTTCGTATTTGGATAAAATTACATGAGGTCGTCGGTGCTAGTTACCACCTTATCTGTTAAAAAAAAAATCAATTTTTTTTTATTAAAATTTTAGGATTGAAATTCTCCTGCAACAAATATATGATTCTACACTTCACATTTAAAAAAGAAAACATTAATAATCCTACTTTACACTTAGATATAATAGGAGAAAGATTATTAGATCCGAACGAGTTGTTTTCAGATTAGTTGCACATGATAGTATTTTAGGTATTATTGATAATATTAGTAATCACTTATAAGAGATTTTTCTTGTTAAAATACTTTTTTCAATTTTGAGCATATATATTTATACTAATCTTACTACACTTCATGTCCTAAAAATATTTGAATGATAATTGATAACCACAATTAACAAAAATAAAAATCAATTTTAAACTTTAAACTTTCTTTAATATTTATAATATAATTATTTTATACAACATCAACATTTTTTTATCTGTTGCATGCAATATATTTAGACATACACCCTCACTCATTAAATTTCTAATGAATTAGTTGAGATCAATCAATAAGTATCACTAAATTTTCTCAACTCCCTCACATGCGAATGTCCCACCGATTTTTAAGGTGGACGATACATCTTTCATTGTGTTGGTTTGCCAAACATTAACTAGCGCAGTAGAAAATAATAACGGAGTTTGGTATGCGAATTGTTTTGCCTTATTTTGGATTTAAATTCCTCTGCCATCTCCTGATTTGCTTTATAAATTTCAAATAAAATGTTGCTCATTAGCTACCGAAAAAAATTGGCTCAGATATTTGATTAAATTTTTAATCAGCATGAATTTAGAAATCATTACATTTTTTTTCTGATAAATTAGGAATTATTTCTTTCTTATAATTTATGGAAATAAAATAATGCCTGGTTGTCAATCTGCAGCAATCGAGACAACTCTATGGTCAATCGAGTGGGGCATCGCCGAGTTAGTAAACAACCCCGAAGTCCAGCGCAAGCTCCGTGAAGAACTGGACACAGTCCTAGGCCCCGGCAACCAGATCACCGAACCTGACACCCACAAGCTCCCCTACCTCCAAGCCGTCATAAAAGAGACCCTCCGGCTTCGCATGGCCATCCCCCTCCTCGTCCCCCACATGAACCTCAACGACGCCAAGCTTGGCGGCTACGAAATCCCCGCCGAGAGCAAGATCCTCGTCAACGCCTGGTGGCTCGCCAACAACCCCTCCCACTGGAAAAACCCCGAACAGTTCCGTCCCGAGCGCTTCCTCGAAGAAGAATTCAAAGTCGAGGCCAATGGAAATGACTTCCGATTCATCCCCTTCGGCGTCGGCCGCCGCAGCTGCCCCGGCATCATCCTTGCCCTCCCTATTCTGGGAATCACCCTCGGCCGCCTCGTTCAGAACTTTGAGCTCCTGCCTCCTCCGGGCATGGAGAAGCTTGACACTGCTGAGAAGGGAGGGCAATTTAGCCTCCATATTCTTAAGCATTACAATGTTGTCGCCAAGCCCAGGGTTTTCTGACGTAACGGTCTCGGTTAAGAGTTCCTATTTTGTTTGTTGCTTTGCTTTAACTTTTCTAAATGGGTGAGGGAAGGAATGGGTTGATGAGTACTGGTAATGTCTGGTGTTGCCAAATCCAAAGTTTTTGATGAAGTTTGTGATCAGAAATCCTGGATTTGGCGGACACCAGACTGTTATGGAATTCATCAACCCATTCCTTGAAGCTTGATACCGCTCGGTCAAGTTCTGGTTCTATTTCTTGCTTTTATGTACATTTTCGAAGTGATTGAAGGAAGCGGGGGGTTGATTTGTTCAGAGACGATATATTTGGTGGGAATGGAGTGGATGTTTACTGGTACGTAAATTATGATCATTTCGAATAAGAATAGAACTCTGTTTTTAATGTTGTATTTTTTCGGATTAGTTATTAATCGTGTAACGTAAATTTAACAAATTAAAAAAATGCAGCAACAATCAGAAGTGACGGACGATTACTTTACTGCCGCCTTTAATAGAGATAAAATATCTTGATCAGCAGCCCTAAGCCGAAGTTGGGAGGATATCTTCGATAGACTCGGGTTGGCTTATTTATGTACATTCACCAACATAGCACTGGTTATTTATGAATAGCTCAAAAATGTTTGACTCTTATAAAAATCTTGTACAAGACCTACGTTTTGCGGGTTAATTAATTGATGCATCGGCCGCTCCTGGTGCATATGATGGCCGATTGGGGGAGCACACGTTAAATTCATCCGCAAATAAAATGTTTTCCTTGAAAAAGAACTTGCACTTCGTAAGAAATAACAATAAAAAAAGCTCGATACGCTCAGTACCGCCAACTACCCTCGTCTAGTGGCACATCATTAATTAGACTCCAACATTCAACAAACGCCTGTTGTCCGGTTCTCCAATGCCAGACTAAATTTATATAAACCTTTTGAAATCTCTCTCTCTCTCTCTCTCTCTCTCTCTCTCTT
>NW_018164497.1:2010082-2013608 GCF_001263595.1 Phalaenopsis equestris
ATATAGTATATATATATATATATATATATATATATATGGAGTTCGACCATGTGTAATGTGGTTAGATTATTTGTGGAGCTATGCTTGAACATGTGATGAAAATCAAAGAGTACTTTTCTTAGAGGAATCTATCCAACATAGATGGATGAGCTATGTTGATAAACAATTTAATGAAATTTCTGAAAACACGATTGATCTTATTGATTTGATATCGTTAATAATAATAAAATATTTTATTTTTTTTATCGCATTAGTAAAAATATATAATTAAGAAGGCTTTTAAAGAAAATCAAGAAAGGAAAATCAGTATAATCTGATGATATTCCAATTAAAGTGTGTAAATATTTAGGAGATTTAGGATTTTTTTGGCTTACTGAACATTTTAATATTATTTTAAAAACTAAAAAAATGCCTCGGGAGTGGATGAATAGTATTTTGGTACCCATTTTTAAAAATAAAAGGAATGCACAAGCGTGCAAATTATCGATGAATTAAATTGATGTTTCATACTTTAAAATTATGGGAGATGGTACTCGAACATAGGTTAAAACATGATATAAAATTTTCCATAATCACTTTGGATTTATGTTGCGCAGATCTACTATGGAAGCTATACATTTATTGAGAAATTTGATGGATAAGTACGGAGAAAGTAAGAAGGATCTACATATGATTTTTATTGATGTAGAAAAAAAACTTACGATATGGTTTCAAGAGAAGTTCTTTGGAGAGTTGAATTATGACTCTTTTCACATCTAGGATTTACATATACAACATATATTACTGTCAAGAGAGGGGACCGGGTCCTATATTCTTTCTTTTTATTTCTATATTAGATATTTCTATTTACTATTTATTATCTTTAATATCTTTATTATCTTTACTTTAAAATTTTTATAATTGAAATTTATTCATTCTAGAATTTCTTAATTCTAATTTAGAATTCTATTTCTATTCAATTTAATATTTATCTATTTGAATTGAATTCTATTTAAACTAGATTTCTGAATTGAAATGAAATCAAAATTTTTAATTTTCTTTGATGTTTTTTTCTCTTTATTTTAATATTCTTATTTTTTTTCATATTCATATTCTATATCATACTATTATATTATTCATATTCTATATCATACTATTATATTACTCATATTCTATATCATACTATTATATTATTCATATTCTATATCATACTATTATATTACTCATATTTTAGATTGCTCATATTAATAATATAATATTAATAGAAAGAAAGAGAAGATTTCTATTTCATATATAAATTTCAAATTTCATATCTAAATATATAGAGGTACAAAATAGAATTCGATATAAGATTTGGGTTGTGATTAGTCGTTTGCTATGTCAGTATGTATATGTATGTCTTAGATATATAAGACATATCCTTTCTGTCATTTCGTGAGTCTTTTAGCTACTAACGTAACGTAATCAATTTCATTCGTTAGAACAGCTTCCATTGAGTCTCTGCACCTATCCCCAATATAATGTGTTGTTGATCAAATATATTCTACTCTCCTCATTCCTCGTGTAAATACCAACTACTCTCTCTTCTCATCTAACTTTATCATATATTATAATATATTCTTCAAAATATTAAAAATAATTTTTAAAAATGTCAAGTCAAAATAACTTGATTAAAATTCTATCAAGAACCATGAGAAATTCCAAAATATTAATTTTTTTGGATGAGTACAAATGTACAATATATAAATATTAAATCCTTATTTATATATTGCACGGATCTCAAACCTAACTCCATGGATTTCAAACCTCACGACTCACCAACTTCTTATAATTGTCTTTTCTTTTTGAAAAATAACGTCAAAACAAATCATAATCATAATTATAACCCTTAATCTCCCATCTAATCACATGTCTTCATGTATTAATCATCAGCTCTAAATTCTTAAATTAATTGGCTAATGCAAAAGAAGTGCAGGTTCTCTTTAAATTAATAAAGTATAAACAAATGACAACACAAACTGTCTTTATCTTGTAGTTGGTGGGTGGATGACTTAATTCCTTCTATAAATAAAATCACACAGAGAAGTTAAAAGGTATGGCAGGCAATCAAAGTTTGCTACTTTTAGGTTCTTGGGGTTTCATTTTCTTAAATACAGATGATACATTAATTATATTTATATGTGCGATCCTAACCGTCATTAAGCCACATAAAATAGTACTAATCAATAGTACAGTATTTTGGTGATTTCAGTCTAATTCTTGGAAGGGAAGCAGGTATAATTCATTGGAAGAAATCCTAGTCACGACAATGACTTCCGCCAAATTTGACATTTAGAAATTCAACGGGAAGAACGACTTCAGCCTATGAAGTGTAAAGATGAGAGCTCTATTGGTTCAACAGGGTGTTGCAGAAGCCTTGCAAGGGCCGGCGGCATTGCCGGCCGACACGAGAGAAGATCGTCATACTGGACAAGGCCCACAGTTTGATAATCCTGAGCTTGGGCGACAAAGTTATGAGGGAGGTGTCGAGGGAGACAACGGGTCCAGCAATTTGGGCCAAACTCGAGGTATTCTACCTAACAAAGACTCTGGCTAATAGGCTCTTTCTGAAGCAGTGCCTATACTCCTTCAAAATGCATGAAGACAAATCCGTCTAAGAGCAGATCAACGAGTTCAACAAGATCATCGACGACCTTGAGAACATCGACGTCAAGATGGACGATGAGGACAAGGCACTGCTGTTGCTAAACTCTATTTCTAAGAGCTACGAGCATTTCAAAGATGTGGTGCTCTATGGAAGGGTGCATGCTATTACTCTGGAGGAGGTTCAATCTCTGATTAGAGCCAAATAACTTCAAAGTAAGCATGACAGGGACAAGGAAGGCAGCGGAGACAGTCTTATTGTCAAAGGAAGATCAGACAGGAAAGATTCAAGAAATGGTCAGTACAGATCAAGTTCAAGAAAGGATGGCACAAATCAGTCATCAAGGGGATCTTTCAAGTGCTATCATTGTCTCAAGGAGGGTCATTTCAAAGACAGGAAGAATAAGTACCAAGAAGATCCAGAAGAATTGAATAACCTAAAAATAATTCAGGAATATCATGCGCCACACGTAGAGCTACATCAGGAGTCCGCACAGAAAAATTTTGATTTTTCTGAGGAGATCAATACAAATGTTTTTTTTTTTTAAAGTGGAACTATTGAGAGCCTCGGTTCGCTTCATTTGAGAAGACATTGAAGTTCTATTCAGTTGCTAAGCTCGACAGCTCCTAAAATTATTTCATCGCAACGTCAATTTTTTATCATTTTAGAACATAAATGATGATGTACATTCCATCACGTGACTTTTAAAGGAGCTTCACGGGACTAAAAAACTCTTTCAAATGAAATGAAGTCTTAGAAATAGAATTCCGTTACAAGCTAAAATCTAAATTGCCAGAAATCAGAAACATATAAAATACTTTAAAAGATATGTATAACAAAATGCATAAGAAAGGTGAGTTGAAATATTCATTGTTAATTTGCTGTATATATCTATATATATAT
>NW_018164497.1:2014250-2018535 GCF_001263595.1 Phalaenopsis equestris
TATATATATATATATATATATATCTTTATTTTTTTTGGAAGGTTAGACTTTCTTAATATTATATTAGATTTTTTTGAATTTACATAAATATAAACGTATGACAATAAGGTGTGATGCGCATGAATATTCAAGTAGGTGTTAAATATGTAAAATATAAGAATATCGTGGCATTGAATTAGATCTTCTCTTTTTTTTTTCTGGTGGCATGTAAACCTGTAAAAAAATGTGTTGCATGCATTAAAAAAAAACCCTTTTTTATTTTAAAGGTGTTAGATGTGCAAATCCATGAGAATAGAGTGGCATGCATGTGAATATTCAAGGTTTAAATGTCGGACATGAGTTAAGTGGCTTGCATGTGAATGTATAAGAATCAAAGTGGCATGCGTGCAAATATTAGAGTTTCGGTGGCATCAACATAACAAAAAGATGTGTTGAGGAATTAGGGAGAAGAAAAAATAAAAAGAACATAATTAGATATAATGAGGTTCGGGAAAGATACCTACGTCCTCGGGAGCGGAGCGGCGGCTTTTCACTAATTTAGAAAAATTACAGAATACAGAATTCAGGGATAATTCCTAGGGCTACATACAAGCCTAATTTTATAACCCTAGAAAGCACATAAAAAAGGAAACTTTGGGTACAATATGTAATTACCAAATTATTCATGTACCGCACCCCCAACCCACATAAAGTAACTCCCTTGATTTGGACAGAATCTTCCACTCTGCTTCACTCTTGATTTAGCACTGTCCATTTATGGTATATGAGTCATATCTAACAAATCTCCACCTTGACGAATATCCAGCCCCTTAGGAGAAATACGTCATGGAGTTCCTTTCATATAAGAAGTGGGTTGGGCCACCATGTTTCTCTAGCAACTGCAGACATTCAACAAGTCCAAGCAATGCATGAACTTGTTGATAGTAACTGCTTGGTTAACATATCAGCTGCATTCGCATCAATATGAACCTTCTGCAATAGTATCTCCCCAAAAGCAATCAATTCTCAGATCTTGTGATACATGACATCAATATGCTTGGTTCTCGCATTGTACACCTGGTTCTTAGCTAGATAAATAGCACTCTAGCTGTCACAATGCAACTGAATTCCACCTTGCTCAATGCTCAGTTCCTTTATTAGCCCAACAGACCATAAGGCTTTTTTAACAGCTTCAGCTACTGTCATGTACTCAGCTTCAGTTGTAGATAATGCCACAATAGACTGAATTGTTGATTTCCAACATATAAGCCCTCCACCAAGACTCCACCCTCCACCAAGAGTAAACACATACCCAGCTGTAGACCTTCTGCCATCCAAATCATCTGCGTAGTCTGAAACAACATACCCCACAACTGAAGGATCATTCTAATATAAAACAACTCAAAATTTAATCACTGCTGACTGCCAAAAATAATTTTATGTCCTACAGTACCCTTCCCACTTGACTGAATCCACTTGATTGCTTCCCAATGTCGCTTCCCAGATTTAGTCATATATTTGCAGACTTGACTAACAGCATGAGCCAAATCAGGACGAGCACATTTCATTGCATACATGAAGCAACCAACTGCACTGATATATGGAACCTTTGCAATGTCTTTGATTTTTGTATCTGTCTTAGAATGTCTTAGGACACAGTTCTGAAGAAAGCTTAAAATGATTTGTCAAAGGGGTGCTTACAGGCTTTGCTTTGCTCATCTCAAACCTTTCCAACACTTTCTCAACATAGTCTCGTTGAGATAAACATAATCGTATTAAGCCTTTGTCTCGATGAATCTCCATTCCAAGAATCTTCTTTGTAGGACCCAAGTCTTTCATTTCAAATTCTTAGCTCAATAATTCTTTCAAACCATAGACATCATTATTCATCTTCTTTACAGCGATCAGTATATCATCAACATACAGTAACAGAAAAATAATAGAACCATCATCAAGGCTCTTCACATAAACACAACAATCATGGAGTCAAACCGTTTGTACCATTGTCTTGGAGACTATTTCAACCCATACAACGATTTCTTTAACCTGCAAACCAGATGCTCCTGTCTAGTTTGAGTGAACCATTGTGGCTGCTCCATGTAAATCTGCTCATCTAAATCACCATGCAAGAAAACAGTTTTAACATCAATCTGCTCCAAATGCAAATCCCAAATAGCTACCAATGAAAGCACTGCGAAGCACTGCTCTGATTGAAGTATGTCTAACCATAATAGAAAATATTTCATCATAATCTATCCCCTTCTGCTTTGAAAATCTCCTTGCGACCAGTCAAGCCTTAAACTTTTCCCCTTCTTTTTCTGATACTGCTGGTTTCCTTTTGTAGACCCATTTGCACCCAATAGCCTTCTTTCTCTCTAGAAACTGAACTAGCTCCCATGTGTTACTTTCTACAAAGACTCCATCTCCTCAACCATTGCACTCATCCATTTTTCTCTCTTGGCTAATGATTGCTCCTTGAAAAGTGGTTGGATCATCATTGTTGATGAGAAGTGCACAAGAGACCAAGTCTTCATAACCCAATCTGCTAGGGGGCCTTACATTTGTGTGTCTCTATTTATCTCTGGCTAGATTATAATTTTGCATATCATCTAGAATAGAATAATCAGGTGTTGGATTTGAACTTTCACCTCTCTCAGAAGCTACTGGCTGCTGTTCTAAATCCATCTGCACTGCCTTTGAACTATAACTCTTCTCTGACACATTGTCTTGATTCTGCTGTAACATAAACTGCTCATCAAAAACTGTATCTCTGTTGATCACCACCTTCTTTGTAATTGGATCCTAAAACTTGTATCCTTTCATACC
Organism: Phalaenopsis equestris; assembly: GCF_001263595.1. Taxonomy (NCBI): domain Eukaryota; kingdom Viridiplantae; phylum Streptophyta; class Magnoliopsida; order Asparagales; family Orchidaceae; genus Phalaenopsis; species Phalaenopsis equestris. The sequence goes on from NW_018164497.1 coordinate 2,017,056, forward strand.
TTTCTTATAGTCCAGAAAGATGCACATCTTGGATTTTGCATCAAGTTTTGATCTTTCATCTCCAGGTACATGCACTTAAGCAGGACAACAAAAATTCCATAAATGATCGAATTTAACTAGATTACATGTCCATACCTCTTCTGCGGCCTTGCCACCCAATGATGCTCGAGGTGGTCTATTAATGAAATAACATGCCATATTCACAGCCTCTGCCCAAAAAACTCTTAGGAAGCTCTGCATTCAGTCTTAAGCACTTTGCCCTTTCAGTTAAGGACATGTTCATCATTTCTACCACACCAATATGTTGTGGTGTTTTGCGCACTGAAAAGTGCCTCTGAATCCCACGCTCCTCACAAAACTTATGAAACTGTGAATTTGTATAGTTTGTGTCATTATCGGACCTCAAATACTTGATCTTTCTGCCAGTTTGGTTCTCCACCTTAGCTTTCCACAACTTGAATTTAGAGAATACTTCAAATTTCTACTTCAAGAAATATGCCCAAATTTTTCTGGAGAAATCATCAATAAAGGTAACAAAATACTGAGATCCTCGCAATGACGATTCCCTAGTAGGGCCCGTACATCCGAATGCACATAATCAAGAATCCCTTCAGTTTTATGTTTTCCAGTCATAATAAAACTGACTTTAGTCTGTTTTCCAAGAATACAAAACTTACAAATATGGAGCTTGCATCTTTTAACACCATGCAATAAGTTTCTTCTATGCAATTCCGTCATCCCACGTTCACTAAGATGACCCAGACGCATATGTCATAGCTTTGTATTATCATCATCTGACTCCATAGAATGAACTCCACCTACAACTGTACTCCCCAACAGTTTGTAGATATTGCATGCAGTTAACTTTCCTTTCATCACAGTCAGTGCACCCTTAACAATTTTAATGGTTTCTCTATCCTCATCTGCCTTAGAAATGAAACCATTTCTGTGTAGAGTGCCCAAAGAAATCAAGTTCTTCTTCAGATCTGGAATATGTCTGACATCATATAACGTTCTAACTGTGTCATCATACATCTGAATTCTAACTTCTCCAATACCAACAATATTGCAGCATCTATCATCACCCAAATAGACTGAGCCATAATTAGTTAACCTGTATGAAGTAAACCACTCTATGTTATGTGTTATGTGTTATGTGATAAGAACACCCTGAATCAAGAATCCTTGCATCCGTGAATAGAGTTGATGAAAATGAAAGCATATTACCATCACTGCAATCTGAATTGTCACTCTGCACCACATTTACAAACTTCGATGATGTATCACCTTTCTCCTCAGTCTGCTTCTTGAGGTTTGGACAATATCTCTTCATATGACCTGATTCCTTTCACCTGTAGCAATGAATTGTCTTTTTGCCTCTAGACTTTGATCTAAAATTTTGCCTTCCAGAACCTTCCTTCTCTTTCTTTCTTTCCCGATCTTGTTTACCCTTAACATATAAACTGTCGTCGTGAGAGCT
>NW_018164497.1:2018635-2047900 GCF_001263595.1 Phalaenopsis equestris
TTGATTCCCTTCCAATTTCTCTTTGGTGCTAGGTCTGAACACCGCCAAAGCCCGCTCGAAGAAGTTCGCAGATCACGCCTGTTCACTAAACGGAAGCTTCGTCGCCGAACCTAAGTAGCTACGTCATAGAAACGGAAGCCTCGTCGAATCTCTTATGCGGAAACCTGTCGACCTTTCTCCTGTCGCGATCCAAGCTTTGGCCTTCGCTGAAACGGATGCCACCGAGCCAAACGTGATCCGATCTTCCGCAGACGAGACCGAAAGTCTCCAAGCCCTCGAAAGTCCTATGCTCGAAGCCCAGGCCGCCAAACTCTGATTCCTTGCGCTGAAATTTTCTTCCTTGCCCTCGAACCAGTCTCTGATACCACTTGTTGAGGAATTAGGGCGAAGAAAAAATAAGAACGACACAAATCCAGAAGAACACAAAGAGATTTAACGAGGTTCAACAAAGATGCCTACATCCTCGGGAGCAGAGAGGCGACTTTTCACTAATTCAGAAAAAGTACAGAATACTTTATACAAGCCTAATTTTATAACCCTAGAAAACACATAAAAATGAAACCTTGGGTACAATATATAATTACCAAACTCTGTACCACACCCCCAACCCACATAAAGAAACTCCCCTGATTTGGACAGAATCTTCCACTCTACTCCGCTCCTGATCTAGCACTGTCCATTTATGGTATATGAGTCATATCTAACAAGATGGTATAAATGTAAGAGATTACAAATATTAAAATGTAGGCAATAGATATGTCAATACATACGATTTGGGCACTGCATAAGCAAAATACATAAGAAATACGTGGCATGCATGTATAACAAATGTAAGAGAGAGAGAGAGAAGAGCAGAGAGAAATTACTCACCTTGCTTTGGCGCTCACTATTTGAGGAAATGGAGACGCTTGTGCAGTTCATTGGTGGTTGTTTTTCTTTGGTTGGAGGTGCTGCTTGATGCTCAAATCGAGGAAAAATTATTGCGTGACGACCGTGATACAACGGAGATCCAACCTTGGTTGTATCACAGTCGTTGCCCGGACGTAGCTCGGTGTCCGAACGACGGACCTAATAATCTCTCCCAAGCGAGGGGGATGGAGAAAGGATGGTTCACGACCACGAGTAGATGGTAGAAGAGCTGACGTGTCTCAGTTAAGGAGAAAGGGAGCGAGCTGCTTTTAATTTTATTATTATTATTATTTTGTGTATATTGGGGAAGGTGAGTGAGCTTAAGGTCTAATACATTAATAAGAAAATGTGACTAACGGAAGGTATGTAATAAAATTGATTTGACTGGCATTAAGGGCATATGGCATGCCAAAAAGGTGATGGGTGATGTGGCCCAACAAGCAAAGGTTATAAGCATTGATAGACAACTTACAAATGGAGCATTAAGTCCCATTCCATTTAAATTCAGGCCTTCTTATAGGCAACTTACAAATAGAGCATTAAGTCCCATTCCATTTAAATTCAGGCCTTTTGATGCATGCAAGCTCCAAATCTTGCCTATTATCATGCTAGCTTCTATATTAATCAATTTTCCATGAAAATAAAATCAAAACTCACCAATGTCTGCAAATATGGCTAACTCCAACCGTTGCCGCCAACTGCCTCCATCTTCGACCAACTCTGGCTGCCGTTGTCATCGACTACCGTTGGCCACTAGCAGTCGCCGCCTCCAACCAACTCTTATTGTCACAGGCAATTAACCTCCATAGCTCTGACCACCTCCAGCAGCTGGTCCCCACTTCCGATCTTCGATGACATAAATACTTGAATTTTTGAAGGCCAAGGGATTTGAACCAATGCCCTCACACAAACAAAACCAACTAGCTACCAATTAGATTCGAAAACTTTCTTTATATGTAAATATACACTTTACATATACACATACATACGTATGTATGTATATATATATATGTATGTATATATGTATAGATATGTATGTATATATATGTATGTATATATATGTATGTATAGATATGTATGTATATATATGTATGTATATATATGTATGTATGTATGTATGTATATAGATATATGTATGTATATGTATATATGTAATTTTCGGTCGACGAAGTTAGCCTCGTCTGAAAATAGGGAGGAAACTAATATACTACCAACAAATTTCCATCATTCAGCTTGAATCTAAGTCATGACACGAATCTCAAAATAATTTTTTAGCCTGAAAGATTCAAACTTCAATTAAAAGTTACCTAGAATTTTGATTTAATCAAACTTACAGTCAAACTGACAAACTCAATTAGACAAATCTAATGATATCAAAATCGGTCAAATCCGAGTCAAAATCAAGTCCTAGTTGTTAAACCACTTTCGAAAGCTTTCAATACATAATTAAAATGTCAAATAAATTCCAAATTTGACAAGCTTATACTCAACTATAGCGTCTTCACGATATCAATCCAACAAAATCAAGATTGCTCAATTTTGACATCATTAAGACACTCAAATTTTTACTAAATATCATCAAATTGACAAAATTTTTCCAGACCGTCTGATTGAAGTGTGAATTCTTTTTCATATTTTCATAAAGGTCTCTAATATAATTTATAAATAAAGTCATACTCCCTCTTGATTGGGGGATTTGAACCTTTGTGCCAGAAGAAGACCGAAGCTTGGAGGAGCTGAAGTCAAACATTGTCTGTGCACTGAAGTTCCGACAAATACCTTTCGCTTCTGCAGCCACCAAACACTATCAGCCACCGTTAGCCACCATCAACTACTTTTTACTCATCGCATCAAAGCTTCATACGGAGTCAAGACTTTCATTGAAGAGCGACGAAGCCCCATTAGAAGAACAACTGATGTTACAGAGTCACGAAGCACCAAACATAGTAGTGCATCGTTGCGAACGTTGTGCTAGCCTCGAAAACGACGTATCAAAACTCCAACAACTTCTCGCTACGACCATTTCATTATGTGGGGCAAGAACTCTTCTGTGCATGATCGTTGTAATTCGAGAAACTGTGAAACTCTTTCCCCGCATGTGGAACAAGAGTCTGCACATATAATCACCAACTCATAGTGAATCATTTCAACAAGGCTAACCCCTATGATGATTCTGGATTCTAGTGCACGCTAAGACGATAATTTATGACTCTACTATTGCAAATTCTCTAGTACACATTAATGTTACTGGTTTTGAATTATTTATTTAATAAAATAAAAGTAGCTTTTAAATTTTTAAAGTAGTGAAAGCCTTTTACAAATAAAATTAATAAATTATAGGTGAAAAGTTTAATAGAAACTAGGTAATTGATATTTTAAAAAAATTTAAAGGATATATAACAATAAAAAAATCACATATATATCACAAATCTTTTATCTATTTATATGTTTAATAACTAAAATTAATATTTACACATCATTCTTCAATATTATAATGACATTAAGTTATCTGTATAAAAGAATATATTCGTTTAGGAAAGATTAATGATAATTTTTAATGTGATGCTAAAAACGAGTTACATAAATAAATATTCAATTTAAAATTAAATATATAAATATATAAATATTTATGTAATTTTTATACAAATCTCATAATTATTTGAGCCTCATGGGATTAATTGACCATCAGCCGCAGCAATCTTGTGTAAGAAAATCATGGCAGAAAGTTTAATTACTGGAATACCCATCCTCGTCCGAAACTATGTTCAGTTTTTTGTCGACGGGGTGGCAATTTACTAATTTTTCATACTATCGTGAATGGAAAGTTTACTTTTTGATCACTTCGATGGTTCAGTCCGAGTAATTATGCCTCATTTTCGAGATCGGCTTCTCCAATAGTAGAATTCCACCAGCTTCAGTGCGCTGCGCTCGGCCTCCACCTCTCCTATTTCTTCTCTTTATTCTGCTGCGATATCGTTGTTGGTAGTAAGCAAGATAGATGGGAGCTCTAGGAGCAATTCTTATTCTTCATCCTCCAGATCTGATCTCCCTTGGTTTTCTTCTAGGGTTACTTGTTCTATTAAGCAGCCCTTTATTTTCTTTGGGCTCGATACACGAGTACAAGAATGGGTCATTCATTCCTCGCTCAAATTCCTTTTTCTTCCATGGCGGTAGCGAGGGCCTTTACGCGTCGGAGGCGAGCATCAATTCCTCATCCTCCGATGGGAAATCATTTATCCAGTATGCTTTCTGTCTTTGTTTTCGTTGGATTTGATTTATTTCTTTTGCTTGCTTTACGCATTCCTCGTTTAGATTTTTTTCCTTTTTGTTGATATAGAAAGTAGAACTGGACCGGGAGATCCGGTTGTTCGGGTTGTTGAATCTATTGCGTTATTGTTTTTTATTTTGAAGTGGCATGGCGAATTAATATCTTGATTTACTCGTGATTACTATTTTTTGGGTCGAGGTTTACTGTCGAGAATGATCGGCTGCGCCAGGACCGAAGAGAAGAAACATATGACTGTTTTGTAGGCTTCACTCACCTCCGGGTGCAATCGTATCACATATGAATTGGGTGTATATCATTATAGGTTTCAACAGTCTGCAATAATATATTCATAATACTAGGGCATGACTAAAATATGTTCATTGCAATCTTTGCTCAATTGTTAAACATTTTCTGAGCTGATTCTTATCGTTTTTTTTTTTGGCGTATTCAATCACTAATTCCTGTTTCAATCACTAATTCCTGTGAATAGTGAAAGTTCGCGGTAGATTTTCCTAGAAATATCTGACAATAGAACCATGTATTAACATGAATAGATGTTAGCATGCTCTTATTCTAGATCACTAGAAAAAGTGTGAAAATAAAACATTCTCATTGTTTACCTCTTAATCAAAATGTACAACCTTTTTATTTGGTTTAATAATAATCATCGTTTTCTATTCTTTTTATACATAGAGAGTTAAGTGGTAAATGATTAATTCAACTTAACTCTTTCTTTCTCCTTGAAGAGCTAGTGAGAGCTGGAGTATCTCATTGTTGCTCGTGCAAGTTTACAAGCATTGCTAAGTGTGAGTTTTACCTATGTTCTTAATAGTAACTTTTTGTTTCTTGTCACTAAACTACCTAATTGGCAATGTTGTAACAAACATGGATTTACCTATGTTGTTGTCGAAGTAGCAACTGCCAACACCTATGTCAAACTTAGGGAATGCTCAAAATCTTGGCGTGTTTGCTTGGGCAGCCAAAATTTCAGGCCTTAATGGCTTTAGGGATGTAAACGAGCCGAGCTTGAGCGAGCTCAGGCTTGGCTCGTGTTCGGCTCGTTCGAAATTGTTCGTGTTCGAAATTGGCTCGTGTTCGAAAGTGGCTCGTGAACAAAGTGTTTGTGTTCGACTCGATTTAAATATTCATGTTTTTGTTCGACTCGAAATTGACTCGTTAAAATTAAAATGAAAAAAATAGATGTAAATTGCTAGATTCGAACCTAAATCAAATGTATGCAAAACAAGACGCATAACCACATTACCATAAGAGCAGTTACGATTTAAACTTAGATATAAATATATATAATATATAATTATATAAATAATATGTGTAATATATTTTTATATAAATAATTATATAATTTTTTTATTTCGATAAGCTGTTCGTGTTCAGCTCGTTTGTAATTCGAGCTTTTAAAACTTGTTCGTGTTCGACTCCTTTACTTAACGAACGAGCCGAACACGAGCTACTTAACGAGCCGAACACGAGCTGTTCGCGAAAAATGAGCTTTTTGGACAACCCGATGGCTTTGACTATGGCAAATCCAGGCATGTATGTATGTTCTGCTTGAATCCCATTCAGGTTAGCAACGTGGGTAATGATAGTTTAACTATCATATAAATTAAGAAATCAATGCTTAGCTTGGTAAAAACTCTAGACAAACTGAATACCAAATTAATACATTTTTTTGCCAGTGTGGGCTTTGTAAATTCGATTCCTTGGCCTCCCTTTAAAAGAAAAGAATGAATGAGAATATGAGAAATGATATGAGGGAGTTTATCATGAGGTTCCAGGTCAAATTATTGGAAGGCACATGAGATAGTAGATACGACAATATCTAGAGATTTTACTATCATTTTGCGAGGACTTTAAGATTTGGGCTTCGAGGTTTCCCATATGCACAAAAAATCTATGGTTAATTACTCCTCCTGAAAATGGGATAACATTTTCAATTAAGCCAGTCATTGTGTTTATGTTTAACAAATAGTAGCAACAAATTGAAATTATAAAATTATCAGTGTTAGCTTAGAGCCGATGGTGGGAGAATGATGACGAACCTGATCAACATCCCCTAATTACATCATCCCAAATTGCCTTGAACCTTGATTTACTCTGTCAGAGGAGATAATCGACTCAACTTAATAGAAGGATCATTGTCAACAACCATGAGTTGCTTCATTCAAGAGAATCTTATAGACTTGAGGTGAATGTCTAAGGGGACAAATTTAAGCCGCCTTAGCCAACAAAAAGTTTTGTGCCTTATCAAGCATACCTTATTGTTCTTAGTTGAAATAAGCAAAATTATTGGGGAACATACGAGCAATAGCCATGATCTTAATAGTGGAGTTTGTTTGCCAAATCAACTAATGAAGTCTACTGACCCAACAACTTGATAGAGTTTACTGACCAAACTACCTGATTAAGCCTATTGGCCAAACTATTTGATGGAGCCTATTGGCTAAATCAACTGATCAGAGGGCTCCAGTTGTAACTTTTTCATTGTGGAGTCATTGGGTCAAACCACACATAAAGAGGACATGGGTCACGTTCTTATTGGCGTGGGATTGTTTTGAGTGTGAATTGAATATTATAAATGATATGAAAGTAGCTCTTTATGAGTTTTGGTTAATCTTAATTTGTCATCCTCGACAAACTATTGCGGAGGATGGATGAGATTCTCTTAATCTTTGAAGTGATAGATTTAATATAAAATTTTAAAATTGTAAAATATTAAAGTTTGATTTTAAGAATAAATTCCTTTAGTTGAAATCCGCATTCAACACGGTCATCCTCGGGGTATTGAGATTAAAATTTTTATTTTATAATTTGATTAAATTTAGCAGATTGAGCATTCAAAAAGGTGTCAGTCTTGGCTCCAATCTTCTTAAGGAGGATCAGATTGGCTAAGTTGGGCTTAGTCTTGTCGGCTCCCATCCCTGTGAGGGGGAAGACCAAATTAGTTAGAGTGGGCACAAACATTGTAAACCTTAGTTCCTGTTGAAGAGGAAAGCCAGACTGGCCAAATGTTGAACTTACAATCTTTGAGAGCGTGCTTAGGTTAATAATGTTGAATCCAATTTTAGAGAAAAAAGATTGTCATAAAATTTATATAATCTACACACATCTGGAGGTGTAACACATCTTAATATAAACTCTTATGCAGCTCACACATCATTCTCGAACAAAATATATGAGCACTGTATAAGTTGATAGAAGCACATTCAGGTGTTTGTGATATGCATTGGTTTTGAGATTCTTGCACGATCTTTGAAGTAATGCATTTGAGTTTAAGCTTAGGATTCTCAAAGTTTAGAAACTTGAATAAAGATTTTTTTGTTTTGAAATACATTCAAATTTTCACTTTAAATCCCTCGAGTAACACCTTCTGTTTTCTAGTCTAGAAGTATTGCAGATCCAACCGCGAGTTTTACTAAATCTTTAGGTTTCAATGAGGGTTAGCTAGTGCTTGCAAATGAAAATTTAAGTCTTTGTGATTTGATCATTTAGTGCTTGTTTTTGCTTGTAGATGAGCTTTTGCTTCACATTTAAATGTTTGTATGAATCAGGTTCCCGCTCAACTTCTTCAATATAGACACAATATTTCCTGAATGTTCATTGAGAGGTTATATCTGTGCCCGTTAGCAAATTGTCGAATTATTGTAGGTTTCGTTCACGCTCGTCCATGAGCTATTGAATCCTCCGTTGTCCAATCATGTGTTCATTTTTTTATTTAAAACTTACATATTTTTTTATTTCAATCATTTGTATCTTCAACATGTTTGTTAAGCATTGTTCGTTGTGGGTTCATTTAATCTAAAATCTGATAGGCTTCCGACGCCATCTCCGTTTGGGGGGCTACATCGGGAAGCGAAGACATTCCTACCATACTTAAAAAAACTTGCATAATTGTTGTTTTTTGATAATGCGGTCTGGATGTCTTCATAACTCATCACTTAAAAAAAACGTGCACAGAGCTTCGTGTACATGCACCAAAAAATAACACACGCAGGGCCATTCCATTCGGGCCGACATGATACGTACGTGTTTCTTGCCCACCATGCTTAATAAAGTGTGCACGTGTTCAAGCACCTGCATAAAAAAAAAGACAAGCATAAAAGATTTCCCCTCCATGTTGAAACAAGTGCACGGTTGCTCACGTGTGGCGACCCATCATCCGCACCACATCTCATTTGCCTTTATTTTGCGCCTCTTCTTTCTCCCAAATGTCATCGGTTATGAACCAGAACTTTGCACATCACCTTGATGCAAGATTGACTTTAGATGCATCAAATGGCTCTAAATCAGGCTTCTCCATTTTGAGAGATTCCACAATGTCTGTAATGGCTTTTCATTCCAAAGGAGCTGGGCAACATAAATCAACATCTTAATATTACAATGCCTTGTAATCTCATCTTCATAGACATGTTAGAGGAGAGTTGTCTTCCCCAAATCGCCAAGGCCTACCGTAGACGACATTTTGGAGATAATGGCTACTCCTTGCAAGCTTTGCTTGTGATAAAAAGATTGTTTAGCTAATGACGGCCCTCTTCTTCTTGCTTTGAGGGTTAAGGCAAAGATCTAACATATTAGCTAATTCTTTTGATAACCAATGCAGTCAATAATTATAATATCAACAACTTTTGAACCACTTCTGCTTTATGGTTTTCTTCTTCAAAGAGTAAGCTTTAGGAATATCTCCATCGTCTTTATTGAAAATTTATATTTAGGCCAATCCATCAGTCAAAATCTTCACCGATAAGCTCAAGTCCCCACCTCTTTCACACACAACAACATCGCCGATGCTGAACTACAACAATTTCTTGCGCTAATTTTCTCGATAGTGGCGTATGAGAGAGGAGTTACGATTCTGGCGTTAGGCCTTGACTTGATTAGGAGTAATTGTAGAGGTGTTTGACTCTTGGGTAATGCTTCGGTGGCTTGAGGAGAAGCTGAAAAGAGGAGGAGCAACTGCGTGTGGTGATTTCCAAGGCTCAACATGTGGAGGTTGTGGGAGCTGGATTCGTTTGGAGAACTTGGAGTTGCGGTGAATGACGAGAGCTACTGGGTCGAGGTAATGCTGCTGCTCAATATCCGAGAATAAGGAGAGGGTGACGGTTTGGGTAGTTTCACATGAATTAGAGTGGGTTGCGGCTAGGCTTTGGGAGCACAGTGACAGGGAGTTCTATTTGGTCTTTGTGAGAACAGGAAGGGAGACTTCACCAAGGAAGAGGTGTATGTAAGTGTTGTGAAAAACGACGACAATAAAGTGAAAAATCGGATCGAGAAAATTCGCGAAACAGAAAATACAGTGGAACACACAGATTTACGTGGTTTGACAAATTGTCTACGTTCACGGAGCTGCAGAAGATTTTATTAGCTTGGGAATTACATTCATCGATCATCTCGACGATTACAAGAAAACGCTCTTTCTCTCTCTTCTCTCCTCCCCTCCTCTCTCTCTCTACTCGAGAGCTTCAAATTGAAGCACACCGGAATAAGAACCTGGAAAATTACCAAAGCCAAAGAGAGATAAAAGGGGAGCTAGCATGCCTATTTATTAATTTCATCATATCATTATGTCCATTAAGAAATTAATCAAATAATTAATGAAGCCCCATTAATTATTTCATTTTCTCTTTTGCAACAAATCATTGAATGAAATTAAGAGCAATTAATTTACAATTAATTTCGAGTATCAAATACAATTTGCTGTCAAACATAAGAAAATGTCAATTTGAGCAGTAGACCAGTTTTCATATTCACAACAAATCTTCCACTTGGAGACTGGTACACTAGTTGCATCATCCACTAGCTGCGTCGCTCTTTTCTTCAAATGTGATATCCTCCACCTATGCAACTCAAAGTCTCGGTCTTCATGCCAGAAGACCAGCTAAAGTCGAGCACAACTTCAGTTTCTCAAGACCAGTTTCTTAAGAGTAAAACCCTTTATAGACATATCATCGTCAACATAGCTTTGTACCTCCCGGCTCTTTCCTGGGTTACTCATGTACCTGCTTGCAACTCTCACTGCATGGGCAATATCCTGTCTCTGTTGAAAGCCCTTTTCAACAAGTCTAGCATTATACCTTTTACTGTCATCAAGCACTGTCTTCACCCGGTACACACACTTGTTGTGCAATGTCTTATTCTTTAATGAAAGTTCTATCAGCTCCCAAGTCTGATTCCCGGACAGAGAATCTATCTTTTCTGGTCGCTTTCCCAATAACGAAAGAAGAAGTTTCTTCTCATAGTGGTAGTCCTCTATCTGCATCCTCTAATAACCAAAATCTGTGTCATTAAACTTCTCGATCCCCGTTGACATCACATCATCTTTGGTCATCGCCTTCCATCAGATTTGAACTTAAGTTTTGATACTAGTTATTGTGAAAAAACAACGACAATAAAACGAAAAATCAAATCGGGAAAATTTGCAAAATAGAAACACAGCGGAACACAGGTTTATGTCTTTCGACAAATTGCCTACGTTCACAGAGCTGCGGAGAATTTTATTAGCTTGAGGAATTACACCCATCGATCACCTCGGCGATTACAAGAAAACACTATTTTTCTTTATCTCTTTCTCTCTCATCTTCTCCTCTCCTCTCTCTCTCTACCCGAGAGCTTCAAACCGAAGCACACTAGAAGAAGAATTTGGAAAACTACCAATGCCGAAGAGCGATAAAAAGGGGAGCTAACATGCCTTTATTAATTTCATAATGGCATTATGCCCATTAAGGAATTAATCAAATAATTAATGAAGTCCATTAATTATTTTATTTTCTCTTCTGCAACAAATCATAGAAGGAATTAAAAATAATTAATTTAGCAACTAATTTTGAGTATCAAATCTAATTTACTGTCAAAAATGAGAAAATTTCAATTTGAGTAGTGTACCGGTTTCCATATTCACAATAGGAAGTTGATGGATCATGGAGAAAGAGAGTAGACTCAGTTTGCATGCAGTGGATATGGGGTGGGAGTTTGCCAGCGGCAATGAAGGATCTCTCATATCTTGTAAGTGAGGAGAAGAAAGGGCGACACAGCTGGGTAGGGTGATATGAATGTAAATTTCTTTGTGTTAATTATATTTTTGGTACAAAGAAGTACATGTACAACAGTAGAGGGCTTATTGCTAAAAAAAAGAGTACAAATTTGTAAAGGGGTAAGGATGGGGGTGAGTTGTAGTGTTAGGGGTGTAAACGAACCGAACAGTAACGAACAGAGCTCGTGTTCGTGTTCGTTTCATTTGAAATTACGTGTGTTTGAAATAAACTCGTGTTTGAAATTGTTCGTGAAGTTATTGTTCGTGTTCGGTTTGATTTGTTTGAAATATGTTTGAAATGTTTGAATTATTCGAATTGTTCGAACTGTTCGAATTGTTCAAATTATTCAAATTGTTTGAATTATTCGAAAGCCTACAAATCTGTTGTATTGTTTAAATTGTTCGAATTGTTCAAAATCTATCAAAAGCTTAACCCTATATGAAATTAATGCTTAAACATGTATGAATCATAACACAAATGTAAAATAGCCGAAACACAACTCACAATGAAATCATAATATCATATCTTATCCATAAAAAAATCAGATCTAAAGGCAATATGCGAGATTTCACTCCCAAAAACTATGTTTCACTTAAAGAAACTAAATAAATTTAAAAGAATTATAAGAAAATTTAAGTTAAGAGACGAACCTGAAGATAAATACCAAATTAAAGAATTTAATATAAGATAAGAGACGAACCTGAAGATCAGATTATAATTTTTAGGATTTAATTTTTTTAGATATTATAAATTTTTAGAGTATATAATTTTTTTTTAAAATATGATAAATTTTATATTATATATATATAATTATTTTAAATTATTTAATATTTTGAACAATAACGATTCGAACACAATTGAACAAATGACTGTTCGTGCTTGATTCGTTTATAAACCGAACAAAAAAAATTGTTCGTGTTCATCTCGTTTGCTTATCAAACGAATCAAACATGAACTCTCTGACGAGCCAAACACGAACTCTCCGACGAGCCAAACACGAATTATTTGCGAACAATAAACTTTTTTGACAGCCCTATGTTGTGTAGGTGAAGGAAAGCGGGAAAAGAAGATATAATGAAATAATATTTTTTTATTGTATTAACATTGTCGTTGTCGGATCCTAAGGCGGATGCGAAAAGTAGAGGGTTGCATTAGTTAATCAATAGCCAGTGTAAAATTTTTGTAGAAAAATCGTGACATGAAGCCTTTAAATCATTGTGTAAATACTAGGGCATCCCCTTGAAGCGATACGTATGACCTAAATAAAGTGAAAAGTGTGCAAGGGTCGCTATACCGATGCTTGGGTGTAGTGTTAAATAAGTAAAAATTTTCACATTATGGACGTATATGAAGAAACAAGTTAGTCCATAAAACTAATATTATGATATGATCTTGGAATATATATACTCTCATAGGTATATTAATGAAATTAGTAGATATACTAGTTCATAGGAAGATAATTTATCTCCTGCATTCAAGAAACCTATTGTGTTGGAGAAACCACGAAGATTGATAACATAAGTTTTAAACTTTGGTATTTATGTAGAAGTTGCAGTAAAACTGGCCTAGGTGTAATTATAAATAAGAGTTTGAAAGAAATTGCTGTAAAAATAAAGAGAATTGGAAATAGTTATAGCCCTAAAGGTTGTTGTTGACACTAAGATTTTTAATATTATAAGTGCTTATGCTTCTCAAGTAGGTTTAGATATAAATTCAAAAGAAAAATTCTGGAATAACATAGAGTAATTAATACAAATGATACCTCTTTAAGAAAACAAATTTATTGGAGGAGATTTAAATCTACATGTTGGTAGAGTGATAGAACATTTTAGAAATATTCATGCTGGCTATGATTTTAGAGTGATTAATAAAGTATGTAGAATTATACTAAATTTGTTTTAGCATATGATTTTGTTATTACTAATACTTTATTTAAAAAAATAGATGACCATATTATTACTTATAAGAATGAATTTAATAAAATACAAATTGATTGTTTTATTATGAGAAAAATTTATCGTCAAGAATATAAACATTGTAAGGTCATTCTAGGTGAAAATTTAGATACTCAACGTCGATTAGTAATTCTAGATTGTAAGGTGAGGAGTTGTAAGGTAAAAAATATAATGAAATATTATCATATAATTAGATGGGTGCACTTAAAAGATAATTAAAATTATTCTTATGAGTAGCCATTAAGATTTGGGATGTTATTGAAGAAACTAATTCCATGTGAGATAAATAACAAACATTATTAAACAAGTGACAAAAGATGTATTTCAAAAGATGAAAAAAATATGTATAAACTAGCCAAATAAAGAGAAAAGAATAATAAATATTTAATTTACGTAAAATGTATTAAAGATAAAAATCAGAATGTGTTTTTCTTAGATAAAAATATTCAACATAGATGAGTGAAGTATTTTGATAAACTTTCCAATGAAGTTTCTGAAAATATGATTGACCTTAGTGATCTTAATATCTTTAATAATAATAATTTTTTTTTTATTTTAACCATCACATTAATAAAAAGAAAGTTGAGGAGATTTTAAAGAAAATTATGGTGGAAAATGAGTAGAACCTGAAGGTTTTCCGATTGAAGGTGAAAATATTTAGGAGGTTTGGGAATTTATTTGCTTACTAAACTCTTTAATATTTTTTTAAAAACTAAAATGATGTCTGAGGATTAGAGGAAGAGTATTTTGGTCCCCATTTTTAAGAATGAATGGATGCACAAGAGTGTACAAATTATAGATAAATTACGTTAATACATCATATTTTAAAATCATGGGAGAATGTAATTAAACATAGTTTAAGATGTGATAAAAAAAATTCTCATAATTAGTTTGGATTTATTCTAGACAAATCTACTATGGAAGCTATACATTTCTTGAGAGGCTTGATGGAGAATTACAAAGAGAGTATGGAGGGTGTATATATGATTTTTATTGATTTAGAAAAAAGTTATGATAAGGTTTCAAGAATAGTTCTAGAGATTATGACTTATATTCAAGTTTATATTCAAGTCATTAAATATATGTATACTAGAGCTGTTACTTGTGTTCAAACAGAATGAGGATTGACGAAGCATTTTCTTATTTTTGTTTGATTATATTAAGTTTCGACTTTAAGCCCATATCTTTTAGCTTTGGTTGTGGATGCTCTTATTGTACATTTACAAGAGGATGTACCTTGGTGTATGCTTTTTGATGATGATACCTTCTTGTGAATAAGACTGGAGAAAGAGTTCAGGAAAAAACTTGAGTTGTGGAGGTCTACATTGGAGTCTAAAGGCCTTTGTTTCACTAAATCTAAAATTGAATACTTGAAATGCAATTTTAGTAGTAGTAGCTCTAGTGGCAGGGTTGTAATTATGAGTGATTAATTTATTAAAAGGTGTGGATGTTTTAAATATCTCGAGTCTATTGTTCAAAATGGTGGTGATATAGATGGGGGTGTTATTAGGAGAATTCATGTTGGTTGGTTGAAGTGGAGGAATGCATCAGACCAATTGTGTGATAGAAAAGTACTGCTTAGACTTAAAAAAGGAAAATTTCATAAGATGATGGTGAAACTTGCAATGTTTTATGGCGTAGAATGTTGGCATTTAAAAGAGAAGCATAAAATGAAGTTTAAGTGTTGCTAAAATCAGGATACTTTGGTGGATGAGTGGGTTTCACTTAAGAGGCAGTGTGAAACGAAGTTATCTGTGAAAGGGTTGGTGTAGCCCTTGTGGCATACACAATTAGAGAGTCATCTTAGATGGTTTGGTCAAAGTAAACGTTGACCATCTGATGATCCGATTAGGAAAGTAGATGTTTTAGATTTGACTTATGTTAAGAAAGACAGAAGGAAACCTAGAATGACTAGGGCATATTACATAAAAAAAGATCTTAATCTACAAGAATTAATGCAATTATGACACTCAATAGGACACAATGGAGAAAAAGTATTCATGTAGCTGACCCCACTTATTGGGATAAAGTCTCGTTGTTGTTGTATTATATATATATAATATCAAAGGGTTAATATATCTACTACCCTCATTAATAATATTCTTGAATATCTGTCGATGCCTTGAAAGCGTGTTAAATTTATGTTTTATTCTAGTGCAGCATATAGGTCAATATGGGTGTCCTTTCCAAATAACTCTGACGTTCTAGACATGCTCGTGTTGTTTGTTTTATGAACATTCGATGTTTGAGCAACTTCATTGAGCATTGAGACAATTTAGGCTCAAATCGGCCACGTTGTGCTAGAATCCGGTCATTTTCACTGTATTGTTTCTTTCAATCATGAAAGACTTCTTAAGCAATTTCAATGCTCTGGATGTGCTCGTATGGTCCGTTTTTTCAAGTGACATTGTTTGAGTAACCTCAACAAGGTTCAAAGCAATTTTGGCCTAAAGTAGATGCGTTGCATCAATAATTTGTTGATTTCGCCAGTTTTGTTACTTTCGAGCAAGAAATAGCCTTTATTAGATTATTTTGATGCTTTGATCACAATCACAGAGTACATTTTATAATCGGGCTTATTTTAGGTGAATTGAAGCACGATTGAGACGCTTTAATCTAATTCACATGACCTCACATTCTTTCATTCGCCTTTTATATTGAGTGGTCTCTATTAAGCAATTTCAACATTCTCGGTGTGTAGGCAATGCCTATTCTACAAAAAGAAATTATTAAAATGACTTCAAACTCAATTAAGGTATTTTGATCTCAATTTATGCGATGTTGCTTTCGCTGTTTTGCTGCTTTTGCCATGTACAATTTGACTTATCTTGTTGAGTTTATTTGAGGGTCAACAACCACAAATCTTGCCTTGGATGCCTTGGTTTCTATAAACTCAGGCTTCTGGGACTGATTTTTTCTTACTCTCGCTGTCGTTATTTACAAAATCAAGCATACAAACATGAGACAAATTGCATACCAAATTAATTCTTTTTTTGCCACAAATCTTGCCACGAATGCCTTGGTTTTCATAAACTCAGGCTTCCGTGACTGATTTTTTCTTATTCTCGTAGTCATTATTTACAAATTAAGCATATAATAGTCCAAATTTGGAAAATTTAAATAGGCTATCATTTTTACTGCGAGGAAAAATAATGAGTGCCATTTTTATCACGAGGAAAAATAATGAGTGTTTTTTCACCTAAGTTTCTCATTATTATTGATTTTTTTGGGGCCAGGATAGGAGTTTATTGTCTCAAAGTTTATCTTGCTCATATCTCCTCCCAAAAAATTATATTAATGTTTGGTGACCTATTAAGTTATCATTATCTATGAAATACATAAACTTCAACAAATCCTTCTATGTTTTTGTCGTACATGGACATGCCCTCATCTGCCCTATATGTTGCAAATTTTGTATGAGGGTTTTGTATAAAATAAGAGTTGAGCAAAAATTGAACCGATTAAGACAAGGCTGGGACATGCCTCAACATGGTCTAGGCTCACGATGATGGTGAACTGTACTTTTTCTCAATTATCCAACTTTGTAAGTTATGTTTTTTCTCAATGGCAATGAAGGTGATGTTGAAGAGGTGATTGATGCCAGTGGTGATGATGATTGTGATGCTAAGTATGTTATGTTCAATTAGTGACACATCAATTTGTTTTTATTTGTGTTTTATTGATGACTACATACTCTTTTTTGTGGTTTTCTGCACTTTGTTTGGACACATCAATATTGATATTGACAAGATCATGTCTACTTTATGAATGCTAATGCCGAAGTGCTATTGATAATTAAGTATACTTCATGAATTGTTAACATGTAATTTTAAATAAACCGCAGGCCATTTTTTTGTTGATCCTTATGCCATTTTATGCCCCATTTTGGAAGTTTGGCTTTGTTGATAATATGCCCTCTTGCCGACTGAAGAAATGTTTGCACTATAAGGTTCCTATTATGATTTGTTTTATAGGATCCTTCCAGAATGCTTTATGACTTATAAAGGTGTTTTGGTTAACTAATTATATTTATTCATTTTATGCTTTGTTTGTTTTTTTAACTCTATAACATGTTACTGCTAATGTTATGAAAAACATCGGCAATAAAGCGAAAAATCGGATCGAGAAAAATGCAAAATAGAAAATACAGCGGAAACACACAGATTTTAGTGATTCGACAAATTGCCTACGTCCACGAAGCTGCAGAGGATTTTACTACTAGAGAAAATTACACCGTCCTCGACGTTTACAAAGAAAAACTCTCTCTCTCTTCCTCTCTCTCTCTCTTCACCTCTCTAAATACGTTACAACCTAAAAAAAGGGAAGGGAAAAACAAAGGAATCCCCTAAGCCACCTAACACAATAATCCAAGGGGAAAAAGACAAGCTTTTTTTCTTCTCTTTTCAGCCGTGGGTTAGGAAAGGATTCATGTAGCCGACCACATGCAGTGGGATTAAGGCTTTGTTGTTGTTGTTGTTGTTATAGCCGTGGATTGTGAGCCGTGGGTTGTGAAGAGAGTGTTTTGGATGGTGAGATAGTTAGCCGTGGATTGTGAAGAGAGTGTTTTGGATGGTGAGATAGTTAGAAGTGGGGCCCCTTTTATAACAAGAGAAAGAAGCCTGAAGAAACAAATTTCGGGAAGATCTTATGCTGCTAAGTGGTTCCGCGTGAGGAGTTGGCGGGATCGCGTGAAGGGGAGAGGGAAGTTGACGGTGCAGGCTGCAATCAAATAAGGCTTAAATAATTACTTCTTAATTATAATAGTAGATCAGATCTTCACTAATCTCAACAATTCTCTCACTTGGAGACTGGACACTGAATGCATCACCCATTGACTGCATCATTAACTAGTGACGTCGCCCCTTTTCTTTAACGTGATATCCTCTACCTCTGCAACTCACGGCCGTGTCTTCAAGCTAGAAGACCAACTAGAGTTGAGCACAACTTCTGTTTCTCGAGTGTAACACCTTTGATCAACATATCAGCAGGGTTCTTGTTTCCACAAATTTTCTCAAGTAGTAATTGTCTGTCATCTAACAATAATCGAATAAAGTGATACCTGATCTGAATGTGCTTGGTCCTGGATTGAAATGCTAGATTTATGGCTATGAATATGACGCTCTGGCTATCACTGTAGAGAGTGCCCTTCTGAACCTCCTTACTCAATTCTACTAAGAAACTCTGCAGCCATATCATCTCCTTAGCGGCCTCTGACACTGCAACATACTCAGCTTCTGCAGTGGATAAAAAAACCGTCTCTGTAGATTTGGGCCCCATGACACCGCAGTACCGCCAAGAGTATAAACATAACATGTAGTACTCTTCCTACTGTGAAGGCCTCTGGCTAAATCTGCATCAACATAACCCAGTATCTCCAGTTTTTTTTTAAGAAACACAAACAGGTTTCTGAAGAGCCTCGTAGGTATCTCAAGATCCACTTCACAGCTTTCCAATGTTCCTTCCCTGGATTACTCATGTATCTGCTAACAACTTCTACTCCATGGGCAATATCCGGTTTGGTGCAGACCATAGCATACATAAGTGAACCAATACTCATGTATCTGCTAACAACTACTCCATGAGCAATATCCGGTTTGGTGCAGACCATAGCATACATAAGTGAACCAATTGCTGAAGCATAAAGAACTTTACTCATGTAGTCTTGTTCCTCCTCTGTCTTGGGAGACTGATTTTTGCTGCTTCTGAAGTGACTGCTCAAGAATGTGCCAACTGGCTTGACCTTTTTCATGTTGAACCTGCTAAGCATTTTTTTCACATATTCAGCCTGTGAAAGCCTCAACGTGCCCTTGACTCGATCTCTGACAATCCTCATGCCAAGGATTTGCTTTGTCGTTCCCAAATCCTTCATTGCAAATTGTTATGACATTCGCTTCTTAAGATTATTTATCTCATCAATGTTGGCCCCTCCAATGAGCATATCATCCACATACAACAATAGAATGATATAGGAGTTGTCAATGTACCTGACATAACAATAGTGATCTGTCTAACATCTGTTGTACCCTGCATTGAACATGAGTTTATCAAACTTCTTGTACCACTGTCTGGGAGCTTGCTTCAGGCTATACAAGCTCTTCTTTAGTCTGCAAACTTAATCTTCCTTTCTTGGTATCACGAACCCTTCAGGTTGGCGCATATAGATGTCTTCTTTAAGGTCTCCATGAAGAGAGGCTGTCTTCACATCTAATTACTCTAGAAATAGATCTTCAGTAGCAATCATAGCCAGTAACATCCTAATGGTTGTGAGCTTCACCACAGGAGAAAAAATCTCAGAATAATCAATGCCCTGCTTCTGTTGAAAGTTTTTTACAACAAGTTTGACCTTGTACCTTTTACTGTCATCCAGCTCAGTCTTCACCCGGTACACCCACTTGCTGTGCAATGCCTTCTTCCTGGTGGAAGTGCTGTGAGCTCCAATGTCTGATTTTCTAGCAGGGAATCCATCTCTTTCTTTATGGCCAGCTTCCAATTGCTAGAATTTTTATCTGCTAAGGTTTCTTCATAGCTCTGTGGTTCCCCACTGTCTGTCAGCAAAATGTTGTTAAAAAGTTGGAGAATAATGCTGTGGTGAACGCCTGCTTCTGACTGACCTACAAACGACGACTGGAGTAGTGAATGACTCTGAGTCTGACTGCGAAATAATAGGAATGGGTGCCTCAGACCCATTCTCTTCGTCATTCCCATCTTCAATCTGTACTGTGACCTCTGGTAGATCATCAAACCTCACGAACTCCGATTTCTGAGGAACTACTTCAGAATTTGTATTAGTATTGTCCTTGTACATCATCTTCTCTTTAAAGATCACATTTCTACTTTTGATAATCTTCCGATTCTGATCATCCCATAAACGATAGTCGAATGCTTCGTCTCCATAGCCAATGAAATAACATTTTTTTGCTTAGTCTCAAGCTTGCTACGTGCATCATGATTGATTAGAACATAAGAAAGACAGTCAAAAGTCTTAAGATGAGAAATTTTGACTTCTTTGTCGCTCCAGACCTCCTCGAGTAATTTACAATATAATGGGACGGATGACCCTCTATTGACCAGGTAAACTGCAGTGCTGACCGCATCTGCCTAGAAGGTTGACGGTAGTCCGACGTGCAATCTCATGCTCCTAGCACACTCATTGATGATCATGTTCATGTGTTCTGCAACTTCATTTTGTTGTGGTCTTCCTGAAATGATTTATCTATTTTGATACCCTGAGCTGCACAATACTCCTTGAACCCACCATCGATGTACTTACCACCATTGTGAGACCTCAAACATTTCAATTTTAGATCTGTCTCCGTTTCAACCATGATCTTTCAAGTTTTGAACACAGTAAATACATCAGATTTGTACTTCAGAAAGTAAACCCATACATTTATGTTGTGGTTATCTATGAAAATAACGTAATTGTGAGAGCCTTCAAGAGATGCCATTGGGGAAGACCCACACACATTGGTGTGTACCAGTTCTAGTTTTTCTGTCTTTTGCTCCCTGCCACCTTTGAGGAAACTGACATTCTTCTGCTTCCTCATAATTTAGCTTTCACACATGCCGATGTCAACTGACTTTAGTTCTGGTAGCTTGCCTATGAACTGAAGCTCTTTCATATCTCTCTGACTCATGTGCCCAAGCCTGCAATGACATATGTCTGTTGTGCTCTCTACAATTGCAGTATCAACACTGTTAATTAAACCAATAGTCATATATAGCGTACCAGTTTTTTTACCCCGAGTCAGTAACAATGCTCCTTTGGTAACCTTCTAGGTGTTATCAGAGAACACTACTGAATGACCTCCCTCATCAAGTTGTCCAACAGATATGAGGTTCTTTTTCAGTTCAGGAATGCAGGAATCAGGAATGTGTCTAACCTTTTGTAGGATCCATTTGTTTTTGTTAGGGAGTGCAATTTCAGCATCTCCCATCCCCAACATGTTCAAAGCTGCTCCATCAGCCAGGTACACATTCCCAAAGTCACTCGTAACATAGTTTTTCATTAACTCTCGGTGGGAAGATGTGTGAAAAGAAACCCCCGAGTCCAGTATCCAGTTGTCAACGAAGCTATGAACTACAAGCAATAGCGCATCCTGCACTTCTTCAGTTACAGCGGTAGCACTGACGCTTTCCGTCTTCTTAGGATTTTTGCAGTTCTTCTTTATGTGATCAGTTTTGCTATAATTCCAACAGGTTGCTTGCTGACCAAGCTTTGACTTGTTATTGCTTTTGTGCTTTGATTTTGACCTTCCTCTGTTTGAGTTTCTGTCATGTGATCTGCCTCTGGAATCAACATTCAGTGCCAAACTCGAACCTGAGACCTCGCCAGAATCTTTCCTGCGCACCTCTTCAGCCAGAATTAAGTCATGAATTTTATCAATTTCAGCTTAGTTTTACCTGCAGAGTTGCTAACAGTATGAATTTTATCATATTTCAGCTTAGTTTTACCTGCAGAGTTGCTAACAGTCATCTTCATGACTTCCCAACTATTTGTCAATGAAGCCAACAATATTAGCACTCGTATCTCATCGTCAAAATCAATTTCAACAAACGAGAATTGATTTGTAATGGTGTTGAAATCATTCAGATGCTGAAAGACAGACACACCTTCCGTCATCTTCAAGTTGAATAACTTTTTCATTAGATGCACTTTGTTATTCGCCGATGGCTTTTCACATATCCGATAAAGTCGTCTTTAGATCTGCAGTCGTCCTCTCCTTGATGACGTTGTGAGCAACAGATCTCGATAGGGTTAGTTGAATACCCCCCATAACTTGTCGATCCAACAGATTCCATTCAACCTCTTCCTTCTTTTTTGGTCGCTTTCCTAGTAACGGAAGATGAAGTTTATTCCTATAGATATAGTCCTCTATTTGCATCCTCCAATAGCCAAAATCCCTGCCGTCGAATTTCTCAATCTTCGAAACCTTCGCTTTATCTCCGGCCATCGTTCTTCTTTAGACCAAACCGTGACTTGGATACCAATTGTTATGAAGAACGTCGACAATAAAGCAAAAAATCGGATCGAGAAAAATGTAAAACAGAAAACACAGCGGAAACACATAGATTTACGTGGTTCGACAAATTGCCTACGTCCATGGAGCTGCAGAGGATTTTACTACTAGAGGAAATTACACCGTCGAGCGCCTCGACGTTTACAAAGAAAAACTCTCTCTCTCTTTACATCTCTCTCTCTCTTCCCCTCTCTCTAAATACGTTACAACCCAAGAAACGAGAAGGGAAACAAGAAAAGGGAAGGGAAAAACAAAAGGAATCCCCTAAGCCACCTAGCACAAGAATCCAAGGGGAAAAAGACAAAGGCTTTTTTTCTTCTCCTTTCAGTCATGGGTTGTGAAGAGAGTGTTTTGGATGGTGAGATACTTAGAAGCGGACCCTCTTTTATGACAAGAGAAAGAAGCCTGAAGAAGCAAATTTCGGGAAGATCTCACGCGGCTACGCGGTTCCGCGTCAGGAGTTGGCGGGACCGTGGGAAGAATTTGGCTGGACCACATGAAGGGGATAGGGAAGTTGGCGGTGCAGGCCGAAATCAAATAAGGCCTAAATAATTACTTCCAAATTATTATAGTGGACCGGATCTCCATTAATCTCAACAGCTAAATGATTGAAGTGCGGCATACCACAAGAAAAAAATAAAAAAAATACATGTTTCTTTGGAGCGCAAGTAGCCTATGAAGCAATCATATTTCTAAATGGTTCTACAAGTGTTCTGTATGGCTATTAATGTCATATTTCAAATTCAACATTCAAAATTATAGAAAAAATTTCAATTGTGAACAAATGAGATATTTATGGTATATATTACTATATTAGTCATGTTAAAGAAATTTTCTGTTTACTTGTTTTATGTGGCTATTGATAACTTTGTGTGTACATGCAAATTTAATTTGTTAGTTTACTCGGAATATTGTGTTGTATATGTTCGCAAACACAGATTAATCTTTGTGCTATAATTATATAAGTATATTGAACGGGAAATTTTTACAGAAAAAAACACTATATTTAATGTGCCTATATCTTAGTTTTTCAAGATTTTGATCATCTTTGTGCCCGTAGATCATGTTATGTTATGTTATCATTTCCATCTTCATAATGAGCAGCTATCCTTGTTATACTTGCCAACGAATTTACTTCTTTGCATCAATAATTTGTTTCATATATGTTGACACTTAAAAGTCTCTGAATAATTCAACCTTTGATATTGGAAAAGTAGAGCACTTTATGAGATCTGTTTATTTGTAAGATATTTGGCGCCTTTGAATCCTTATTTTTGGTGTTCTTTTTTAGTTTTATTTTAATGTAAACACTTACAAACTCAATTGTGGAAGTATCAGTGCGAGAGTATGTGGAGATTGCAAAGTGGAACAAAATTAAGATCAAACAATACAAAACAAAGAGGGTAAGACATCATGATTTATGCAAGTTAGCTTTACAAAGCCCAAGTTCATGGGAAAGTGGATAATATCTGATCCACTATCAAAGAAGCAGAAAATGTCGTATACAATGAGGGAATATTAACTATACCCTTCTAAATGCAAAATAAAAGCCATGAAAAAAAAAAACTCAAATATAAGATAACATTTCATCATGTTTTTGAGCGCCACCATAACTTTAGCTAATGCTGTTGGAAAATATTAAAATCTTTTAACCACTATCTTCAAAGAGAATTTTGATAAAGATATCTTTTAATTCATTTTAAGAAAGTCTAGCAAGAGGGTGGCTTGTGTTTTCAAATCTCTTGAGACCCTAGTCAAGATGATATTTCATGAAATCCTCTATGAATGGTTTGCAAATTCTATGGAGAAATCTCCTAGATGTGGCCTTTGAACCTCCAAGAAAGAGATGCAAATGTCCCTTGTAAAGGAATGAATTCATAGATCATAACTCACAAATTCTAAGAATATGATACTTGTGATCTCATGTAGGTAGGTTTCCTGGCCAATTTTTTTGTGCTTCACATGGATTGAGGTCTCATTATGTGTATCCATACAACCAACTTGTGCACACAATTCTAGGTAAGTTACTGGATGTCTTCATTTTTGTTTTATGAATTATAATCTTGATTCTAATAAGAATATTTTAGTATTTTAGATTCCGTCCAATGCTATTGTTTCTCAATGTTATAAGTGTTTATGCTTTTCAAGTAGGTTTAAATATATGTTTAAAAGAAAAATTTTGGAATTACAAAAAAAAATTAATATAAATGAGATCTTTCGAAGAAAAAAAATTATTGAAGAATATTTAAATGAACAGGTAGATTGTTAGAATATTTTAGAAATGTTAATGATGATTACAATTTTGGAGTGATTTGTAAAAATAGTAGTGTCATTGGATTTTATTTTAATTTATGATTTTGTTATTGCTAATATTTTATTTAAGGAAAGAAATGAACATATTATCACTTATCTAATAAAACACAAATTGAATATTTTTTATAAGAAAAAAGGATTCTTAAGAATATAAAGATTATAAGGTCATTTCAAATAAAAGTTTAAGTACTAAACATTGATTATTAGTTTTAGATTTTAAGATAAAGGGTTGAAAGATAAAAAAATACAATGAAATATTATCATAAAATTAGATGGGGGCACTTAAAAGACAAAGTCATTTTTATGAGTGAACTTCAAAATTTTAAGTTTTGGATTATTCATGAAGAAACTAATGTTATGTGTGATAAAGTAACAAACATTATTAAACAAGTGACAAAAGATGAAATCGGAGAATCAAAAGAAAAAAATTTTATAAGTAAAAATCTTTGTTGATGAAATAATAATGTGTAAGAAAAGATAAAATATAAGATGTTCTGCTATAAAAATTGGTTTAAATTTAAAAGCTTATAGAATAAGAAAAAATTTAAGGTAACCTGTAGTGAGTCTAAGAGAACAATTTGTGATATTAAGTGTTTTGATTTTAGCATTTTTTATAATAGGTTGGATACTAAAGTTGGTGAAAGATATATGTATAAATTAGTCAAACAATGCGAAAAGAAAAACAAAAATTTAATTCAAGTATATTAAAGATGAAATTTTAAAAGTGTTTTCTTAGATGAAGATATTTAACATAGGTGGTGAGATATTTTGATAAAATTTTCAATGAAGTTTATGATCAAATTTAGTAATATTAATATCATTAATAATAATAAAATTTTTATTCTTCCCATCACATTAATAAAAAGAAAGTTGAGGTAACTTTAAAGAAAATTAAAAGTGGAAAATCATTAGAACCTGATGGTATTCAAATAAAAGCGTAGAAATATTTACGAGATTTTGGAATTTCTTTGCTTACTAAATTTTTTAATTTTATTTTAAAAACAAAAAAAAATCCTGGGAGTGGAAAAAGAGTATTTTGGTCCATATTTTTTAAGAATAAATGGGATACACAAGGGTGTGTAAATTGTAGAATTAAATTAATGTGTCATATATTAAAATTATGGGAGAGGGTAATTGAACATAGGCTAAAACGTGGTATAGAGATTTCTCATAATCAATTTAGATTTATGTTGGGCAAGTCTACTATGGAGAAGAACAGAAAGAGTAAAGATGTTCTACTTATGATTTTTGTTGATTTAGCAAAAGCTTATGATAAGCTTGTAAGAGAAGTTTTTTTTAAATATACATTTGCTTTAAAAAATTTTAAAAAGGTGCAAAATTATGCAGGTATGCATATATAATGTACAAAAAAGAGACCTATCATTTATAAGTATGGTAGAGAGGTCCCCATCATCATCTATATGCATCAAAATATTATAATCACTAACGACACGCTTGGCACAAATTAGCGGCTCTGTTAGATTCTCGTGTTATATGAAAAATAAAACTTAAAGTTCAAAAGGAAGGCTAGATTCGGGGCCTCCGTAGGATGGTGGCGCCAAATCTCCTTTTTCATGGTAGAGCTCAAAAAGTGCATAATGTTGACATTATCTTCTTCAATAATGATGCCTTTGCATTCAAGCTTCCATGTTTAGCGCCATAAGTTTTTAAGAGAAGTTCTATTAAGAGTTATAGAAAGGAAAGATGTTGATATCTGTTGCTTGTGTTCGAACAGGAGTACTGACCAAGTATTTTTCTATTTTAGTTGGATTACATCAAGGACTAGCTTTAAGCCCATATCTTTTTGCTTTAATTATGGATTTACTTACTGGACATTTACAAGAGGATGTACCCTGTTGTATACTCGTTGATGATACCTTTCTTTGGGAAAAGTCTATAGGAGTTGAGGAAAAATTTGAATTATGGAGGTTTACTTTAGAGTCCAAAGACCTTCGTTTGAGTAGATCCAAAACTGAATACATGGAATGTAATTTTAGTAGTTGTTGATCTATTTACAGACTTGTAACAATGGGTGATCAAATCATTAAAAGGAGTGAACAATTTAGATATCTCGGTTCTATTGTTCAATGTGATAGTGATATAGATGGGGTTGTTATTAGTAGAAAATTTTATTAGTATAAATCTTTGTTGATAAGATTATAGTAGTAGAATTCAAATTGGATGGTTGAAGCAGAGGAATGCATCATGCCTATCGTGTTAGAGTAAAGTATCACTTAGATTAAAGGAAAACTTTATAAGATGGCGGTGAGACCTATAATGCATTATGGTGCATAATATTGGCCTATAAAAGAGAAGCATAAAACTAAGTTAAGTGTTGTTGAGATGAGAATGCTTGGATGAGTGGCTTTACACCTAAGAGACAAAATGTGAAATGAATATATCCGTGAAAGGGTTGGAGTAGCTCTAGCGGCGAACAAGTTATAGAGAGTCGCCTTAGATGGTTTAGTTTCATTAAACGTCGATCGTTTGATGACCCTATTAGGACTGATGATCCAATTAGGAGATTAGATGTTAAGTAAGGTAGAGGTAGATCTAAAGAGAACTGGGCAAAAATGATCTTAATTTATTAGAATTAAATGAAAATATGGCACTTACCAACCCCACTAAGTGGGATAAAGGCTTGTTGTCGTCGCTGCAGATTATGTGCAATGTTTCTTTAAAATCATGTGCAATGCGTGTTGCACTAATGCATCTCTCTTTTGGCTCAATATTGTGTCTAATTTTGTATCTTTGTGATTTCTCTTCTAGGCCAGCACTCTAAGCTCTCAAACCCTTAAAGGCTTAGCTTTATCCAAACTTTTTAAATACTTATGAGAAACCTCTAAAGCACATTGTTAAAAATTTCATCTCCTTAAATTGTCTAATCATCTCTACATAACTTTGTTATGAGTAATAATTTGAAGTTATGAGGGAGAGCATGCTGTAAATTATTACAAGAATTTATATTACATA
This sequence comes from Phalaenopsis equestris, assembly GCF_001263595.1. NCBI lineage: Eukaryota > Viridiplantae > Streptophyta > Magnoliopsida > Asparagales > Orchidaceae > Phalaenopsis > Phalaenopsis equestris. The sequence continues at coordinate 2,046,120 of NW_018164497.1, forward strand.
CTTTAAATATGAGTTTTTTTTTTGGTCTTCTGGGGAAAGGGGGTGAGCTTAGGGGAGAATTGATTTGATTGGCATTAATAATAAAATGAAACTTATGGGTATGTGATAAAGTATCATAAATATTTGTTTGACAGGCATTAGGTCAAAGTGGTGTGTCAAAAAGGTGATGGGTGATGTGGCACAACAAGTTAAGGTTGTAAGCCTTGGTCTTATAGGCAACTTACAAATAGAGCATTAGGTCCCATCCCATTTAAATTCAGGCCTTTGATGCATATAAGCTTCAAATCTGGCCTATAATTAGGCTAACACCTATATTAATTAGCTTACTAATCAATTAAAACCAAAACTCATCTATTCATACCTTATTTGGTTATGATACTTGAGAGGTAGCAACTCATGTTTGCTAATCAAATTCTCTAGACGTTATGACTTACAAACTTTTATTGTTAGTAGACTTGGATCACCTCCAATGATGGTATTATAGGATCTTAATATGGTTTACCTTCATTCCTCCAAACACCCCCCCATCAATTAATTAAAACCCAAATGTTAAGATTTTGCCTACAATCGACCTATTTAACTAAACTAAATTGAGAGTATATTTTTACGAGTGGGAGAGATGATTAATTATGGAGGCTTGTGTCCATAAAAATTTTATATACAACGACAACAACAAGCCTTTATCCCCCTAAGTGCGGTCGGCATGATTTTTCAATAAATTTTTATGCTGGTTGTCGACCACCTAACGTATCCCTCTATCGTATTCGGGGCTTGGGACCCAACAATGTCCCATAGAAAGTTTATATTTTAGATCTAAATGAATTTTGCTTTGAGCATCAAGGAAATTTTGATTTAAGTAAACCTAATCTATCAATTGACCAAATGAAAGCTTGATTTTGAAAAACAAGATTGGTTTTTTTCTTAAGCAATCACGTGATTTGTACGATTTAGATGTGCAAAGTGTTGCAATGAAGATGAATAAAAGAAACATGTTGCAATGGCATCTAAATTATGGGATGCTTTGCCGATGTGCGAATGGCGAGCAACAACGATCAATGGTTTGCTCATGCTGCAATGTGTAGATTGATTGCATTAATTGCGTGAATGGTATGTTCAAATAACATGGGGAGGGCTGTTCTCAAGTGTATAGTAGCAGAATTGTAATTATTTTAAATTTAAAGTTTCATAATATTTTTTCACATATAAAAATATTCTAGATTCAATGGTGATAAAATTAAACTTAGTATGTATAGAACTAAACAAAATCAATCATCTAATCCAATATTTGATTAAAATTTACATGAGAATTTCTTATAAAATATTAAACTGATTTTCAAGATATATATAGAACATTTAGGGAGTGTTAATATTTATTCAAAATGAAGTTAATACTACATGCAGCACTAAATAGGATTAAACAACAAACAAGAATTTGTAAACCTTAACTACTAATAATGCTAGCTATGGTGTGTAGGCCGTTTTATTGTTCAATTTCACTTTCGTAGTTTGAAAAGGTGATGATTTTGTGATTTTGAAAATAATTTAAATATAAATATAACTGTTTTTTTTTAAAGAAATAACATTTTAATTTTTAAAATAAGTGGGACCAAACAAGTCTCACATTTTAAATAGTTTAGATTATTTAATACAATACTACAAGCAATACACTTATCCGAAGAATAAATATATCACTTGTAATAGGGATTCAATCAGCTAGACTAAATAATTTGTGACATCCATTTGGTCTGCGAAATATTTTTTATAAAAAGGCCAACAAGTTC
>NW_018164497.1:2052251-2053174 GCF_001263595.1 Phalaenopsis equestris
CACCCAAGAGTCTTCATATTTTGCAAAAAAAACACCCAAGTATTTCAGATTTCACAAATGAGCCACCCAAGAGTTTCATATTTTTGCAAAAAAAGAAAATACCCAAATATTTCAGATTTCACGAATGAGCCACCCAAGAGTTTCATATTTTTGCAAAAAAAGAAAATACCCAAATATTTCAGATTTCACAAATGAGCCACCCAAGAGTTTCATATTTTGCAAAAAGAACACCCAAGTATTTCAGATTTTACAAATGAGCCACCCAAGAGTTTTATATTTTTGCAAAAAGAACACCCAAATATCTCAGATTTCACAAATGAGCCACCCAAGAGTTTCATATTCTGCAAAAAGAACACCCAATGCTACACATGTTCCGTATTTCATGCTTAAGAAATTAAACCTTCCAGCAATTCAACAAAAACATCAAGAAGTAGAGCAGATACATCGAGCAGCCAAGCAAAATATAGAGTAACCATGCGAGGGGATCAAAAGACTAGCAAGATCATGGAAGAAAGGTTACCTCTTGGTATAGAGCACACAAAAAAAATAAGAATAGGTGTAGAAGCAATCTGGCAACACTTTCCTTCTCCTCCAAAATTTCGGCCCTCCTCCTTCAAGCTTTACCCAAGAGAAGGCAAGGTCTTGCCTTCACAATGCCTCAAATACGCACACACAGAATGAAGAAACAAGAAGCAAAAATGACAGCACCTCCCCAACACAAAATAAAATTCGGCTAACCCTAGAACTCTTCCCCAAGTGAGGTTTATATAGCAAGGGAAGAGGAGATGCATTTCCCGTCACCTACCTGGGCGGTGAGCCGAGCCAAGGGAAGCGACAAACCTCGCGTGAGGAGATGACGAAGCTCGGTTGCAGGGGAGCAGTTCGCGTGGCACGGCGTGGAAGCCTTTCGCAGGGCAGCAGGC
>NW_018164497.1:2053501-2053837 GCF_001263595.1 Phalaenopsis equestris
TATACACAAATATATATATATATATATATATATATATATATTAATTAAAACACATTTTACCCGCGCACGACGATGCGACAAAATAGGTGCCCTCCCTAGGCAAAATTGACGTTCCGGACGCGTCGGTGAGGTTCGTTTCGCCGTTGGAAGTCATTTTGACAAATTCATCGACTTGCGCGCCAATTTTCAGGTGCCGAAAATATGGCAATATGGGTGTCCTTTCCTACCGAAATGGGTATCCCGGACGCGTTGGCGCAGTCCAATTTGTCATCGGAGGTCATCCGGAGAAGTTCGCATTTTCACCCGTCCTTTGGGCTTAATTGAAGTCCGATTTCG
>NW_018164497.1:2054047-2107223 GCF_001263595.1 Phalaenopsis equestris
AGGTGAGTCTCAATTCTAGTTTTCTAAAATGGTCCATAGGAATTTCTAGAGCTAGAATCTAGGCTCTAAGGAGGAGAAGACAAGACCTCACAAAAATGAGGTCAACATGGTGGTGTTGATATTTGAACGTGCTCGTATGAATTTGGAATTGAAAATACATTTGCTTCTTTCTTTTCTTTTCCCATGCCTCATTGCCGGTTGTTATTTGCATCAAGACTTTTACTTCTTTATTACTGCATGTATGAAAACATATTTCTGTTTGTATCACGTATGAAAACATATTTCTGTTCGCATTTTCAGATTTGACTCTGTTATCTTTCGCCGAACGAAAGAGTCAGCATCAATGCATCATGCTATGCAATCAAGCACCGGCCTGGTGGAAGCCATAATACTTGAAATTCAGGACAGAGACCGAATTGGTGGTGCATTTTTAAATTCTGAAGACATATGCTGCACTCCACAACTTCACCAAGAGAAATCTTGCAAGTTAGCAGAGGTAATCATTCATCCAAATCCTGATAACTCCCAATGGCCAAAGCGCATACAGACTTTTTTTGATGGGACAAATGAGGAAGCAACTATGATTACTCAAAATATTCCCATAGAAAAAACTGGAATGTACTATCTCTATTTTATGTTCTGTGACCCGCAACTACAAGGTTTGACGATCAGTGGAAGAACCGTTTGGAGAAATCCAGGAGGTTATCTGCCTGGTAAAATGGCACCATTGATGACATTTCATGGTTTAATGTCTTTGGCATATCTTGCACTTGGCCTTGTTTGGTTTCTTCAATTTGTGCGGTTCTGGAAAGATACATTGCAGCTTCACTACTTGATTACAGCTGTAATTGCACTAGGCATGTGTGAAATGGCTTTTTGGTACTTTGAGTATGCAAATTTTAATGACTCTGGGAGCCGGCCAATGGGCATTACCATTTGGGCTGTGACTTTCACTGCTGTCAAAAAGACTGTTTCAAGGATGCTTCTTTTGGTGGTTTCGATGGGTTATGGTGTTGTAAGACCAACTTTAGGTGGCATTACTTCTAAAGTTATCCTTCTTGGTGTGGTGTATTTCATAACGTCGGAAGCCCTTGAGCTTGTGGAACACTTGGGTAACATCAACGACTTCTCTGGAAAAGGAAGGCTATTCCTGGTTCTTCCTGTTGCTCTCTTGGATTCTTGCTTCATTATATGGATATTTTCATCCCTATCCAAAACACTTGAAAAGCTTCAGGTTGGCTCCTATTTACGTTGTAATGTTATATATGATTATTCTATATACATCTGATTTTTTTAGATTCCAACTTTTGCAATCAAAACCTAGTTTGAGATAGTTTTTTTTTGTCTTATTCATTACATGATCAGTACTCGCTATTGGTCTAGTTATATTCTATCTTATTTACCTTTATTAGCTCATCGCTTATACAATAACAACAACAAGCCTTTATCCCACTAAGTGGGGTCAGCTATATGAATCCTCCATTCTCCATTGCGTCCTATTGATTGTCATATTTTCATTTAATTCTAATAAATTAAGATCATTTTTTAATACAATATGCCCAAGCCTTTCTAGGTCTACCTTTTCCTTTCTAAATATAAGTCGAATCTAAAACTAGCAGGCTCATTTCCATGGTCAAAGTCCCTGTGAGGTCGCAGCCTGATCTACTCTCCTAACCAGATCATCAGATGGTTGACATTTGAAAATGAACTTTTACAGAATTTCTTCATGCCTCCTGTTGGACACAGGAAGCTTCTCTGATATGTTTTGAGCTTTGTACACAGGGAATTAGTCCTAAATTCCTTTCACTTAGCTGCTTCAATTTCACTACAAAATTTTGATTATCTATCTAAATATTAGTACTTCAGTTTCTTGTTGAGTTCTGTAATTTATTTTATTTTTGCATTATCATGTGGTTTGGACTTTTTATATTTTCAAGACTCCATCTAAATTAAGCGAGTTTTTGTTATATTGGTGGTTTTTGTTCTATGAATTATAATTTATTTTTATTATCTAATTCCATTGCATCATTTAGCTGTATTAGGAATCTAGACTTTAGAATGTCTTCTATTAAAATAGTATGAGACTTATGGTTGCATCATCATGTCGACTATAATTAAAACATTAATTGGCTCAATAATAGAGTTAATAAATGTAGTTCATAGGAAATCTAGTAAATTATAGTTTTAAACAGATACAACATAATTATCTTAAGGTTTAAAATTACATTTCTACATTTATTGAGAGGTTTAACCAAAATTTAAAAAGGCAAGTTGGGAACTTAGGCATTTTACCTTAATAAGATGAGTCTTAAGTGTCGAGGTGAATTGATACGTAAGCCCAAAAAAAGTCTTAAAGTTAAACGCAATTTATAAATATGTCATAAACCGTCATTATATTTATTTTGTTATTAAACACACAATGAGAAAAAAAAAACAGATCTTAATTTTAAATGTCATTTTAAGTGATAGCGTGAAACAAGAATTAAGGTAAGCACTCAATTTAAAATTAAAATATGTCATGAGGATCAAGAACCATCATAATTTTTTTTAATTTCAACATTTTTAGAAGAGTCATATATATTAATTTTATGATCCGATTCAATCTTTCTTTTATCTTTATAATCTTCTCTCTCACTCTCTCTCTCTCACTCTCTCTCTACCAAAGAGTCAACCTGTCCATACAAATTAGTAGAGCCATCCGACATCACATCAATCACAGAAACAAAAACAATATTGTCAGGGGTGTCCACAGTGGCAATTAAATTAGATACCAGTTCCTATCTTGTGATAATTTCTTCCACAGGTGGAGCAGATCTGTCCAGAGCAGTGGGGTTAGACCCATCCTTATTCACTTGAGCTTTAGATTTTAAATTAGGATGGAGCCTGTGATATTTATCAAGCGTATACTCAAACATCTTGCAATGAGTACAATAAAAATGTCCGTTCCATGACAACTTGTTGTCAATATCCATTATGAGTTGTGTCTAGCCAGACTTCAGTAATATCAGGTAAAGTAATATCACTTTTCATAATTATTATGGTCACAGAAGGTCTGGTTAGATTGAAGGTGGGTAAATCTAGTTTCATAGGATCCCTAAGTATGACCCTAATAAAATAGAGAATCTGATGATTAAAAAAATGCAGCTGGAGACCAGGTAAACTAAACCATACTGATACAGTGGGAGATTCATGGTTTGGGTCAAAAGGAGAGAATCACTTGAGTAACTTCATTGACTTTCCTGCATTGTTAAAATATTTTTTAGAGAAAATCCGAGTGTAGTCTTCAGCTGCAGTTAACTGAATCAACACATACCTCCCATTAAAGAGTCTCATTTTCCACTTGTCTTCTAGTTTGAGATCATCAAAACTCTTTCTGATAACTTCCATAGGTGGGTGCCTCCATTGAAATTTTTCATTAAGAGCGAACTCGCATTTCTCAGTTAAAGTTGAAATTTCTAAATAAAAAAAAAGAGTGTTGCTTTCCAACAGTTCCTACTTGCCTTCTTAAAAAAGGAGCAGTCACATGTACCATCACGACATTCCTTATAGCTTAATGGGAAGACAATCGTCATTTCCACCTGAGGATCCCATCACGTGGGCGAAGGAGGCTTTGCCAGGTTCAACCGAGGGAGGGAGCGCCATCAAAGCAGGGAGATGTTTCACCTGCTATGATGCTCCGATATAAGCGCAGTAGGTGAAACGCAGTGTCAAAATAGACGGTGCTATGAAAATGGAAGACGCGAAGATCTCGGCGTCGAAACAGACGAAAACGCAGTAAGCAGGGAGACGCGAAGCTGAAATGGAGAAACGACGAAAACGCAACAAGCAGGGAGACGCGAAGACGCAAGCCGACGAAGCTGAAGACGCGAGATGGAGAGACAAAGAAACACAATAGGCGAAACAAAGGCGATGAGGTGCAAGCTCTCTTCCTTCGAGCGCGGCTGAATCAAAGACGACTGAAATCGCCATGCGAAACCCTAGCAGAGACGACGAAATTCGCCATCTTGCACAAATTCGTGTATACACACACACACACACACACACACACACACACTACTTTGTGCGAACATTTTAACTGTTTGGTAAACAGAATGTGTAAAGACCCTTGGGGTCCCGAGTTCGAGGCTTTCCTTGGACATCACACGAGTGGATCATAAATGCACTTTGCGGTCCATTTATATATATATATATATATATATATATAATTTAGAATAAAATAATAAATTTCTTCCATAACTAAGTGATTCATTATAATTTAACTAAAAAAAATGAAATGTATGCAATATTGATTATTAAGTATGTTATAATTATATTATAATTTAATATATCAGTTTTTTTCATATACTCATTAATTTGAGGTAGCTGCCTCAGCAAGAAAGGCCATAAATTTGAGGCCTTTCTGTGCACGCTTTTAATCAATAGTTTAACCTTGAAAATTTCTTAGAATGGATTGGTAATTTGGAAGACTTCTTTGATTATTACCACAACTAATTCCAAAAATATTTAAAGTTGTTGAAACAGCATTTGTAGGACATGCTTAATTATTTAATCTAAGTATTGCAAATGAAACAAAATCAATATAGTCAGAGATATGAAACAACCTTAAAAAGATATATTTGTCCTTCAATGGGTATGGCGACCAATTGCATAAACAATTTAGGGTTGTCATTAAAACAAGTATATCATTTTTTAATAATATCATGTTTTACATGTCTTATAACCACACATGGGATGTCACTAAATTATTTTGTTACCACTTCTTGTTTCTTTAAACAACCTAGGAATTAACTAAACTATACATCACCGTAATGAATAAATTTTGAAATAGCGCTTGATTATTTATATGTAGCTAATTTTGTCACAGATTATTGCATTTCTTCTATTTATTCCATTGATTATACAATATTGATTCAAAATGGTCTCTTTTGTAGAAATTGTGATACAAAATTATCTTAATTTAGCTTCAAGACTATACAAAATTGATTTTAATTTAGTTGTTGAGGGACCATTTTGGATCACTTTTGTATGGTTGAGGAACTAATTTAAATATGTGATAATATGAAACTAAATTGGCTATGCGAATAGTTGGGGACTATTTTAGGATTTGGCCCTTCCCCAAAACACTATTTGAGGTTTTAGGTTGATATTTAAACATTGAGGCATATTATGATCATTCTACTAGGACTATCGTTCCTATGATTAATCTTCCTAACGAGTAGTGCACTGCAATCTCCTTTGCCCACCAACACTAAACTTATGTATAATTCAATCTTGATTTTTTTGATTGGGTTGTAGATTATATATATTTATTTGATGATATATTAGATAAAGAATACTGTTTGTAGTTACAATTCAAATTCATATCTAATTTTGTTGAATTTGATTTGGCACTACAATTGATCATGTTTGTGAACTATAGGGGTCGTATACATAGTGCTATTTTTGATTTTTTGTTGTTGTTATATTTGGTCTATTTTTTTATCTAGCTATCCTATTGCAGGTCTTCCATTGTGTGTTTAAATCTTGTTATTATTGAACTTATTTTTATTTTACTGTACCAAAATCATTTTTTAAAATTTGAATTAAACAAATGAGAGACAACTGACGGGAGATTATATGCTTATAAATATCAGCACCTGAAGCATATTATTGAAATTATACAAAAAGTTTTTTTGTTAGTATCTTTTATTATTTTTCGTCTGTTAGTGTTTTGTATTATTGATATGTTTTAATTATTATTATTATTTTTTTAATCATGGGGAGTTATGAATGATTTATTATATTCTTAATATGAGAGTCATCCTTATCTACTTAATTTGTAAATATTTCAAATGAAATTGAAGAAGAACAATTATTTTTTCTTCTCAAAACTATACATGGTATCGGAGTCGGCAACCTAACCGGTTAACCCTAACCCCACTCCGGGGTGACGTGAGATGACTCCTTCGTGTTATGACATTAACGTTTAGGAAGGCGACATTGGGATTGCTGCAGACAAAGATCGACAAACCCCTGTTTGTTTTCCCTTGCGATTCTGCAACGTCCGAGAGGGTTCTGTATTGAGAAACAACAAGGAGATTCTGCCGCATTCATAGTTTCCTCACAATTCAGCAGTGCCCGTACTTCCCTCGCGATTCCACATCGTTCAAGAGGGTTGAGAAGGTGACATCTGGATTACGATAGATGAAGATCAACGGGTAGCAAGGAGATTCTGCGGCATTTGTAGTTACAAGCAAGGAGACTACAATGTCTGCAACATCAGATGAGGGTTCTTTATTGACGATCGGTTGAGCGCTTTCATTATCCCTTTTTTTTTAGCCGGCGCACAAGAGTTTTCTGTCGTTCTTGATCGCAAACAATGATCAAAATTGTGGCCTAAAAGAGTTTCGCACTGTTCTTGATCATAAACAACATTTGGGATTGTGGTGCAAAGAAGTTCCGCTCCGCTTACACAATTGAGATCGTGGTGTTGTTCAAATTAAAAGGATGTACAAATCAACAATGATGACGAGAGTTCAAAGAAATGATACTACATCGATTGGTTCCAATAACTTTGAAACCACATCACCTCACCCTATACTCTTATCGACAGAGTATTGTTGATAGAACTTACCACCATATCTCACAGTGATTAAACTTAATGGACATAACTACCTTCGGTTATCTCAATCTATATAATTGGCAAACTACGAAAGAGACACAATTGGATATTTAACAGGAGAAATTTCAAAACCTAATGCAGGTTATCTCAATCTGAAAAAATGGCATTCCAAAAATTCTCTAGTTATGGTTTGACTCTTCAACTCCAAACCTAACACAGAAAACCCAAATTATTCCTTCATACTGCTCGAGATAATTGGGAGGCCGTTAGAGATCTCTATTCAGACTTGAAGAATTCTTCCTAGAATTTTTTGTTGAAAACTTAACTTTGGAAATCCAAATAAAATGACCATGATACAACGTCTAATAATGAGTTGGTAACTTGATGACAGGAGTTTGATCAATGCTATGATGACATCTGAGAGAATTTAAATGATTATGCTTGCCACAATAAAAGAGAATAAAACAATCGAGTCTACATGTTCCTAGTAGGTCTTAATCGAAATTTAGACAAAGTCTGAGGTCGCATCCTTGGTAGGAAAATTGAACCCTCAATTCAAGAAGTTTTTTGCGAAAGTTAGATGTGAAGAGGCAAGGAGAAAAATTATAATGTGCAACACCAAATCATATGTCAATATTGAATAGCAGAACTCAGTTATTGTGTTGAAAGGTGTTGACAATGACAGAAAATTTTGAAAAAAATATCATGGTTCGAGCATTGCAAAAAATCATGGCACACAAAAGAGACATGTTGGAAGTATCATAGTAAACTTGCAAATTGTAAATTAAAATCCATGCATGTAGGTCGAGCTTAGCAATCCATTACTGAAGAAACTCATGAGCTGCCTGCTAACTCGAACACAATTCTTTCACCAATGAGCAATTAGAGCACTCACACAAATAATTTCAATCTCCAAAATTTGCTGACTCCATCGTGCTCTTTAGTACGAAAGGGTAATTCTTTGGCCACTGCTTTGTTAGGTGTTATTCCTAATTTTTCTCATTTGTGGATAATTAATTATGATGGAAGAGATCACATAACTGGTTGTTATAAATTATTTTCTTCTTATAGACCTTGTTCGGGCTATAAAAAGATTAAAATTATTGATGGTTCCTTCTTGGTAATTGTTGGGAAAGAACTTATGAAACTCTTCTTGTTGTTAACCCCTCATGATGTTCTCCATATTTCTAATCTATCACGCAACTTGTTGTCGATCAGTAAAATTATTGTTGATCATCAATGTTAAACTAATCTCTATTTTTCTTGTAGTGAGTTTCAGGATTTAACCACGAGGAGGATGGTTAGAAGTGCTAAAAAAATAGTTGAACTTTACTATTTTGACGATAGGCTTGACTCAAATAGATAGTGTCAAAATACTGGTTTAAATTTTGTTTATATTTCTAAAGAAAATGAAATTATGTTATGACATCATAGATTAGGTCATCTGAGTTTTTTTTATCTAAAATACTTGTTTCCTAAATTATTTCAGAATAAAAATATCATTATTTCAATGTGAAGTGTGTCAGTTTGTAAGCATCATTGTGTATAGTTTTCTCCACAAATGTATGAATCAACTACATCATTTATTTTGATTCATAGTGATATATGAGATCCTTTTAAAATCCTTATACATTATGGAAAAAAATGATTTGTGACTATCACAAATGATCAAACTAGGCTAAGTTGGGTTTATCTAATGAAAGAAAATTTTGAATTAGAAATACTTTTAAAAAATTTTATGTTATGGTACAAACACAATTTCAAACAATCATTCAAATATTACAGAATGATAATGGTCAAGAGTATTTCAAAAACACCTTAGGTTAATTCTTTGTTGAAGAAGGAATTATTCATTAAAGCTTTTATGTCGACACTCCTCAATAAAATGGGTTGACTAAAAGAAAAAACAAACACTTATTGAAGGTAGCTCGGGTATTGTTATTTAGCAATCAGTGCCTAATATCTTTTTGGTGAAGCTGTTTTTATTGTTACTTTCTCATAAGTAGAACACCTAATAAGGTTTTAAAATTTGAAACACGTTTTAAATTTTTTTAAAAAAATTGGCTCTCATCTTCCTTACCTCTAAAGATATTTGGGTGTACTGCTTTTGTTCGCATTCATAATCAAAGAAAACTTAAACCCCGAGCTAAAAAATATGTGTTTGTTGGTTATGCTTCTAACCAAAAGGTATATATGTTTTGATCCCAATTATTAAAAACAAATTCTATCATAGATATTTCATTTTTTGAATTACAACTATTTTTTTAATTTTATTTTCAAGAGGAAGTATAAAACAAAGGTGTGTCTACCGAGTTTCAAGATTTTATTCAAATCAAAGAATACCAAAATTGTATGTCCCCAATTTTAATTGTTCAACTTGAAAACTCATGAGATATTATATCATTAGAGAATGCACCAAGTTTTTTAGGTACTGAAGTTCTACTATACTATCTCATGATGTTCATAACAACGAAGAGACGAGGAAAAAAGATAACAGTGATACTGTTTGACATTGTCTACTTGCGACAGAGAACAACTCAAAAGAATGGATCTACAAATTTTTTTCACTGCTCAGAATCTGCAAACTCGGGTAAAGTCTCATTAATCCTTTATCTCATATTTAGTCTACTTCATCTTCAATTCAAAATCTTCTAGTCTTGAATCAAAGCATAGTTTGAATCTTAAGTCTAATGAGCCTAGCCTTCCTATTGGGGAAATGTCTTTCACCTAACATTCATTGTCTCATTATGTGCATATGAAAATCTCTCACTTACTTTAAGTGCTTTTACCTCACAATATTGTATATGAAGATTCCTAGAATTGTGCAGGATGCCCTGAAAGTCCCCAAGTGAATGGAGGTTGTTTTGAGGAGATGAAAGGTCTTGAAAAAAATGAAACATGAAGTGTTTGATCTACCTAGAAGAAAGATAACCGCCGGATGCAAATTTGTGTTTACAATCAACTACAATTTTGATGAATCCTTATAACGTCACAAAGCTAGATTGGTTGCTAAGGGATTCATTCAGGCATATGGCATTGCTTATTTAGAAACATTCGCTCTTGTTGCAAAACTAAACTCTGTAAGGGTACTTCTGTGACTTGCAACTAATTTTGACTGATCCCGACAACTGTTGGATATAAAGAATGCATTCCTTAATGTTGATTTGGAGTAAAAAGTATATATGAATGCATCCTTAGGATTTAATGAGAAGTTCGAAACAGATGTGTGTAAACTAAAAAAATCCTTCTGTGGGTTGAAGCTATCACCGAGAACGTGGTTTTTGTAAAAGCCAAATGTATAATCAAGGATGAGGAGATCATACAATGTTCTTCAGCATTCAAAGGAGGGGAAGATAACCATATTTATTGTATATGTGTATGATATAATTCTCACCTGAGATGACATAGATGAAATGAACCGGTTGAAGACTTCCCTCTCGTTAGTCTTTTAGACCATGGACTTAGGATCTTTGAGGTATTTTCTTCGCAAGGAGGTTGCTAGATCGAAGAAAGGGATTATAGTTTCCCAAAGGAAATATGTGCTTGATCTTTTAAATAAAATTGAGATGAGTGGTTGTAGGTCTGTAAACACTATAATTGATCTCAATCAAAAGCAGTGAGATGGGAAGGAATGCGACCTAGTAAATACAACTCGATATCAAATTTTGGTGGGAAACTTAATATACTTATCACAGACACAACCATTTATCACATTTGCTATAAGCCTTGTAAATCAATTTATGCATTCTTCCTTTGGGAAATAGTTTGAAGGAGTTAACAGGATTCTCATATACCTAAAAAGTATATCGGGTAATGATTTACTCTCTCAAAAGACCATGTAACAGAATATAGAGGCATACACCAATGCAGTTTGAGCAGGCTCAATTGTTGCCAGGAGATAGGCTTTTGAGTACCGTACTTATGTCTGGGTAAATTTGGTTACCTGACGAAGTAAGAAACAAAATGTGGTGGCAAGGAGCAGTGCCAAAGCATAATATCGAGCTATGGCTAACAAAGTAGGTGAGATGTTTTGGTTGAAGCTAACTTAAAAAGCTACAAATTCCAATAGATATGCTAATGAAGTTATACTATGACAATAAAACTTCCATAAGCATTGCAAGAGATCATGTGCAACGTGATCGCACAAGGCATGTGGAGATTGACAGACACTTCATGGAAGAGAAGATTGATTATGGAGTTATTTGTATGTTATTTATCTCTATTGCTTAACAAATAGCGGATGTCCTTACCAAAGGACTGCTCAGGCCAAACTTTGAGCTCTTTTATTATTTTTCATTTATTGGAGCTTTTTATTATTAGCATGTTCTAATCTTCACCAAAGGACTGCTCAGGCCTAACTTTGAGCTCTTATATTATTTTTGTTTATTGGAGCTTTTTATTATTAATATGTTTTACTAGAGTTGTTACTTGTGTTCGAACTGAATGAGGATTGAGCAAATGTTTTCCTATTTTTGTTAGATTACATTAGGGATTGACTTTAAACCCATATCTTTTTTGCTTTAGTTTTGGATGGTCTTACTGGACATTTATAGGATGATGAACGTTGTTGTATGCTTTTTGTTGATGATATCCTTCTCGTGAATAAGACGAGAGAAAAAGCCCAGGAAAAACTTGAATTATGGAGGTCTACATCGTAGTCTAAAGGCCTTCATTTAGTAGAACTAAAATTGAATACATGGATTGTAATTTTGGTAGCAGTAGCTCTAGTGATAGAAGTGTAACTTTGGGCTATCAAATTATTAAAAGGTGTGAATGATTTAGATCGGGTTTGTTGTCCAAAGCGATGGTGATATAGATGGGAATGTTAATAGTAGAATTCAAGTTCGTTGGTTCGTTGGTTGAAGTGCTTCAGGCCTTTTATGTGATAGAAAAGTACCACTTAGATTGAAAGGAAAATTTTATAAGACGGTGGTGAGACCTGCAATGCTCTATGGTGTTGAATGTTGGGTTTTAAAAGAGAATCATAATACTAAGTTAAGTGTTGCCGAGATGAGAATGATTAGGTGGATGAGTGGCTTTACACTTAGAGGCAAAATGTGAAATGATTATATCCGTAATAGGGTTGGTGCCGTAATAGGGTTGATAGGGTTGGTGTAACTCCTGTGACGGACAAAATTAGAGAAAGCCATCTTAGATGGTTTGGTCTCATTAAGCGTCGTATAACTAATGATCTGATTAGGAGAGTAGATGTTTTTGATTTGACTCATGTTAAGAAAGGTAGAGATAGACCTAGGAGGACTTGGGCTTACTGTATAAAAAATGATCTTAATTTATTAGAACTAAATAAAAATATGACACTAAATAGAATGCAATGGAGAAAAAGGATTCATGTAGCCGACCCCACATAGTGGAATTAAGGCTTTGTTGTTGTTGTTGTTTGTTGTATCTTTTAATTATTACATTTTTTTTCATGGGGAGTTATGACTGGTTTATGATGTTCTTAATATGGGTGCCATCACCATCTATTTATTTTGTAATCATTTCAAATGAAATTGAAGAGGAATAATTATTTTTTTCCTTCCCAAAACTACACATAAATTTCAATTATGTGCTTAATAAAAATTTCAAATTTTCTTTTCAATTTTGTGTGCGCCGATTGGATGTTGGATTTCTTTAACTGCGCTACTTGTGCCATCAATTTTTGAGGGAAGTTATTTGCTTATATCTGCTTGATACCTAAATTTTCTCTATTTGGATAATTGTTTTCCTCAAACCTTTCTTCTAAATATTGTTTCTTTGAAGAGTTCCTGATTTTGGTCAGAATTCATTATAAATCTTTTATTGCTGATGCATAACTTGAGTCTCACTGATTTTTTTTTGTTTCAATTTTTTGTTGCTTTCTTTAATTTATTTAATCATTGCATTATCATTTTGTTTAGGCTTTTTTTTGTATTTTGAAATTTAATTACAAAAAAAAGTGTGTTTTTGTTATGTAAATTCTAATTTCTTTTGTATTATTTCCATTGCATCACCTTGTGTAAGGAACTCTAATGAATCTGCTTGCGGAAGTCTTGAACTTGGTTTATCTTTTGTCCTTTCATTTTATCAAGTCTTTTCTAACAAGATGTATGTGGCAAAAAGACTTTTTACCTATTTAAATATCTGAAAAATGAAAATATGGAGGCTAATTTACTCTGAAGCTTGATTTGGTATTATATTTTTAGTTTTGGTTAACGGAGTAGTACTACTTGGCAAGTGATTGGTGTTATTGTCCCCTTAACTCTAAAAGGGGTTGAGTTTGGCTCATGCCTATTTTTTTTTTTTTTGTCTTCTCTGCATTTCATTATTGTGTTTGGGGCATTTCAATGCATAGCACACAATTCTTATTATTTACGTAAATAGCACCCAAACTTTCATATATTTATATACATAGTACCAAATCTCTAACTTCACGTCAAAAATGCCAATATTATTTATTTTCTAAAAGTGGAATACACTTTTTCATGCATAGTTTTACATCACCAAAGTATTATAAATGTAAATATGGAAGTTTAGGTGTTAGATATGTAAATACATGAGCATTGTGTGGTTATATGTAAATCTCCATTTCTGTTTCACATATTATATTTTTTAAGTACAAAATTAACTGCACTTATGTTTGTTGAGGCCTCAATTTTCAAACCCCAAAAAGCTTCTTTTTCAAATTTTAATGCTTCACAAATTATGGAGCAAAATCTTATGCAAACAGTTCCCTACAAATTTTATCACGGACCTTTTGACATCTCCACTATCGTATCTAAGTTGAATGTGTGTAAAGCATTCTGTTGTGTGTAAGACTTAATCTGATTGCCTTTTTGCTGCATGTAGTAAAAAAAATTTTACTCATGATTCATACATGAAGGAAAGAAAAAAAAACCTTATACACTGCTGTAATAAGGTACACTATTAATATTAGATCAGCACAATTTGACACAATGGTATTAGATCAAGCAGAATTTGACTTGAATCACGTGGATGCATTCAAAGACGTTCAGTATGGGTAAATTTTTTCTTGTATTTTTCCTAGTGCTTGTTTGAGTTCTGGTTGTCCTGTGCTATCGTCTTCAGGAAAACAATCATTTACTGTCTTTCTTTCAGCAATCTGTTTTTCATACTTTATTGTTAATTGCACATTGGCTATCTTTTAGTGCATGGAGGGACCACTTCAATATTTTTCTCGTTGAAGTTTCTTGCACTATTGTCTTATTGACCATGCTTTTCTTTTGTCATGTTTCTTATTCCTTCAGGTGCGAAGAAGTGTGGCCAAACTGGACTTGTATCGTAAGTTCACCAATTCCTTGGCTGTGTCCGTGCTTCTTTCTGTTGCCTGGATTGGTTATGAGGTTCGTACTATAATACTTTCATGACGTAGTAATTAAGTCATCAAGGGAAAAACACATTTATTAAATCTCCTTGAACATTCTGTTTATTATCAACAATATTTTAGAAGGCACGGAGACATAAGGAAACTCAGCTTACTTATTCAAAAATGAGAAAAAGAAATTTAAAATCTAAAATCTTTAACCATATGATTTATATTTTAACTTTATAGTTTAACACAAACATATAAAATTAAACAAAATTAAAAAAAAACACCACTGGCCATTTGGTGTTGGACTTCTACAAAGATTAGCTATTTGTGGGCAAGAGAACGAAGAGCTGTGAGGAAGCCTTTGGTGAGGAGTAAAGATCTGGTATAGACATGGTCTGAGGAGCTGAAGGCAAATCAGGCTTAAATCTTAGATTTTTCCATGGGGTTGTAGGAGAGGAATCTATTTGATATCACTTAGCTCATAAGAGATTAAAATGTTAATAAATTTTCATTCATATTTTCTTAAATAGATATAGAAGTTATTTATATTAAGTTCAAACTTTGTAATTTGATTGTCTAATTTTAGTTATATAATAGAGCTATCATCCTGCTATGAGGCAAAAAAGGTAAAGCCCAGGCACATAGGGCAGCGTCTTAGCCTGCCAAACATCACTAACCTGGGGCAATTTTACTTAGCCCCACCCTTTTTATAACACTTATTTGCAGTGATGTACACACTGGTTCTCCAAGGAAAACCATCATGACTAGTATTGCACTCATGTTAGATATTCAATTTAGAACTAGATTGGAAGATAAATATTAAATGATTTGTGCATATGTGGAAGATAACCTTTTGTTTGTTTTTGTTTGGTTTTTTTTTTTTTTCTGTAATTTTATTTTAAATTTCCAAGCACTGTATGCTGTTCTCTGATATATCAGATGTTTCAAAAAACCGTTTCTTCTTATTGCGCTTTTAAAATGGTTCTTAGTTTTTGGAATCAGGTTTTGAGCATAGCTTATTTTACTTTTATGAAATTATGTCAATTTCATGTGATTCAATATGCACTAAAGCTTTTGAATTTGTGATGGTGCACTTGTATTTTAATGCAACTTGCCCGTTGAGTGATTCAATATACACTGTATGCTGTTCTCTGATATATCAGATGTTCCAAAAAACCGTTTCTTCTTATTGCTCTTTTAAAATGGTGCTCAGTTTTTGGCATCAGGTTTTGAGCATAGCTTGTTTTACTTTTAAGAAAATTATGTCACATTCAAGTGATTCAATATACACCAAAGCTTTTGAATTTGTGATGGTGCAGTTGTACTTTAATGCAACTGACCCGTTAAGTGAGCTGTGGCAAAGGGCTTGGATCATCTCTGCTTTTTGGAATGTTCTTTCGTACATACTTCTTGCAGTTATTTGTTTCCTCTGGGCTCCATCACAAAATCCAACTAGGTACTCTCATTGCGGCTCATTATACGTACTTTTTTACTTGCGCAGTTGCCAAATTTATCACCCTCCTATAAATTTACTTATAATTGGTTTTTGTCAGTAATTCTGCTCCCCTGGACAGTTACTTAGCAGGTAATGGGATTAACAATAAAATTCTGTCAAAATTTTTTTGCATGCAATAATTTTTAATATTGTACAACTTTGTTGATAATAAAGATATAGGTTCTGAGTTTTCGAATACAACTAATATGGTGTGTAATATACAATTATAGATTATTGGTTACCAATTAATCCAATAACTCAATGTCTTGTAATAAAAGCAAGCAATAATATTTTTAAGCCCAATTGAGATTGAAATAATTGTAAATATTTGAGAATTTAATAGAAATTTATAAACAAATAAAATCAACGAGCAGAATAACTGAATTGCATATAATCGAAGTTGTGACTTATCGAATTTTGATCAAAACTAACACTACTAATTTGGCCAATAGCAAATTATGTTAGACATGGAAAGAATTGTGACTGAAATATTGAAAAATTAGGCCGTAAGTTTATAGAGGTGATGAAACTTCCTCTGGGATCAGGTAGGGGCTTATACCATGCTGTATGGAATCAAACATCTAACTTTCTCTATCAAGATTGGAAATTTGAATTGAAATTTTCTTTAAGCAAAATGTTCTGATTTAAATGCCACCATTTATATACTCTTAATAGCCTGACCTAGAGGAAGATTCTTTGTGAGGATGTGTGCGAGTTGGCCACTATACGACACAAAAGGAATACAAATCTCCCCAGAATCGAGTTTTTCCTTAATGAATTGTCGGTCAATCTCAACATGCTTGTTGCGATCATACTGCACCGGATTGTGGGCAATGCAATGACGTTCTTATTATTACAGAACAATTGTAGAGGGATGGAGACCAACATACGCAGTTTGCGGAGCATGATGCTTAACCAGAGAGCTTTACATATTCCTAAGGACATGGTCTAAAAATCAGCTTCAGCACTGCTCCAAGAAACCACCGACTGTTTTTTAATTTTCCACGTGACAAAATTGTCCCACAAAAAATGAGTTGTACCCTGAGGTAGATCGCCGATCATGGATGGACCCAACCCAATCAGCTTCTGTGTATACTGCAATAGAACAGTAAGTTTGGCACGAGAAACATGGGCCCGAAGTGCTTTTTAAATAGTTGAGAATTCGGTGAACATCTTGGAGATGGTGCCTATAGGGGACATGCATGATATGACTTATTATACCAACTACGTGTAGGGGTGTAAACGAGCTGAACACGAGCGAACCCGGGCTCAGCTTGTGTTCTGCTCTTTAAAAAATATCATTGTTCGTGTTCGACTCGTTTATATTTAGCTAGCCAAGCACGAGCTATATGCAAACAAAGAGTCGTTTTGATTATAGTCACGCATGCAACTGTTAGGGGTGTAAATGAGCCGAGTTAGAGCGAGCACAGACTCGACTTGTTAAAAAAATATCATTGTTCATGTTCGGCTCGTTTATATATTGAGTTCAAAAAATTTTTTTTGTCTTTGGCTCGTTTGCTTATGGAATCAAGGTTATATATTGAGTTCAAAAAAAATTTTTTGTCTTTGGCTCGTTTGCTTATGGAATCAAGCACGACCTATTCATGAACATTGAGCTATTTTGACAATCTTAGTCACACATAATTAGAATGTTAGGGCAGGGCATGATTTAAGTTGTGTTATTTATATTAAAGTTCATTTAAATAGAATTTAATCTATTTTTATTTTTTTAATTAGTAATTTTAATTTTTATAGCCTTGTAGTCAAATAAATTATTTAAAAGCAATACTGATTAATTAGAATTTTCCTAGGCTCTGATATCATGTCAGTACTGAACTAGGATAATTCTTATTGATACTAAAGGTGGGATAAATAAACTCATTACAAAATACACCAACTAGGAAAGAAATAAAAACATGATAAAATAGAATAGGAAAGCAATAATAGAGGCAATCTCCTAATAATGGAAGGGATTAAATACGTAATCTCATAATATATTCTAATAGATGCCAATCCAAAAATAGTAAAAATACCAATCCACCATTCTATCAAACAATGTCACGCCATTCCTGCACATCGCACCATCTCTGTATCCACCATTCTCAACACACATGGCCAAATAAGTCTAAGAATCAGCCCAAATATCTGCTCCCTCAACTTCTGAAAGTAGAAGTCTTACACTCCCTCTCCCACAAATGTTGGGAAACAACCCGCACAATTTCTTTTTTTTTATTTAAATTAGTAATGCTGGAGAGTATTGTATTCGCCAAGTAGCAACTACCACATCAAACTATTTGACTTCAAAAAAAAGTTGACTATGAAGAATTTATCAATTCGCACAATCTTTTGTGGAGATTACATTAATTTAAATCAAGATTGAAGTTATGCCAACTAAATAAACTAAGCTAAAGCTAGAATAAAAAATACGCCTTTTTTGATGTTACGACCCTTCTTGGCCATTTTTATAAGCACGGCCATAGATTGAAAATAACAAATAAAAGGGAATTTAATACTTAAAAAGGAAAATATATAATGGCATAAAAACTAATGCTTGATATGATTCTCTCAATAAGCATAAATTTAAAGATCTTCATTAAATTTGTCTAGTTTGGACAAATTTAACTCTAATGAATGCTGGTCTAAAAAAATGTCGTGCTTCGCAGTTTGTTGAATTTTAGAATAATGCGGAATACTTCAGAATTGCAGTTTGTTGAATTTTAGAATAATGTGGAATACTTCAGAATGCTTGATTTTATTGATGCAAAGAGGGGTATAAATACTCATTACATGATTTACTGGTATGAAAAATAATAAAAACAGAATACAATAGAAAATGAAATGAATAATAACAAAATATAAGCGACAGCTAATCTCTCTAATTAATGAGAGAAATAAATATAGATTCTCAAGGTCCATCATATAATTTATAACATTCTAAATATAGAGTTATAACAAATATGAAATATAATTATTAGTATTTTTGAGATCTTTCATGAGATCTTTCAACAGATCTTTCAACACTCCCCCTCAAGTTGAACATGGTTGAAAACCATATTCAACTTGAATTTGAAAACATCGGGTGCGGTATGCTGACTGAACATGTAACATCAATTTGCTAACAAGAAACTCCAACAATCCTTAAACCGTAAGTGCCAAAGCCGAGAATGCCGAAGCCTGAGGGCGCCGAAGCCTGACAGCTTTGAAGCAGAGAATGTCGAAACCTGTGAGTGGTCGAAGCCTGAGAGTGGCCTGGACGAGGGCTAAGCTCAATTTCGAGACATTGATGAATTTATAAGTCACCGATTGACTGATAATTGCATGAAAGCAACAAGAAGTCTGCAATAATCTGCAATAATGCTGCAGGAGAGCTGCAAGAAAGCTGCAGGGAGGCTGTAGGTAGGTTGCAGGAAAGCTGCAGAGGGCCAACGACAGTGTTCAGGAAAGTTGTAGTGCTCGGATAAGGCTGCAATAATGCTACAGGAAAGAGCAATGCTTTCCTTGGGAAGAGCCGACTGAAATCTGCAGGGAAAAAATTTTGTTGAGGTAGATCTGACGGCGAGAAAAGCTGCATGAGGGAGGTCCGACGACGGGAAAGGCTGCAGGGGAGAGAATTGGCTGCATTTGTATGCCTGAAGGTTCAGGAAGTTCTAGGGGAGAGAATTGGAAGCAAATATGTCCGCAAGAAGTTTTGGTGGCAGGAAAGACCGCAGGAAGTTCTGGTGGCAGGAAAGGCCGCAGGAAGTTCTGGCGACAGGAAAGGCCGCAGGAAGTTCTGGCGACAGGAAAGGCCGCAGGAAGTTCTGGCGACAGGAAAGGCCGCAGGAAGTTCTGGCGGCAGGAAACTCGGCTGTTTAGCAGGGAATAATTTTTGGTGGAGGAAGGTTTGTTGCTAAGAAGATTCAAGCAACATAATTTGAACAAAGGAGCTCATGCAGGGAGAAGTCTGGTGCTCGGAAGAACTGGAGGAGCTCCAGAGGAGGGCCTGCAGATTAGCCAAAAAGGATGTGGACAGAGAATCGATTGAGATGAATCGAATCTGCTGCCAGCGGAAGAAGATGCAACGATGCAACGGTTTGAGGTCTTCATTTGGAAGCTGGTACTTGAGGGTGAAGTTCTGACCACCAAGAAGATGTCGAGAGCTAACCAGCAACAGTGAGGAAGTGATTCTGGCTAGCCTACAAGTTGGTAGAGGAATTTTTGTTGGCCTGAAAATTGAATGCAGGGAGATTCCAACAGATGAGCCTAAGGAAGAGGTTCTGCAGCGAGGAAGGCCTGCAACAGGATTTTTCTGGACAAGAGGAAGAGATCAGGCAGAGGGCCTGAAGAACTTGGAGAGGATTGGTTGTTGCTTGCTACAACTTGTTGCTTATGGGATCACGAGGAGATCCTGCTGTTGCTGCTATAGGGAGAGGATGCAGGAGATGAGCATCATGATGGCAGGGATAGCCAAGCCTAGTGTCCAGCTCACATTGCTCTGTATATAAATAATGAAGATGGATGGAGAGGAAGAGATTTAGGACATCAAGATAGAGAGAAACTGTGACCCAGATGTACTCGTCGTAGGTATAACGCTTGATCAAGTTGTCGGTGTTGTAGATGAGAAAGGCCGAGAAGACGAGAGCGCCAAGTATGCCGAATACGGCAACAGAGGTTGGTCTAAGTGGGAAGAACATCTGAATAAAGCTTGTTAACAAAAGAACTACAAGGCCAACAAACAAAGCTGGTCCAAGATAGCTGAAATCCTTCCCCTTTCTAGAAGCCCAGAAAGAATAGCCGGTCAACGATAATACAACACCAGATGTTAAAATCAACGCCTCAAGTACAATCATTCCTTCACCGGAGGATGAGAGAATGACGGTGAGTGCAGCCATAGCACAAACCTGCATCTGGAGCGCAACAATGTAGTCGGAAGCCTCCTCCAGAAGAGTCGGGAACGAGACCCTCCGATCGAGACCCTCCGACATCTCGAAACAAGCCTGCCAATGACTCTTGCCTTGCACTTGAGAAACTGCGACCTCTTCTTCTTCCTGACAGAGAAGCCATCATAGACAACCGAGAAAAACTTCGGCCACGCGGGGCAGCAGACTTCTGTGAGTGGATTTGGCTGCTTGAGATTGAGATTCCGATTAGAGAGGATGGCACGACTCCATCGACTCTGGCCCCCCTTGGTATTGCTAGGATCCGATCGACCGCCTCCCAGATGGCTCGGGTTCGGCTGGGGCTTCAACCGTCGGTGCAGATCTGCGGACACGGAGAAGGGTCTTGATTCTCAAGTCCGAACAAGCCGCGATACTGGCGTGTATATCCCACAAAATCGATGAGAGGATGGAAGATGCAAGGTCCTGGGCTCGGGTGTTTGGAGTAAGGTCGTGGAATCATCGGATTTGTCAAGGAAAGGTGGCGTCTTCTGCTTCTTGCCTTGGTGCGGCGGAGATGTCGTTGATGCGCTCGCAGCAAGTCTCGGTGAAATCGTTGTAGAGCAGCGTTACAAGGGATCTGGAGAAAAAAATTGTTATTCCCCTTCGTATCGGGATCGGAGTACTTTCGCCGAATCGAGCGTCATGGACCATCGGTTTATTGGATCTAGCGAGCGGCGAGCCGGAGAAGAAGAGAGGAGCTGGATCAGATGGTTTTGAAATAAAAAAGGCATCGAGCGATCGCCGGCGAAAAAATCCGCCGAGGTTTCAGACAGATCACCGACCGATTGCCCTAGGAGAAGTTTGAAGACGCTCCTTTGATTCTCTCTGCAGAGTATGTCCGAACGGATCTCCCCTGTGGAGTCGTCGAGTTGACGTCGAATTGGAAGATGGAGTTAGTGTTCGCCGGAACCCCACTTTCCTCCACAACCGCCTCTCTCGATCGAGAAAAATTTGTTCCCCTCCCTTCCTGCATAGAGGACGGCAGGAAGAGAATCCGACAATTCTCACAGGAGGGCTGGTGGCTAGAGTACGAAACTAGGCTCTGATACCAGTTGAATTTTAGAATAATGCGGAATACTTCAGAATGTTTGATTTTATTGATGCAAAGAGGGGTATAAATACCCATTACATGACTTGCTAGTGTGGAAAACAATAAAAACATAATACAATAGAAAAGAAAATGAATAATAACAAAATATAAGAGACAACTAATCTCTCTAATTAAGGAGAGAAATAAATAGAGATTCTTAAGATCCCTCATATAATTTATAACCCTCTAAATATAGAGTTATAACAAATATGAAATATAAATATTAGTATTTTCGAGATCTTTCAACATAGTTAGGCACGTTTCCTAGTGAACTATTTATTCTAACATCAGTAGTGGATGTAATCTCATTATTTATAATTGCTTAAAGAATAAGTTGTATAGAAGTATTTGAGTGACAATTGAATTTGAACTCGTAAGGAAGAGCTAAACAAGAATAGAAAGGATTTGATAGTTGGGTGTTAATTTTGGGGATAATTACATACATAGCACTCGAAACGTCGTCGTTTATAAAATCTAGCACGCAGATGATACTTTTGAACTACAGAACCGATGTATTTACGCATGCCAGGATTAAGAATTTGATAAAAATGAAAACTATGGGTTGAGGTTCTGTCATGAATTTGGATATTTTGGTGAGAATTTGAAAAATGGATGAAAGAGGGTGTTGGATTTGTAGATTTGTAAATAGTTGTAAATAGCAATGTTTCGGGTGCTATATATGTTTCTATTCTTGTTTAGCTCTTCCTTATGAGTTCACATTCAATTGTCACTCAAATACTTCTATAGAAAGGATTTGATAGTTGGGTGTTGAAATAAGGTCTAAAAGATGCATTTAAAAATTTGATTTATAGAACCGATGTACTTACGCATGCCAGGATTAAGAATTTGATAAAAATGAAAAATATAGGTTGAGGTTCTATCATGAATTTGGATATTTTGGCGAGAATTTGAAAAATGGATGAAAGAGGGTGTTGGATTTGTAAATAGCAATGTTCCGGGTGCTATATGTAAACAGCCCTTACTTTTAATGTGTTGAACGATTTTAAATAGTCTCACTATCTCTGCATTTGACTTCTTAAAGGTTTTAGATAGAAGCTTAAATTTAAAGTCTCTTTTTAACAACAAAATACTAGTATTTATTATAATTAATAGTCGGCTTCTACAAATATTCTCAAGCAATTAGGCCAGTAATAAAATGACAGTAATAAAATGATAGTATCCTAAGGGATTACTAATAATGACCTATAACGAAAAAAATGAAATGAAATGCTAATGCAATTGCATGGAGACAAATCATAAAAAAATGTCTATCGACTTAGATTGACGCACCTATTTAAAAAATAATAATAATCCAGAGATTTAAACATGAGTTTTGATAAATCATACACCTTTAAAATTGACCAAATTGATAAAATTTTAATTTTAATTTTGTTTTAAGGTGTTTGATATTTCTGAATTCTTGTAAGTATTATTGTAAATTTGCTCGTCATGAGGTTTATTCCATGCGTTTGTATTTCACTAAATCGCAGAGCAGAATGAAAGTCAAAAGTAGTTTAATCTTCCATCATAGGAACACAATATAATAGTTTGATCTTCCATCATAGGAACACAATATAACTTGATAATCTATCAAAAGCTGTATTTTCATATTGCTTATTTAATTCATCGGGTATGTTGGGTCTCATTGGTTTGATTTTGCATCCACAAATAGACTTAGTTTCCTTTTATAATTCTGGCATCTAATATATCTATAAAAGAATATACATGAGTTATCATTTCTTCAATTAGATCAACCTCAATCATATATGGTTATAGCATTAGTGTATTCTTCATCTGCTGTAATGAGTTGTTACTAAGCTTTCTTTTGGAATCAGCACAGTTGCAATATTTTTAATGGCATGCTGGTAACATGCTTCAATATGAAAAGATCTAGATAAAGCCATAGGTAGTGTTTATAGTGAATTGTAGTGTTTTTTTTAAAAGATCTAGATAAAGCCTTAGGTAGTGTTTATAGTGAATTGTAGTGTTTTTTTTTTTTATTTCTTGTCTCTTGCCTAAGACCTTTAATGAAGCAATTGGCGGTAACAAAATAGTTTAAATTTAAATAATACAAGACCTGTAAATCTTGCCTAATATTCAGATATGCTAGAATCTTTTTGTTTACAATTCTAAAATTAATTATGCAATTCATCCATATATCCATCAAATGTTATATATTTCTTATCATGCTTTATGTTTTATTACAAAGCTTGCTAATTTTATTCCATCTAAAACACTACGCTAAAACAGTTTACTATGTCCCGCTGGTGTTGTTTAAGCAGATTAAACTTTTTCATGATCAAATACACGACGATGTTCAAAAAAAATTTCCAAATCATAAATCAACCAAAAATTTCCAAATCATAAATCAATCTTGAAAATTTTCTATGATCATATCACCTGTTGGATCTTTGGGTCTAATTTTGAACCTCTCATTAGTCATACCATAGTCATATAAATTTGCAACTCAAGCTAGTGTATTTAAATTACATTGTTTATTAATTTTTGTTGGCCCAATTAATAGTTGGTGCATTTAACTGGCATGATGATGCAACTGTAAGCTCGTACTAATTTGATTTAAATTTTTGTCGTTAGGATTTCATAATGCAACTAATATGGTTGGTAGCATGCTTTCTTACAAGGGAAAATTGAGGATTAATAGATTGATGGTTATCAATTCAACAGCTTACTATATTAAAATGAGAGCAAATAATACTATTTTTAATTCCAATTGATGATGAAATGATCTTAAATATTTGAGAATTAAAATATCTTATACCACTTTACTTAAATTGCATTATTTATTAATTTTTATTGACCCAATTATTATGTGTGCATAATTTCTAGTGTACTAATATGGTTGGTAGCATGCTTTCTTAAAAATGAAAATCGGGGATTAATAGCTTGATAGTTGTTTATCAAGTCAGCACTCACTTTAAAGAAATGAGAACAAATAACATTAATTTTAAGTCAAGTTGATGATGAAATGACTTAAATTTTTTGAGAATTTCAATAAGATGTTTGTAACTAGTAAATGGATTAATTTTATAATATTGGATTTTTGACATCAATTTTTATCCAAAATTAAGCCTAAACTAACCAATAACAAATTGAATTAAGAAAAAAGACAAGGAGTGAAATTATCAATTTAGAGAAAATCAAGCCTCACATGGGTACTAGGTGGTGACCCTCCTTGAAATCAAGTAGTCTTATTTGTTTCATGCTCAAAGGAATCTCTTTCATATTCAGCTTTCACTCAAAAGATTAAAGAATGAAAGAGAAATTTTATTCAATCCGAAATTTCATAAATATGTACCTAATACCATTTTTTATAGACTACTCATTGATTAGATAAAACTAGCTGTGATCAATATCAATGTAAATTAAGATAAAACATAACTAATTTTAAAATATCCTAGAATAGTTTGGTGGTGTGGGGGAAGGCGAGCTTTTATATTTACATGCATAGTACTCAAATCTTGAATATTACATAAAAAATTACCACAATTATTTACTTTTTTTAAGTGAAATACGCATTTCTATGCATAGGTTTAGAACACAATGTTGGCCATCTTTTTATTTTTGAAAGGAAGATTTTTGTAAAATATGAAAATAGTTTCTGATGTAAATATGATTTTTGAAAGTAACATTTTAATTTAAAAATAGATGAGACCAAACGAGTTTCTCATATTGAATAGTCTGGATGGATGAACGTGATATCAAAAGTAATACACTATCCAAAAGGAAAAACATACCACTTGTTAGTAGGCTCAACCACATAAATTAAGAAGTTTGTATGGCTGGCAAATTTTCCGATCTAATATAAGGATTAGATATGATTTATTTTACCTGGGTTTCAAGTTCCTTATAGAGACAAGCTCCTATAGTTAATTACATCTTAAATGACTGAGATTACTTAAGAAGACTCTCGATTAAGATCAGTGGTTTTGTCTTCCAGATTTTAAAGTTTAGGTTTCCAAGATTGGACATGGGAAAATCGAATGAGAGACTCAAATAGGAACAATTATTTTAAGGAATCCAAAGGAATGAAGAGTTGGGGATATCACAGATCCAGGGAAAACCTTAGTGACTTCCCAACCATCCTATTGTTTGGCTTTATGTTTTTGAAATGATGTTATTCAATGTTTAATCCTGTAGCTTATTTTAGAATTTAGGACTTACATTCACACGATATTTGATCATGCAATTAGCCTAAAAAGATAGGAGGATTTATACTGTACCGTACGGTAACCTTGGAATTCTAAAAGTGTTAGGACTTATAATTGCATAGCAGGGTTGTGCAATAAGAGATAAAGTGAGGATTTACGTTGCGCTAAACAAACAACCTCGAAGTTCTATGACTTGTTATTTAAACTAAGAAAATGCTTCGTTGACGTGAACTTGTTTTGATGTCGCAAATCCATCTCGAATTTACTCTTTTGTGTGTCCTCGTCGTGTTGCCTACAGTGTTCGCTCCAAGTTCCCCGTCGTAGCACCTTTGGATTCGATGTTAATTTTAAGGGTATATGCAATTGTTTAGTCAACGATCTACTGTCGGGTACCTCCTATGAAACCAACTACTGACCCCATACTCTAAGGTATAGTATGTAAAAGAAATAGTAACAGGTGTAAGTATAATAACAAAATTTAAGAAATGAGCTAGCATGCATTGTATCAACAAAAGAAATACTACCTGGAAAATTCAAGAAATAGCGGCAAATGACCCATGACTAAAGAAAACTCGAGAAAAATGACAAATGACTTACGACGGAAATCTCGAAGCAAAAACAACAAATGACATCTCAAAGAAAGTCACCGAAAACATGGGAAGATCCCGGAAAAAGACCGCGAGTGCTTTACCAAAAGTTCCAATAAATTCACACGAAAAATTCGAAGAAATAAAATTGCAACCACTCGGGTTGGGGCTAGGCTCAGATACTATATATTTATACTCAAGGGACGTCAAAGGCTACTATCGGTCACCCGGATATATAGAATCTGCCACTCAATTAGAAGGGTGTCCTACTAAACCTAACTTAAGAGGATACTTCTTAGCCCGATGTTGGTAATCGACAAGTGGACAACCAAGTTATAATACATTTAAAATTTTTATTTTAGCATGCACATGAATTTTTGGCATTAAAAAAGAAGTTTTATCAATTTTGTGATAAAAATATTTTTATAAATATTGTATTTGCTTTTATCATGTTTTATTCTTATCTGTTTTGAAAAATTATGATTGTCCACGAGTCGTTCACGCCATCGGACGTAGGACCGCCAACAACCTAAGAAGGTACGGGTCCTCTGCTAGTCTCGTGTCGGTGAATGATACTATCATCCTACAGTTTATCAGGTCCCAGGATTGGGTCCTGATGTCGTAGGATGAAATATCATTTCGCTTTATCATCGGCGTGTCTTTGTCATCATCGGTCTAAGCCCCAAAACAAAACCGACTTACTTGAGATTTTGCTTGATGGTTTCATATATAACAAAAGACTATATATGCGTACTTATGTATCAGACATAAGTACCGAAAAACCCGAAGCAAGGAAGAAAAGAATAAAAATAGGGGTGAGAGAGAGGAAAGATCGAGTCACCTGAAAGAGCGGAAAGGGGAAATGTGAACTGACTGTCAAAACCGTGTTTAAAACGATTGACGAGAAGACTCGAAAATGCGGTCCCACGATTCACGAATCAACCCCAAAAGGGTATCATTTTCTCCAATTTCACAAATGGATCAACCAGAAATGTATCCTTTTCAAACTGCATTTCAAACAAGTCGAAACGAGTCTGAACCACTGTGACAACTACATACGCAACCCTACTACACTTATGCATTCATACACTCAAGCCTAAACCCAAGTGTTGCATTCACCATCCAAACCTTTCGTATCACATCACAAATGCCACTATTTAAAGCCTCAAGACCAAAGATCGAGAGAGGTCCAAAAAGTCCCAAAATCACGCTAAAACAACACACAAATCCTCTTTCAAAACAGTGCTCAAACCAGCCCAAAAAGAAAGATTTAAAAACCCATGCAAAACACATCAGTAACCAACTCAAAGAAAGCCAAATAAACTCCCTACTCTTATAAAGAAACTTTCACAACTTCAGATTTTACATAAAACCAACTTGTCAAAGTTTCAACAGAAAGTTATCAACTTTCAGATTTTCCATAAAACCAAACCATCGAATTTCATATACAAAAATAGCAAAAAAGATTCTTTTGGATTTTCATGAACCGCTAAACTGAAATTTTCTTTTAAATTTTCACAAGCAAGAGCATAACACTTCTCAAATTTTCCCAAACATGACTTTTCTAGATGTTCACAAAGCCATGGAAATTTCGAGGTCCCGTTAAACAAGATTGTCGAACACCTTAATTGCAGACTCACAAATCATGCCATTCAAACCTTAGATATGCACATGAAAACATTATATAAACCTTCTGTGACATAGAAGTTTTAACCATCTCCAAGCAATCAAACAAATTACCCCAATATGGATATCCAAAACTTGTATGAACAGCAACAAGAATAACCTCAGGATAGGGATTAAGCAATTAAGAAAACCTGCTCACCAACACTTCCAAAATCTCCCAAGATAGCCAACAAAGTGCACCTCAGGATAAGTACATAAACAACTAACAAACCTGCTCACAAATGCTTGTTCAAGTAAAACAAGACCGCTAACGGGGTAAATCCATGATAGGGGCTCGGGTAAGTAATAAAAGTGATTCAAAAATAGTTTCTCAAGTGATACAAAAGGCACATCCAAGTATCCAGCTCGAAACAAGTGCACGGGCTACAATTAAAGCAATTCAAGGATAGATTCTCGAGCGATACAGAACAATCCTCTCAAATATTCAGCTCAAAAAAATGCATGGGGCTGTAGTTAACAATTTTCGACACAATAGAAATTATATTATAGGTCAAATCATTTACGTATATACCACTTAATCCTTAAATGTTTAAATGTTTAGTTTCTAGCTTTGTCATTCAATGAAGCTTAGAAGTTAAATAGTAAAAGTGAAGGAATTAAGTGGTATGTATGTGTCATACTTTAGGTGTCATAAATGTAAAAGTACAAGGACGGGTTGGTAGAAATGTAAACAAATAAGCATTGGATGGTAGGTATGCAAATATAAGAGCTTATTTGTTAGACACATAAATACGAAAAGATTACGTGGTATGGATGTAAATCAGCTTATGTGTGCATACACCTGATACAAATTGCAAATCTTCAAATAATGTTCCAACCCTCCATGGAATTTTCATTTCCCACAGAGGTGAAGCAGGCTTCCTAAATTTCCTTTCCCAACAAAAGTTGAAATAAATCAGCAAATTGCTGAAGGCATTAAAGTACTCGTAGTTGCATGATTAAGACCCCACAATTCCTCATAGAAAACAAGTACTCCTCATTCTCCACAATTAAAATAAAACTGTCAGATTTTTCCTTTTTTTTAAGAATGAGAGTGCATAAACTTAAGACTTTCACCAACCCATTATATCAAGATTTTCAGTTTCAGCTTTCCAAACATTACAGCCTTCAAAATGTATGAAATGTGCATAAATTTTCATGCAATTTAAATCGTATATGAATAACCGAAATATTTCACCCAAGAAAGAGTCCATTCAAAAATATAAATTCATATATCATGAGATTCGCATAGGAACAGGGTATGCATAAGAGATTATCAGCTCAGCTGACTTAAAAGAAAGAACAGGGGAATAGGCTACCGAGCTCCAAGAAGAAGCAAACACCAACCCAATGGGAATTTCGACAACACCTCTCCCTCTCCAAGAATTTCGGCCAACCCCTAAACTCCCCCAAATGGGTTTTTTTATAGGCAAGGAGGGAGAGAAAAATGCCTTACCTACCACGGTGAGATGGCCGAATGAGGTATCGGGAGAGGAAAGATCGCATTTAGTGAGAAGGAAATGCGACACAGGGGATAGGAAGGGTTGGACAGGGGGCAACTCGCAACTGGCGAGCCGCTCGGTCGAGCGGTTCTCGAGAGGGCGAGCCGCGAGTGGGAGAAGAGGAGGGCGGGCCTGTTCACGAACAACAGAGGAGACGCAGGAACTAGGGCTTCGCTCGGGCGGCCTCGGGTGCGACCGATTGAGGGAGCTAGGGCACGACTGGGGGCGGCGGGTGAGGCAGGCTGCGGTCCAATCGGGGAGGGAGGCTAGCGCGGTTCAAGTGAAATAAGGTTTAAAATAAGGATTTCTTTTTATTATTATTATTATTATTTTGTTTAATATTTTAAAATTCTCGATTTGTGCATTTTCGCTCGTGCATAAAATCATAGCAAACTAAATGTCCTTTCTAAATAATTTCAACGTTCTGGACGCGCTGGCGCGGTCCGTTTCACCATCTGAGGTCGTTTTGATGATTTCATTGATTTGCGTGCAATTTACATGTGTGCGGAATTATGGCAATATAGATGTCCTCTTTAGCTAAAATTGACGTCACAACCATGCCGACACAGTTCATTTTGTCATCGGGAGTTGTCTAGACAAGTTCACATTTTTCACCCTGTTTAAGTTCAATTTTAGTCCGACTTTGCGCCTTGCGCAACTTGGTGAATTTTGTGTGTTTTGTGTGTGCTGATAGAGTCTTAAAGGAGTTTCCCTAGGGCTTGAGATTCTATTGGGAACTTCTCTTTGATTTCCCATATGTTGGTCCTTAACCACTCGACCAAAAGATGATGGTTTGAGACCACCCAAGCGAGACGCCACAAGAGAATCAGGATGTGGTTCGAATTTCTAAAAATGGTGGGTCCCAGATCTAGTCCTCTAAGATAGTCGATAGGAAACCTTAGAGCTAAATCCTATGATCTAAGGAGGAGAGAAATGACCTCAAAATGAGGTCAACACACAAACGCAAACATCAAATTTTAGCTGTTAGATATGTAAATATGTCAGAATTATGTGGTATGAATGTAAATTTTCCTTCTGAATAAGTTTTTTTGTAAATAAATAACACTAATCACCACAATTCTCATATATTTACATATCTAGCACCCAAACTTTTATATCTACATGCATAACACTCAATTCTTGAACTTTACATCAGGAAAGTGAAATACACGTTTCTATGCATAGGTTTATAAAACCAAAATATGATAAATGTAAATATCAAAACCTTAGCTGTTAGATATGAAAATATATAATAATTATGTGGTATGTATTTATTGACCCCACATACATACCCCACTGTTCTTATATATTACATATCTAATACCCAAACTTTCATATTTGCATGCATATTACTCAAATCTTGAACATTACATTAAAAAAATACCACAATTATTAACTTCTTAAAAATGAATTACACATTTATATGTGTAGGTTTATAACACCAAAATATTATAAATATAAATATCAAAATTTAGTTGTTAGATATGTAAATACATAAGAATTATGTGGGATGTATAATTTTCCTTTTTTTAATAAGCTTATTGTAAATAAATAACATTAATCGCCACAATTGTTATATATTTACATATCTAACGCTTAAACTTTCATATTTACCTTGAACATTACAAAGAAAGTGAAATAGGTTTATAAAACCAAAACATGATAATTGTAAATATCAAACTTTAGCTGTTAGATATGTAAATACATAATCTTTACATAGATATCAAACCCTTTTTTAAAAAAAAAAATTGTAAATAAATTCACTAATAACCACAATTCTTATACTCAAATCTTGAACTTTACATAAAGAAAGTGAAATACACATTTCTATGCATGGGTTTATAAAACAAAAATATGATAAAAGTGTATATAGCAAACTTTAGCTGTTAGATATGTAGATACATAAGAATTATGTGGTATGTATGTTGACCCCACCTGCCTACCCCACAGTTCTTATATTTTTACATATCTAACACCTACACTTTCATTTTTTACATGCATAGTACTCAAACTTGAACATTACGTAAAAAATATTACAATTATTTACTTTTAAAAGTGAAGTACACATTTCTTTGCATAGGTTTATAACACCAAAATATTATAAATGTAAATATCAAATTTTAGCTGTAAATACGTAAGAATGTAGTGTGTGAAAGAATGATGTGGCATGTATGTAAACTTTTTTTTTTTTATTAAGTGTTTTGAAAATAAATAACACTAATCATCACAATTATTAAATATTTACATATTTAACACCTAAGCATTTATATTTACATGCATGATACTCAAATCTTGAACATCGCAAAGAAAGTGAAATACACATTTTCTATACATAGGTTTATAAAAACAAAATATGATCAATGTAAATATAAAACTTTAGCTGTTAGATATGTAAATACATAAGAATTATGTGGTATGTATTTAAATTTTCCCTTTTTCTTAATAAGTTTTTTGTAGATAAAAAACACCAACACCACCATCTCTAACAATAGCCATCGCTTCATTTATACCAGGAGCTTCTAAAGATGCATTTGGTCCTTCCATAAGGGGCTAATTTTCTTTTTCTGCAGTGTGAGAAATAACGCCCAACATGTCTTTTTTTATAGCATCTCTCATATGTGACTTCATTATCATGCCACATATTTTTTATTGCTGATTTTCATTCTTGTGCATTTGTTTTTTCATTTTTTCGTGCTTGTAGTTAAACTGGATCTTGTTAGTGGACAATTGGACAAAACTTGTATTGGGAACTTCAGCTAATTGTGTTCTTATTTGATGATGCTCTGTTGGCAATCAAATATTATGAAGATGCAGATCTAGCTTGGCGCATTTTATTATCTTGCTGTTTTATCACATTGTTTATATTATAATATTTGGTGTATTTTTTATAATATTATTTCTACTGTTGTTAAGTTTTACATTAATATACTGCATTTATCAATATTTAGACTAATTTAAACCATATTTTGTCAATATAATGGGAAGTATGTGATCAATTATTTACTAATTTCCTTGCTGTTAATAATTTATTTTTAGGATTAATGACAAGTTTTTGCTCACTTGGACTGTTTTTTTTAACTTATTTATATCCTCAAGTCAGTTGAGAAAAACAATTTTCCTACTTGCCTCAGCATATTCTTCAGGCCAAGTTTGCCCGGACAATTGGTTTTGGTTATGATAACCTTTTAATAGAGGCGAAAAATAGGTATATAACCTCATGTGCCGTCTTTCAGGGGTGGTCTTTTATCTTCTCGCATTACTTATTTCCACCCCGTGTTTTATGTTTTGTGTCTATATCTTGGCTTGGACGTTAAATTGAACAGTAATATTATATGCTATTAAGGTTCTAGTATATGTACTCCTTCACTTTTGTGCTTGCACTGGTGTTAATATTTTTTTCCCCTCTAGTACTTCAGAGCAATGCTTCAAGCCTTTTGAGTAATATATATTTGTTGTGTTCCTGCTAATGTATTTTTCTCCTTAAATATTACCCCTATATGTAATGCCAAAATTGTGCCAGATTCATGTATGCATGACTTGTAACCTAACCTTTTGGGTTTCAGAACATATTCTTAGAAAGTTCACGATAACCATAAATTTTTGGAAGGTCTTGATTAGCTTTCCATGAATATTGTTCTAGTTACTTATTTTTGTTGAGTTATTTCGGAGAACATCCTATTTATGAAAATTATATTGGGGCAGTTTACATGACTTCTCAGTGCAAAGGCTAATGGTTGATTTTGAAAGTCTTTGTGATCACTATTGTTTTCATTGTTTATCTGATAGCAGATACGCATACTCAGAGGAGATGGGTGATGATTTCGATGAGGAAGGAATTTCGCTCACCAGCGGTGCCAAGGTAGTTGGGGATATGGCGAACAAGCTTGAAAGGAAGGACAAAAAAGCTTCCGAACATGTTTTTGGATTGGGAGATGAACATGAAGAAGACAAAAGAGAATGATAAGTGCTTTTCATGGATAGCATATTAATTTTTGTTATTTCATCCTGGTATATTTTCCTCTGATTTCCTTTTATTATTTCTTGGCTAAGGATCGGTTTGATATTAATATTTTTTTGTGTAGTTTCTGTCATCCATTCGCATTTGAAATTTCTGTCTTTCCATGAGCAAAAGCCTACTGAGGCAAGGGATACCAATGTACAGCAACGTGCATGATTGAGCTGACTTAGAAGAATTGGCATTGGGCTTCATTTTTGTATACAATGGCTGCCAGGTGTAAAATAGAGACATCTTAAAAGAAGTGTAGTTATTAAAACTAGAAGTTTTCAATGAACTTCTCATGTTCGTTGTTGTTTGATGAGTAATAAGCATCATACACAAGCAGTCTAGGCTTTCTCTGTCTTTCTTATTGCTAAACCTTGTTCAGCTTATGGATTAGGCAACATGGCATCTTTTTTTAGCAGTGTGTTTATTTCTTATAATTAAGTGGATTGCATCTCATAATTGTAAGTGGCTGTCCTATATTTTTTCTTGGCTGTCAATCTCAAGTACCTTGTATATTATTAAAAATGGGAAGACCATTTGTATATTCCAAGCTTCAAGAGTTTGCTATAAAAGGAACAATGGTCTGCATTATTTTGGTTTGTTGCTCATCACAAATATTTGCGCTAAAAAAATGATGTGATATTTCGATCGCATGCATGGCATATTGATGGGAAATATAATGCGTATGTAGGAGTGCTAGTCTTAGGAGTTTTGGACAGGCTTATGATGTGGATGAGTGAATCATTTAGAAAAAAATTTGCCTTCAAAAAAGCCATTCATGTTTGTCAGTCACTTTAATGTTAGTGTTCGGTCATATTGATAATGATTGGGATGGACATGTGGACGAGATAGATTGTATTGAATTTTCTTGTGATCTTTGGATTTGTATTCTTAAGTTTATTATCTTATGTTGACTCACTTATAACTTAGTAGATTCTTGGTAGACTCCCAACCAATAAATTGGTCTATTATGCATATCTAATAAATCCTAGGTGGTTTCCTAGTATCTACATTGACTCGAGCACACGTAATAGGGGTTAGGTTACTGTTGGGCTCTCTTTTGGATCCTACGAGGACTCAAAGTGTGCAATAGATCATTAATTATATGGTTAGCCTGGCCTTATCCTAATTTATTTCATCCATTAAAGACTATTCAGTACATAAGTTGACTTCAATTGATCTTGGAGCTTCCTTTAATTTAGACCATGAGCCTGACAGCAAACTAGCCTAGACTAAATCTAGCTCTGACTAAATCCATTTTGATCCTAGGATTGGTAATAATCGAAAGATCCATTTGATCCTGATTATTCAATTGATTTAATCAACCCTTAATTGAACTTGATTAAATTTTGAATTCACTTGTCTTGCATCCTTGGCTCAATGCCAAACCTACCTAGCTTGATCATATCCCATTTGACATAGAATTGGACTAGCCTCGGTGCATCCTCACCCAAAACAAGAGCCAAGCAGGCTCAATTCATGCAAACTATCAGCAATTGAATCTTCCAATAGCTCCTCATTGGTCCTTCCCAACTCTGGCCCAACTTTCTTTAGCCTTTGCTGTGGCTAATAATGATTCTCAGTCAGTTCATATTATTACTTCATGGCATTCACTACCTTACCATAAAAGAAGATTAAAGTGAGTTCCTTAACTCAAAAGTCAAAAGTCAAAAGTCAAAAGTCAAAATTCTCTCTCTCTCTCATCATTTATTTCCTGATCTAAATTTCGTAGATCTAAATTTCATTATGGATTTAGGATCTACTATAGCAATTAAAGTATAACTATTAATTTGAAAGTTGTAATAAATTGGGGTTATCCATATCGAAGTGTGGTCCCATTCTATATGATGATGCGGTGCATCATTTATTTCCTGATTATTGTAGTGCTAAATTTCGTAGATCTAAATTTCATTATGGATTTAGGATCTACTATAGCAATTAAAGTATAACTATTAATTTGAAAGTTGTAATAAATTGGGGTTATCCATATCGAAGTGTGGTCCCATTCTATATGATGATGCGGTGCTGAACTACAACTTCCTTGTCTGAAAATGACCCGAACACTAACATAATATTTATAGTGGTGGATTGGAAGACCCTTCACGGATTAAGAGTTCGTTTCAACAATCTATGGATTAAAAAAACGCTCGCGAATTAATTCCTGCATGCAAAATGCAAATATTAGTTCAAATTTGTGTCATGAACTCAATAAATCCCATCATGTCATCTCAAATCAAATCAATCATCATAAAAAGACAAAAAGGCCAAATCAAAACTAAATCAAATTAACATCATTTTTGGCCTTGTTAGCAAACGTCAAAACCTAAAATCAATAGAAAAATGCTGCTTAAGCCTTATGCGAGGAAACATCTAGTTTTGCCATTTTCCTTCATTTGGCTAATCCTGAGATAAACAGTCCCAAACTTCACAAAATGCCTCGTGTGCCTTCTAATTCCAAGAAAATCCACAACTCAAATAAAGAAAAGAAAAAAAATTCAATTTTCAATTAAATTCATTGACATATGCTGCAACTTTAAAATCAGCAAAAAATATTTGGAGCTCCCAAAAATTATCCAGAAAAGCTTTGGCTTATTGTTTGGCCAGCTCCTTTTTAATGAGACACATCATTTTAACTAGCACTGTCCACTAAAATCTGAAAGATGTCCGGATTTTATTTTGGGGAGGGAAGCATTACTCTCCATTTATTATCCTCAGAGAACGCATATTATAGCTTCATTGTTAAAGATGAACAATCAAATGTGTACTCACCAAAAAAATAATTCCTAATAATTAATTTTCTGTAATTTTTTATTAAGAAAACATGCTCATTTATCATACAAATGAATACAAACAATTATCATAACTACTAAGATTAAACCCTGCCTATGTTCTAAAAACTAAGTTCTGTCATTATATATGTATATATATGTCTTCTATCTTCATAACTTTGAATTTCTTCCTTCCTCTCCAAATCTCCTCCCTGCAACTTCTCATTCAAAGTTCTATACTATCTGTCCTGTTCAATTCTATGGCCATCACCCGGGCTAAGATTTTCAAAGAGTAGATAACGAGCTGAAGAATAGCCCATAAGTCTGTGCAACTGCGAACCACTACCTTTTCTACCACTTTCCTCTTCTTCCACAATGCCATCATATCTTCCAAGTTGCCGAGAGGGCTCAGCCTCATAAGAATAACTCTTACCAAAAGAAACCCCATATTCTTCAGAATACGAAACCGGATCGCCTCCTGCTAACTCATTACTAGCTCCAACTCTGATCTCATTAACTAAACCAGATACATTGTTCTCGCTTTCGCTGGGTGGATGCTGAGCTTCTGCAGGAGTCCGCTGTATCGAAAGAGCTCTCGATCTGTAGAAGTACCTTAGAACTTCATAACAAGAACCACAGCGAAGCTTATGAACTCTCTTAGTTGACACTAGAAAATCTGCAGGAAGTTGTAAGAGCTTGTAACATTTGTAGCAAATCACAAATGGCGCGCCACCGGAGACTGGTCGGCAATGCCGCTTCACTGCCTGCTGTTTCTTTTTATCATTGGACTGTGGGTTTTGTGGCTCATGGTGAAGAGAAGGACAGCATTTCATGTGAAGAGGACGAATTGTGGTCCTTTCAGGCAGATTGCAGCATGCATTGTGATGGCAAGGCTTGCTGTGTTCGTTACGATTGCAAATGTCGCCGTAGTGGGTATTCGAGCAGGATGATTTGGGTTGTTTTGAGAGAGAAATAAGTGATGAGGATCGATACTGTTGTGGTTGAATTTTTTCTTCAAATTGTGCAGTGAGGCCGTGCTGAGAATCATCTTTGTCAACAGCAGTTCGATGGAAGTATTCAAGGAGTTCACTTTTCAGTTCATCAACCTTTTTAATGATTTTTACTTTGTCATCTTTTTCAGAGTATCTGAATTTGACAAACTGTTTGGCATGATCTTTTGATTTAGAAATTGATGGTGAGTCATTTTCTGATTCCATCCAGTTGCGCGCAGATTGAAAATCTTCAGAGATGAATGAGAAGTCTTGCTCTCTTGCATGAACTCCATTTCTGGGTGTGACTTGACCACTGATAACAGAGGATGTTCTTCTCCCAAATGTTCTTCTGGATAAATTGAGATACTTCTGAGGAATTTGTTTTCTTCGCTCTGCATCAATGGAAGAGAAGCTGCTATCATAAGCATGAGAGTTCTTTCTCAATAAAAAGCTTGTATCTTTTCTATAGTTTCCATTTATTTTATTATCCTTGGAGGAAGTATCATACTCGAGAGATTCTGAAGATTCCTCCAGTTTATCATTTGAGTTCATGCTGTTATTTGCTGCAGGAATTTCCAGATCTGAAGATACCTTCAGCTCTTTAATCAAATTATTCTTAGTTTTACTTGGGATGCCTGTTTCCGTCTTGTTCTCTTTCTCCAAAGTTGTCCCCTTTATCCCATTTTTAACATAAACTGGAGATTCCAACTTCTCTTTCAAATTTGCACCATTCAAATCAGCCACATGAGTGTTCATTGCATTTCCAGAGAATTCTTCAACATTCCTTTCACCACTAGACACGTGATCTTTATCTCCAATATGATCTGAAGGAGTTCGCTTTTCAAAATTCTCTTTTTGATTGACTTGAGAACTGCTATCTGAAATGTTCTTCGAGCTGCCGGCGGCTGATGCTGAACTCAAAAGTTCTCCACTGCTTGGATGCACTCCGGCTACATTAGAAGAGGGCATTAATAAGCATATGAACAAATCAAAAAACAAGAAGAAACAATGAAGTGATTGTGAAATAACATACATAGAAGAGTGGCACCACATCCACCACATTTATATACAGTAATCCCTGGAGGTTCTTTTAAAACCTCAAAACATTTTGCGCATCGAACAAAACCCAGCTTTGGGGCAGTGCTCTCCATCAAACTTCGCAGACAAAATCTGATGAGCAAACGTATTCGATTCACTGCCTCAATTCATCTTCCCTCATCCAGCTGAGGGAATGAACTCCCAACTAAGTTGTATAACACACACTATACATGTTCTCTGCATCAGAAAATTCATGGATATATATCAGTAAAACTGCAGCAGAAAAGCATCTTTTTTCTCCATGCCAAGTAGACTGTAGTGGTAAAACAATTCTTACAAGGAACAACAAAAACAACTCAAATTGCAGGTTCGATGATGACTATTTTGATTTTCCAAAAGAAAAAAAAAAGGCATCATTGGAGAGAGAGGATTGAGCACGAATTTAAGGTGTTTTTTACACTTTTACTGGGAGCAAAAAAGCAGCGAATCTTCATAAGAAATTCAAATATCAAGCCAAACCTTAAATTCCTAAAAGCTGCAACTGTTGCCATGTAAATTCAGCACTTAAAAAACCGATTTCAGTAAGTTTGTAGAAGAGCAATCACTAACTTGTGCAATAGTTCCTCTTCGTCATGCAAGCAAACATAAAAAACTCAGAAACACACACCAGATAGAATAATAGAAGAAATCAAACGCTTTGATTTTTCTCCTAACAGTATAAAATTCGATAAAAAGGCCAAATTTTGAATCAGAAAAGGGATAATGTTAATCACATACGGACAACTGAACTAAAATGGGCCATAAAACAGCCGACGATTTAACAATTTCTTCCACGCTGAAACTCCTAAATTCCAAATCAATCTTCTTCAGGTCTCTTATGAACTCTTAAAACTCAAAACAATATAAAGAAAGCTCGTCAAAACCTAATGATCACATACCAAAAAAAAAAAAACAGAACAAAAACAAAAAAAAACCCCTCGATTTCTAACGACCCCTCAATTTCTAACGATTAAACATTGAATCTAAGAAAAATCCCAAGCTTACCTTTACCTCACAAATCACAACCCTAAGCTCCCTCTAACCCCCTTTCCTCTAGTTCTCAGCTGAAGCATCGGCGTAGAAGAAAGGAGACGACGAAGTGACGCGAGTAGAATCAGGGAATGAGAACATTTTGAAAGGAAAAAGAACAAAAAAAGCCGACTTTTACTCGGTCTTCCTCGCCGGGTCAATGGATCTGATCGCTGATTATAGTCCGTTGATGCTCCCATCTGTAATCTGGCTTCTGTTTTAGATATAGAAAGAGGAGTACAGAGCATGAGTGTCCGTCGGCCCACACACCGTGTTTTTTCGTCTTGAATCCATTTAATGAAAATTTGGTTTCAGCGCGAATCTTAAAGCAAATCTGTCGGCCTTTGTTACGTTGTTTGCTTTAGCATTTAGTTCCGTGTAACGGCTTTTTTCGGCCATCCGTTTCGTGTAACGCGGATTCGCGGACGACGAGGTTCACACGTGTCATCCCGTTGTCATGTATCATGTCACATTGGTCAACCTTCGGAAGGAAGCTTTTGGCGACACAATGAGGTGGTGATGATTAATCTAGAGAAATTTTATTTTTTATTTCTTTTTCGGAAATTTGGCTCACATTTAACTTTTATTAAAAGAATTAAAATAAAATTACAATTAATGTTCATAAATAAATAAAAATTTTAAATAAAAACACAACATAATGAGCAGCAACTTGAATAGTAATAAGAAAGAATCTCTTCAAAAATTTTGCAACTAATGAATTTAGAATAAAGGAAAAGTTGTGTCATATTGCGATCTGAAGGGAATGAGTCGTCATACGAAATAGAAGTTCTCAAAATCTTTGAAGAATACTGACATTCAAAAAGGAGATGAGAATGAGTTTCATTCAAACTTCCACAAAAAGTGCATAGAAGATCAACCATCTAATTCCTTAAGCCCTTCCTGTATGATTTTCTAACATAATGAAGCAAATTTAAAGAGTGACCATTGAACCATACAAAACCGCTCCAAGAAATTTTCCTTGATTTTCAAATGGAAACTCATAAGAATTTATGAGAATATTTATTTTTACCCAACCAATGACAACTAAAATCAACAATATTAATTTGAATAACAAAAAAAAATAGAAGCAAAAAAATGACACACGATACATTAAATCCAATTTTTTATTTAGAATACTGTCTGAAACTTTACTTTTCAACTTCACACCAAGTTGATTAGTGTAGTGAGCCCCAAGGTTCTCAACAATATAAATATTACTAATTGAAAGACTAAAAAATGAAAGAAATATGACTTTTATAAGTAACCTGAAAAATCAATCATCTCTTTAATTTAACAGCAATATTCATAATACTTCTCTACAAGGGAGAAAAATTGTGTTTAAACTTTGCCAAGGAAAAAAAATAATGAAAGCAATACCATTTAGCCCTTTTGGTGCAACTTATCAACAACAGCATGTTTCGCCACCATCGAATTGAGTATTTGGTTACAACAGCGTAACAACATATCTTATGTCGCTCCCGTAAACACATGTTGTGTGTAACACCCCGCGGTTTATGTTTTCTTCGTATTATTTCCCCTCCCTATCAATGCATCTCTACCTTAACTCTCTCACCTCTCGTCCGAGCTCCTTCAAGTCTCAGTCTCTCTTGCTTCTTTGCCTCTCTTGTGCAGCCTCTCTTGCCTCTTTGTTGCC
Source organism: Phalaenopsis equestris (assembly GCF_001263595.1). Lineage (NCBI taxonomy): Eukaryota > Viridiplantae > Streptophyta > Magnoliopsida > Asparagales > Orchidaceae > Phalaenopsis > Phalaenopsis equestris. Next base: position 2,094,911 of record NW_018164497.1, read on the forward strand.
TCTCCTCGACTCTCTGTCCTAAGGCCGTTGCCTCTCCCTTATCTGTACTATAAGAAGTGATCAACCCCCTCTCTCTCCCACGTTATATTTTCTCATTTTTCTTTAAAATTTGAGTTTGATTTGAAATGTGTGACTTTCTTTGGGAAAATTGTGCCTCGTGAATATCAATATCTAGTAACACAAAAATAGATTTTTGGATTTTGGTTTTCTTTTCCTTTTTCTTGCACTTTGTGAGTTTTTCTCTATTTGGACTATGCTTTGCATTTTCATTCTTCATTTTGGGAATTTACATACCTAACATATGAAGTATTTATGATTTTTCTCTGCCTTTGCTATGTCCAGTTGTTATTATTTTCCAATGTGAATATTGGTTGGGATTTTATCAAGCATTTTGATATTTGTGGGAGACCTGACTCGGAGAGACTTAGATTTTATCAAGTATTTTGATGTGGATATTATCTTGAGCTAAAATTGAATTTGTAAAAATTGATGTATTGGGTGTTTTGTATGTTTTGAATATGTACGAGTGGTTTTATGGTAAATCCTCTCTTTGTAGTGATAATTTAAAAAAAAAAGGCAGAGAATTTTTAAAAATGCAATGAGAACTTTGATAATTGAATATGAATTAGTATTTTATGGTGGTGGTGATGTTGGTAGTGGTGGTGTTGGGGTTTTTTTGTGGTGGTGGTGTTGGTGGTTAGTTTTTTAGAGAAATGGTTATGGTGGTGTGGTGGTGATATTGGTGGCGGCGGTGTTGGTGGTGATGTTGGTGGTGGCAGTGTTGGTGGTGGTAGTGTTAGTTGTGGTGATGTTAGCTTTGGTGATGATTTTTTGGTGAAATAGTGGTGGTGTTGGTGGTTATTTTGGTTGTGGCGGTGTTGGCAGTGTTTATTTGGTGACAAGATGGTGATGGTGTTGGTGGTGCTTTTTTGGTGACATGATGGTGTGGTGGTGGTAGGTTGTTGGTGCTAATTTTTTGGTGACACGATGGTGGTGGTGTTAGTGTTGGTGTTGGTGATGGCTTTTTTTGTGAAATGGTGGTGGTGGTTTTGTGGTGATGTTTCTTTTCATTTTCCTTTTCCAGTTATTGTATTTTAGATGACACTTTTTGTTTTCTTTGGAAAATGTTTATGTTGATTGGTTCTTTTCATGCTAGCATTGTCGTGATTAAAGCAAAAGAAATTGATTCGTTTGTCATGTGGGATAAAGACGTCAAACTAATATTTTGCGACCTTTGCCTTAATGAGGTGGAATTGAAAAATAGATCAACAAAATATTTTAATAAGGAGGCCTGAAAAACTATTTTAAGAAAGTTTAAGGGAAACTTAAGAAGGGAATACAATATGATGCAATTAAAAAACAAGTGGGATCAATTAAAAAAAAATTAAAAATTTTAGAAAGAATTAAAGCGAGGATCCACGGGCTTAGGTTGTGATGCAATAAAGAATGGTAGGCCAGGAGTTTTGATGTAAAAATTTATGAAATGTTTGGATTTTGGTCACAACAATAGCTCTTCACAACTATATTTGACAAGATCTTTCACGTAGAGACATTGATTTCAATATAACAAATGAAGATTATTTCCATGTTCCTGCTCAAGCATATGAATATCGCCCAGGATAATTTATATCACAGGTTAAGAGTGATTTTCCTGAGACTTATACTCATAATGGGGAAGGTGCAAAGGGGATGATGGAGTTGAGAGAGCAAATTATAGATGTCATCGTTAGTGGGTAAAAGTATGTTGTATGCTTCTTTATTATTGTTTTATGTACAATTTGTTGTGATAACACTTATTATTTATTGTAATGGCAGTTTTTGAAAAGATGTACTTTTTTAATCGCATTTTGGTGGAACTTTTATTTATAATTACTTTGCATGTATTTTTTCTCATGTGGATGGCCTGCGAGGCAACCATGGGTATAATATTTAGTGTAAGTAGTTATTGCAAGTTTAATTTTTTTGACTTGGAGGTCTATGATGAGATATTTGATATTATGAGTTCTTATGAATGGCTTTTATGTTTTTATTGGTTCTTGATGCATATGAAATCACTATAAGGGCAGCTAAGTGATGTATGGAGAAATTAGCTAGTATTTTATTTATTTTATACATCTTTAGGAATGAAATTGTACTATAAAAAAGATATTTTCTTATTTATCTTGCAGATACAACAAGTGATTGAAGTGAAGAAAGCAAATAAGGACATGAAGCCAAAAGGTGCAAATTGGCTACTAGGCGCCAGACCCTTGGGCGCCTAGGTGTCAGACCCTACTTCGCCAACCTGAGCGGCTAGCGCCTAGTGGGCGCCAATGTGTCGGACCGTTGGGAGCATAGGCATTTATCCCTTCTTCAGCAGATAAAGAGCATGGAACCTAGGCATCAGCCCCTGAAACCTACAGTTGCTACAATTTGGAACTTCAGACGTAGGGGATCGTGTTGGGGATCTTGTCGGGCTACAGAGGAGTCGTTGAAGCCAAGTCAAGGAGCTTATAAAAAGCAGTGCATTGTAGACTTGGATGGATTGGAGGCCGATCAAACCAAAGTGGGTTTTATGATGGCTGATCAAACCAAAGTGGGTTTTGTGATCGACCTTGGTCGCCAATTGATACACCTAAAATATATAGAGTTTTTAGACACATTTTTATACCTATTTTTTATATATTTCGCTTTAATGGAAGTTATTTGTGTGTTTTTCTTTCAGGTATAAGTAAAAAAAGTGAAAAATGCTAAAATGAGTGAAAAATGGTCAAATTTGGAGCAAAAAAGTGAAAATTGTGCTAAAGTGTTTTGACGCCTAAGTGTCAAGCACCGGTGAAACAAAGAAGGTCGCACCTAAGCACCAGAGGCCCCGCGCTTAAGCGTCAGATGCATTTATTTGGAGGTTTACTTCATTTTGCCAAATTTTGAAGGGATATTTGAGGCACATATTAGCTAAAGAGGGTGGTTATGACCACTAGAAACGAAATTATGATTAAAGGCCTTGTGAAAGGAGGCATCCTTTAGAGAATACATCGAGTTGGGACACATTTTTAAGAGTTATAAAGACACCTCTTGGAGATTTATAAAAGAAGGAAATTGAGACTTCTTAAAGTGTGCTTGAAAGTTCTGAAAAGTGTTGGAAAGGGGGAGTTTTTGAGAGAGTTTTGGAGAGATTTTCAAGCACCACAAATTTACTTTATCCTTTTTGTTTTTAGTTTTATTGTGAGAGTCAAGAGTGTTGTAAAAGAGAAGTGATTCAAAGGAATTTTAAGAGTTTGGTGGAAGATTTGAGATATGTTTTTATCTTTGTTTTTAATCGAGATTTCTTGTTAATTTGACAATGATTTATACTTTTAAACTAAAGTGTGGTTTTGTTTTCTCTATTGATTTTGAGTAGTTTTCTTTATTTTTCTTCTTAAAATGATATGTAATTAAAGTTTGGATGGAAGTTGTGGAGAGTATTGATCTTTAATGTTGGAAGAAGTTGTCATGATTTAAATTCATATACTTCATTTACTTCTTGATTTGGCCTATCCAGATGTTAAAATTTGTTGTGAGAACATGTAAGAACCGGACTGGTATTATCTCAGTAAAAAATTGGAAAGAATCACATGAGGTTGTATGAATGAGAATGTAATTCATATGATTTAGTGCAAATAAATATGGAAATAAACTTTGAAAGGTGTAGAGTTAGAGAACTTTAATGTGACAAATTAAAGACTTCAACTTGGTTTATTATTTTAGGTTCTGATACGAGAACTTCAACTTGGTTTATTATATTAGGTTCTGATACGAAATGTTAGCCCCCAGGTGGAGGGAATCAAGGGAACTCTAGAGTGAAAGCTGATATCTTCCCTGCCTAGTTGGTCTTTAGAATTATTCAAATTTTAAATTAGTCAATGTTTTTTATAACATCTCTAGTAAGGTAAATAATATTATTGTTCCTATTTGACACAACTCAATTTGCATATTTGCACAACAGAATTCCTATACTTATTACTGATCATGATAAGGAGAAAGATATTTTCATATCAAGTGTTTTTCTTTTACATAAACTCAAGTTATCTTTAAAAGTTTTACTGTTTTGTCAAAATATCAAAAATACCAAAAAGCATTGAATTTTACTTAGTGAGAAAATGTCTATAATTTAAGTAATTGTCTTTTTTAAAAATAGAAAGTTTGTGCATATTGCATATTTTTCTGTTTGTTTGATATTCAGGTCTTAATCAAAAAGTCTTATATTACTTGATAACGATATGTATACTTGCTTAGTATCTCAATATATATAAATTAAAAAGTTAAATTCTTATTTTCTCCGGGATTAAGTTTTTGGTTTTGTTGTAAAGTAAGATATCATAAGTGAAAAAGATCATCAAAGTCATTGTTATACTATTACATATAGACAGTAACGAGATCACCAATCAAACCAAAATGGGTGATCGATCAGACCTTCGTGACCAATTAAACCTCAGTGTGGTTTTGTGATCCGCCTTAGTGGTCTATTGAACCAAAGTGTATTTTTGTGAATGCCCTTAGTGACAGATTGAATCAAAGTGGGTGGTTGACCAGACTTTTTTGTTCGATCAAACCTAAGTGTGGTTTTGTGTTCAACCTTAGTAGTCGTTCGAACCAAAGTGGTTGGTTTTACCAATTGAACCTTTTTTGTCTATCGAACCAAAGTGGGCGGTTGATTGGACCTTTCTGGCTAATTGAACCAAATTGTGGATTCGTGATCTACCTTGGTGGCCAATCGAACCAAAGTGGTTGGTTTTCTTGATCGAACATTCTTGGTCGATCGAACCAAAGTGATCGGTTTTATCTATCGTACCTTCGTAGTTGATCAAACCAAAGTGCTTAGTTTTATGCAAAGTGTCATATGAGACAAGCAAGAAATGCAAACAATACATGCAAGAGATATGTCATGCAATTGAGGTTGCTTAATTGATCCCTTAGGTTGGCTGGGACGACCGATCAGGTGCTATAGCTAAGAGGGGTTGGTTGAGTCAGAGTGACCGACCAAACCAAGGTGATAGGTTGATCAAGCCTTGGTGGTCGACCAAATCAATTCAATCGATTGATCGAGTGGTGGTGGTCGATTAAACCAAAGTGGACAGTTGATCATGCTTTTGTGAACGATCAAACTAAATTGGGTGGTTGATCGGTCCTTCGTGACTGATCAAACTTAATTTGATTTGTCGATCAAGTTGGGGCAGTCAATCACACCAAAGTGGACAGTTGATCGGACCTTCATGGCCGATTAAACCAAATTAATATGTCGATCAAGCTGGGGTGGTCGATCGTACCGAAGTGAATGGTTGAGCGGACCTTCATGGTTGATCAAACCTTACTGAATGGTTGATCATACCTTGTTATCCGATCAAAGCAATTTGATAGATCGAGCCGGGCAGACAATCAAATTGAGGTGGACAGTTGATTGGACATTTGTGGTTGAACAAACCAATTTGATTGGTTGATTGAGCCGAGACAATCTATCAAACAAAGTGGTTCACAAGATCAAGGTGGCATGAACGACATGAAAGCAATGAACCGAATGTATTTGATAGCAAAATTAAACCCGTCCTAACGTTCCTCACATAGGATCCTAGGCTTTTAATTCAATGAAGAGGTATACCAACGCCTTGTTGCACGAGACAACAAGATGCCCGCCTCCATTTGCTCAAAAAAAAAGTGGAGAGTTTCTCAAGAGGAGAACTCTCCACGAAAGAGAGAACAAATATAAAGGAACTTTGTTGTTTCACTAATATTTTAAGTTTAAATGTCCATCCAAATGAAGTCACTGAGATAAACGATGAGATTAGTATAGCCTCGTCTTGGGATAAGCCTATGGTTAGGGTTGGAAAAACCACACCAAAATTCATAGGAATTCAATGAAACGCCCTTAACCAAAGGGCTTTTTCTCTAGCACACAACTTAAGTCCTTAGATCTCTATCATCCAGTCTAAGGGGCTCAAGGAATAAATTTATGAGAAGTTTTTTTAGGAAGTTTTTACCTTCGTGGCGTTTGTGGATGCATTCTTTTTGCTTTCTCCTTGCTCCTACCTTACTTGGATGAAACTATCCTCTTCCAAAGGAGATGTGAAGCTCTTTTTCCTCCTTCAAGTGGCATAAGGCTCTCCTTTTTCACATGGACATGAAGCTTTTGCTTGAAGAAGCCTCTTCAATACTTGTCTCACACTCTCCTCTAAATCTTAGTGGAGGAAAAAAAGAAAATTTGGAGGAAATTTTGAAGAAAAAGAAGAAGAAAAATGGAAGAAGATGAAGAACACTTCGTCAAGCTCTTCTCCTCTCCAATAAAACTTCTTCTCAGCTCTTTTCAGCCCCCTTAACAAATGAGGCCTCCTTTCTATTCAAATTGCTAGTTTGGATGCAAAGGGAGTAGAGGGGAAGGCCTTTCAATGAGTCTAAGCTCTTTGACCTTAGCTTCTCCCAAAATGAACTCTCCATAAGTCATATGATTGGCTTATATTCATATTTGGTGTCTAAGTGCTTTCATTTTAACATTTTTCCTTTTTTCTCCCTTTTCCAAGCTCAAGTCCTGGCTTTAATGAGTGAAAATGGTCAAAATAATCCCAAAAATCACAATATGGTTGGGTCTAGGTGCGTAAGTTTTGGTTATGGGAGCCCAAACATTGGGTCTGACGCCTAAGCACTAGGGCTTGAGCGCTTACTTTAAGTCTGCTCGGTTTCATGACTTTCGGGGCTATTTCAGGCTCCTACTTTCTAGGGACTAGAGCCTAGGTACCAAGTCTGGTGCTTAAGCATCGGGGGGCTAGTGCCTACTTTTCAGGTTCTATGTTTTGAAAGCTTGGAGGCTGCTCTGGGTGCCTAGGCGCCAAGGGGTTGGCGTCTAAGTGTCGGTTTGACCCGAAAGCTCTAATTTTCATTGAAATTATTCGGCAAAGGTTTTTTGAATTTGTAAGCTATGAGAGACTATGTAACATTGAAATATGATCCTATAACAACAAAAATGAACATTCTTATGGGTCTTTTATCAGAGAACTCAATATCAACGAGCGCCTTAAACCGATGTGCGGGTGCGACACCCTAAAACCTGGTTCTCCCAAATGCTTGTGTGGAATGGTTCTATAGGTTACTGGACCTTCTGAGGATATGTGGGAAAAAAATAAGTTTATCTACATTTTGGTAGACATCGGGGGTACATTGTATCAGACAAAAATGGTCGCCAGGGGCCGAGGATGGTCCAAACGGTCTGAAACTCAATTTTGCGTCTAATTGTCCGTAGGAAGGTTTTCACTAATATTGAAGCTACATGAAGGCAAGTCACTAAAATACAATCCCATAACTTAACAATGAGCGATTTAAGTGTTGATGGATGTTTCAGACCACCGTGAGGATGCGTTGGTCTAAAATCGAGTTTTCCTGAAACGTGCGTTGGAGAGTTTTAGAACTGCCCTTGATCACGAGATGTTCTGAATATATTTGGTATGGTCTCTTCACATCAAAATGGACATTAAACATGTACTGTGTCTGAATTATCATCAACATACAGTGAATTCTCCCGAGTATAGTTGAATAAGTTCCAATCATGATTCCACGCTCTAGATAAGCACCAAGAGGTCCTATCGAATGTCTTGGACTACGGGAGATCGAGCAAGGTCTGGTATCATGCAAGTAGACATCCCGTGCATGTTACATAAAAAATTGTTGCCAAAAATTTCCTTGTTCAAGATCGGCCTCTCCATTCATGCAAGAAGATCCCAATCTTTGATGTTGAAGGGTTCAGAGAAGAATAAACATAGATCTAGGCTTTGACACGATGTTGTTTAGGTGAATAACCTCGGTTCTGCTCTTTCTTTGTGTTGAAATAGTGGTAGCAATATTGAGTAGTATAAAATAGGTCGAGAAATTCATCAATGAAATTTTGCATACCCAAAAATGTTTATCAATGAGTTGCTTGATCATATCAACCTGTGTGGACGAGATTGATAGCAATCCACCAAGAATTTGAAATATATCCTAGGTTGCTAGCCAGAGTGTGGCTTGATGGTGTTAACATGTGTGGACAAGGATGAGTGTAACCCACCAAGGATTTTTTTTATTTATCCTGGGTTGTTAGTTGTAGTCTGGCTCGACGACGTGAACCAATGTGGACATGGTCGAGTATAATATTCCAATAATTTTTTTACACATCTTAGATTGCCGATTATAATTTTGACATTCTATTATACTTCAATAAAAAATCGTAAACATTTTTCTCATTTAATTCATTTCTATTCTAACTATAACACTGTTCAATCCTATGCTTACGTTATGATTTTTGTTTCATAAAATAATAAATTACCCTAAAAAAAAAATAAATTAGTAAAACATCTAGTTAACTTTCCATGAACACGGCCGCTTTCCGCAAATATAAAAAATAAGAGAATTTATGATTTTTAAATTAATTTTTTTAAAAAATTATAAAAATTCAATCATTGTTTAAATTATATTAATTTTCTATCAAATTTTAAATTGGCTGCATACTTGATCAAATTTTTAATTAATTTCCTTCAATTTATTAATATTTAAAACAGCTGTACCAAAAAAATATATATATTTAAAAAAACTAAGACGAATAATCTATAAATATTAAATAATCTGCACACGGTAAGTTCACGGAACTCCACAAGGAATTCGCGTAAAATCCTTTTGCCCCGTACGTTAGAGTAAGTATCATAATGACAAAAATACCCCTACGACAAAATTCTCACACGTGCCATGCACTAGTAAGACAAACTGAAGCGGCTCTTTATCTTTTTCCTTTACGTATTAAATGAGGTCATAAATTACTAATTTAATGAGTTAAACCTTGTAAGAAGCTTCCAGATGATATTCTTCAAGATAAGGAAAAAAATAAAATAAAATAGGAAGGTTTTATTATACCTATCATAATATTATCCATTTTCTTCTTTATTAAGTTAAGAATTATTTTCAAAAAAATCAACAATCGAATTCATATATTAAAATTAAATTATTAATAACAATCAAAATTTATTTATTTGCAAATCTGTCATCTTTATATATATATATAAGTTTTTATATTTCATTTTCTCACACCAAATCAGCCCAAAAATAGTAGAAAAAGAGAGGGGGGAGAGAGAGAGAGAATATAGAGAGAAATAATCCGATATGTTTGATTTTGGAGTTAGATTAGTTGAAAAAGTTGGCCAGTCTAAGGGCCCATTTGGGCCAGCTTATAAGTGTGGGCGGCGTTTTCAAAACACCGTCGTACCATTTGGTTCGCGCGTTTTTTTTGTCAGCTTATCTGAAACGGCGTTTGGGTTTTTACACTAAACGTAGGCCGCCGGTCCACTCCCACAGCGGCCTGCGAGCTGTGTTTCAGGATAAACAGCTTATCCTGAAACGCACAAGCTGCCCCAAACTGTCTGCCTTAAACTAGCCCTAAGGAAATACACTCTTCATATGCTCATAGATATGTTGTTTCCTCTTTTAAATATAATTTTGTGTGTTTAGGTTTTCATTGTAGTATGCCATCTATTCCTTTTCCTTTCTAATTAATAATCTCATTGGCTTGTAATATATGCTCATGTGTGGCTCATTTGTAATTTATCGATGTAAAAACATGTATGATGTTTTCTGATGATTTGATTAACATTTAATCCATAACGACCACGTTAATGATAATGATATCCCCCGGGCTAGTATGGAGGTTCAGTTACTCGAAGATGGAATAAAAAATTTTTATTAAGATTTACAGGTTGTTGTCTGGTTTTTTTAATTAATTAATTTTTTTATTTATTATTTTTATGAGTTATTATTTGGTTGAAAAATAAACGAAGAGCAAAAGAAACGTTGTTTAATAGAAACGTCGTGTATTTGAAATAAATTAAAGTTCTTTAATTATATGTTCAAAAAGGAGATATATTATTTTTTGTGTATGATTTGAGATAAAATAAAATCAATGTAATATTTTACAAATTTTACTATGCTAATTTTATTACTTTTATAAATGTCAAAATAATATTTTAAACAAATTTCGCATGCAAATGCCAAAAAGGAGTGATCAAAACTATATGGAAAACATCAAATACATATAGTCGAGACCAGACTTAGGAAAACAAGATTTTGCCCATAAGCTAATTTTAATATATATTTTTTTAATTCCACACTTCGTAACAGATTAGTGCTGGCACTCAGGTTCTTTTTTGTTAATCACAAGACATTACACCCATTCCTTCTATAACTACTTTCATGACTTTTAATTAACCTCCAGTTAGCTCCAACCTTATCATCATAACAATTGTGGTTTGGGAAGATAAAATATCACTATTTCTGGCACCATATGTAGGAGATTTTATTAATATTGTGTAACAATTATCTAATAGCAAACATGAGTACTATCTACAATAATGGATTTTCTCATTCCAACACTGATCAATCCTGGAATTAGTCCACAACCAATGGCATTGTAACCTGACAATAAAGGCTCCCTAAGACATATCCTTCATAAATTAACACAAAGAATAGAAAAAAATATCAAGCTTTTGAAATAGGTCGTTAATAAGGTGCAACATCACAACATTATGAAGTTCTACCATAAAATCAATATCATGCTATAAATAATTAGTTGATGTTACTTATTTAGTTTCCCCGCATTATCATGCTCCCATATTACCCTTCATATTTCATATATAATGCATTATAACAAACATTCTCAAATTTTTAGAAATGACATTATTTTTAATATATGACGTATACCAATAAAATCATTTTAACTGGGCTAGGCCAAGTAGCCTTTTCCCTTTTCAACTTTTCTATTTAAAAATTCCAGCATCTTTTGTCATCTTCTTTTATACATGCATATTGAATCTTCATATAAAATTAAGAAATCATACACATGCCATCAAATTGTTTTTTGTTAGCATGTACCACATCCTACGAGTACCCTCATGATAGTATCATAACTTCAAAGTTCCTAATAAAATTACAATCATTATAAATATACACATAAATTCAGAAGTTTGGTTTAATTCTATATTAGAGATTTTGCAATCTCCCCTATCTAAACATCATTTACCTTTGCTTAGAATCATCCACTGGATGGATAAAATTCTAAAGATGTGCCGTACAAATTTCAAAGGTATCTCACACCTTATAGCACTTTGTCTCAACACCTTTAGAGTTGGCTCCCCTCCCATGGTTTAGCACTTCATTATTTATAGTAGATAATTTCATATTTTGACTGATTGATTATTCAAATATCACTTGTAACAATCAGAGCTCTTAACTATTGAGATACTATCTACTTCTATAGCACCCTTGGTGATCCCAAGAGTAGTCCTATATAAGTATGGATAACTATGAATTTTAAAATAAAACTTTAATCATTATATCATAAGGAACATTGAAATTTTAAGCGTCTAATGAACTTTATTCTATATAAGAGGTTCCTTAAGGTTAACACGAGATGAACAAAATCAATAATCAAACTTCAAGCACCATGATTGTTAAATATAAACTTAAATTCTAGCCACTAATTTAGAGCACATTGATGCGCTTGAATGACAGTAATCTAGGTATCACATTTATAACTATGAGATTGCACCAAGGAAAGCCTAACTTAAATCTAGTATAAACTTTTGGCAGTCCGAGCACGTAAGGGAAATCCTGTAGAAGCAAAATATATGCTTCAAAAATTAATATTCAGTAGTTTGTATTCCCTAAGCTCCAAAGGTGCCCAAAGGAAGATATCACCCTTTAGGTCTTCTCTAACTACTTTCTCTATAGAACTTATGTTATTTACGAAGATTTGCATACATACCACTCAATTCCTATGTATTGACATATATAACACCTAAACTTCAATTTTTTACGTGCATATATTCTTACCTATGTGTAAACAATCAATTGAATATGATGTGATTTATGTAGTCTGACGCATATCCCGTCTCCACGAAGAGAGAGATTTCACTATCATGGGTGTGGAGAAAGAAAAGACGACCAGAAAAAGTAGAGTTACAACTCCCGCTCAAAAGGAGCACTAATTCATTCTTTAAATAAAAGAGGATTATAACACACTAATTAAAAAACATAAATGGCCAATTTCACCCTAATAAATTTAAAGCCTCTAAAATATAAGGATTTTTATCTCATCACTAACTCCTAGATAAGTGAGAGATGATCATATGAGCTCCAACACCAAATGCGACTGCACCAAGATGATTGTCTACTTACCCCCCTTTCGAAGGGACCAAGCCACACATAGTTCTTCAAAACGCCCGACTAGACAATTAATTATAAGCTCAAATATTCACAAAACTCCTACAGTATGTGAACTTCTGGATTGACA